>NC_048221.1:122527913-122846390 GCF_002007445.2 Ailuropoda melanoleuca
GGGGGGGGAAAAACTATGCTATTTCACCTGCTGAGCATCAAAGGCGATCTGGAGCCGTTCTTGACCACCATGATGTCCAATCACTCTCCACTTCATTCACTCAACAAATATTAATAGATATGGCAGGGAACAAGACAAGAGTGGTAACTCTTGCCCTCATAGAATTTCCAATAAGAGTCATCCTAATAAGAGAGAAACAAAGCAATAAAAGGGGCGTCTGGGTGGCTCAGTCGTTAAGCATCTGCCTTCGGCTCAGGTCATGATTCCAGGGTCCTGGGATCAAGCCGCATGTCAGGCTCCCTGCTCAGTGGGGAGTCTGCTTCTCTCTCTCCCTCTGCTTGCCACTCTGCCTGCTTGTGCTCTCTCTCTCTCTCTCTGTCAAATAAATAAAGAAAACAAAATACTGCAATGATAAAATGATAACAAAATAACTGAAAAGAACAGAAAGCACGAAAAAGGAAGCAAAATACAATGTCAAAGAGCATGACTAGGGATGTGGGAAGGGAGTAGGAGGCAAATTTACTGCAATCATGAAAAGCCTCTCTGAGGAAATAAATTTAAATAGAGCCAAATGATGAAGTGGAGCCAAATAAGTAAACATTTGGTGGAAAAGAGTCTTTGCGGTAGAGGGAACAGCACGTGCAAAGCCCAAAGGTGGCAATGAGCCTGGAGTGCTTGTAGTTCAAGAAGAGGCTGATGTGGCCCAAACAAAGGGCACGAGGGGCAGGTGGGAGGAGAAGGGCCAAATGTGTTGGCAGGCACTAGATTATGAAGGTGATGGTGTCTGGATTTAATTCTATCTCCATGACAGAGTTTTATGCTGTTTCTTTCTTCTTATGTAGATATTTCATGGGTTTATATAAACTCTCCACACAATTGGTGCTTAAGAAATGCTTGCTAGGGGCATAAATTAGAAGAGAAGCCAGGAGGGAAACGGAGCCAATATTCCAAGATCTTGGATGATGGTTTCTATCACCAACATGTACATGTGCTCCATCAACCTTAACTTCAGGTCAATAGGTCTGTTATACTGCAGGAAAACAGAGTTGTCATGGCAACTCTAATTAGATGGTTTTCTTTCCAAGGAGGATGAACCAAATACTGCGCTTACAGGCTAGTTTGGTTCTCTAAAATATCTCAAAGAACTGCAATCCTCTACAAGTTGGAACATTTAGTACAGGGAGTGCCCCATTGGCCAACAAAGTAGGTTCCCAAAGTTGGTTTGTTTGTGAAGTCAGGGGATGCATTTTCCTTTAGAAGGAGGTTATACTCATAGACCAATCCACTAAAGCTTTTAAAAATGCACAGAGTAGCAGAAATCCTGTAAATTTGCAATGAGAAAATAATAGAAATGAGTTCTTTTGAAATGAAGCAATTAAACAAAAATTAAGTTGGAGCTTTTAATTTATCTTAGCGCTCTTATCTGAGGAAAAGGAGGTTTAATTAGAAGAAAATGAGGAGAGAAGTGGAAAATTTAGTGCAGATTCTATTAAGGAATTCTGGGCACCATCAAGGCTTTTAGAGGTTAATGTCACTAATTTTTAAATTATTATTACTTTGGATTCAGGTGTCTCTCAGAGAGTTTAGTCATAATCATGGTCATTTTGGGCTCAGAAATAAGAGAACAAACCATGAAGAGGGGCTGCCCTGAGGTTTTCAGGCTGTCCCAAGATTCTCTAAGGAAACAGAAGAGATTAAAGAGAAAGATGGCCCAGAATTAGGGAAACTATGAAAACCTGAAAAAGTAAAATGAAGGATAAAGAGGAAATAATCCCCACAAGAGTTGGCAAGAATTGGGGGTTGGAAACTGGTTCACCTAGGACAGCTTGATTGTTCCTAAAAACCAGGAAAGTGTGGAAGAGAGAGGAAAAGGGGGAGAGTGAGAAAGATAGGACAGATGCAAAGGAGCAGGGATGAGAAGCTAAGGACCAAAGACTGACTGGTCTTAGATGGGTGGAACAGAAGAAAGTTCTCATTCATTTATTCAAACATATGGGATGTTTTAAATCGAATGGCACATTCTCCTAAGATTGAATCAGCACTTCGTATAACCCTGTCTCATTCAAAATACCCAGCACAATGCTTTGGATGTTAGAGAGTTTAATAAATTATTGTTAAATATATGGACGCTGCAACAACTAGGACAGCAGCAGCTGACACTATTAAATGCCTATTATGTGCTGAGCATTCTATATGTATTATCTTGTTTAATCTTCACAACAACATGAGATAGTTATGAGCCCCATTTTACAGATGAGGAAGCTGAGGCTTAGGTAAGTGGTCTGCTTAAGGTCACACACAGTTAGTAAATGATGAAGGCCACACTAGAACAAAGTCGGATTCCAAAGTGCATGCTCTTAACCTCTCTGCTCTATACCGGCCTCAATAACACAGCAATGCTAGGTAAGGAAAGGACTTCAAAGGCCAGATTCTCAACCAGTATCTCATCAATTCCTCTTGATATTCATCAATGCAGAATTAACAACAACATGAATTCATATCCCAGACTGCTTTCTCTGGAATCTTCCTCTTCTTTAGCTTACTTCGTTTAACCACTGGCAATATGGGGCCTGCAATGAGTTGTTTGGGGAAGGCAGCAGTTCAAGATAGATTTCAATTGCCAAGCCAAATAAACATATCAATAGATGCAGAAAAAACATTGACCAATTCCAACAAGCATTCATGATAAAAACTCTCAGCAAACTAGTATTAAAGGAGAATTTCCTCAACTTGATAAAGAACATCTAGAAAAATCCCACAGCCAACATCATACCTAATAGTAAAAGACCAAATGCTTTCCCACCTAGGATCCGGAACAAGGCAAGAATGCTGCCTCTCACCACCCTTACTCAACATAATACTGGAAGTCCTAGCCAATGCAATAAGGCAAGAAAATAAAATAATAGGCATACTATCAGAAAAGAAAAATAAAACTGTCCTATTTGCAGATGTCATGGTTATCTACGTAGAAAATCCCAAGTAATCTACAAAAAGCCAGTAGAACCAATATACAAATTTAGCAAGATTATAGGATACAAGATCACCACACAAAAATTAATCATATTACTATTTACTAACAATGAGTATATGCAAACCAAAATAAAAAGCACAGTACCATTTAATCACTCCCTCAAAATAAATACCTACCTACCTTCCTAGGTATAATGCAAAAACAAAGAGCACAAACAAGCTCTTTTGCAGTGATACAACAGCCCTGGCTCATGACTGTGATGGTGGTTACATGAAGCTACATAAGATAAAATTACACAGAGCTACACACACATGTGCACAAAAACACGCAAACGAATGTAGGTTAAAAAGAAGCTGAAGAGAGGATAGATGGATGCGGGGTGTAACAAAATGTTGTTAAATATGAAGGATGACTATCTGGAGTCCATTATACTATGTTTTCTGGTTTTGTATATGCTTGAGTACCATATTTTTTTCTTTTTTCTTTTTTTAAAAGAAGGCTCTACACCCAGCATGGAGCCCAATGCAAGTCTTGAACCCATGACCCTGAGATAAGACCTGATCTGAAATCAAGAGTGGGACACTCAACCAACTGAGCCATCCAGGCACCCCTTAAAAAAATATTTTTAAGTCCCAACCTAGCTCAACATAAAAACAGCAGTTTCCAAAACCAACCCAACTATTCTCCATTTTGATGACCAACAGGAAATTCAAGAGAAATGAGAATGAATTTCTGTGGTACCCTCTGAAGGTTCTGGCTACTATTTGCTGAGGAGATGCTAACTCATTTTATTATTGATCCAAAAAAAGTACCATGTGGTAAACTTGGAGCTCCAAATTATATAGACTGTATTCTGAAAACAGATTTAGAATATTTGAATTGTCTTGTATCACTGTCCTACATTTGTATAAGAAATTAAGAGTTAATACTGGGATGAAATAACTTTATGTCTTTGTTCCAAAATTTCTGTTAAGTGTTTTGCTTAAATGTTTAAAATGTTTTGTTTAGAAGAAATATAATTATTTTAAGAAATCTGCTTTGAGGAAGTTTTTTTTTTTTTCCTTTCCTTTGAAGACTCATTTCAAAGGGACTGGACAAAATGATTTAATGACTAAGCTTTGCTACTGTACTGCAGTTTCACGGAACACCTAATCCAGGAGCTTCAATTGACACTATTATGAAGATGGAAGCTTGCTTGCCTTGCTTTTCCTTTCTCTTGCATTCTCTCTCTCTCTCTCTCTCCTCTCTCTCTCTCTCTCAGGGGAAAAAGCAAAAGAATTCCTTTTTTCATTGAAAAAAAGTCACTGTAGTACATGCTTTTGGCATCTTTCTCTTTTCTTGAGCTATAAAGGTGAAATACTGTCTCCTGCCACCACCTTTGCCACCTGGCAAACTCCACAGCTTTCTTTAATATCTAGCTCAACCATCATCATACTTTGGTGAAACCCCTACGCCCTTTCAGGAAGTTACTAGCACTCTATTCTATTCTTCCAGTGTACTTTGTTCATAACTCAAACACAGCACTTTCCACAGTATAATTTACCGTCTCATATGCTGTTCTCCCTCCCTAGAACGTGAGCAGCTCAAGGGTGGAAACACATCTTTCTTATTTATCTTTGTAGGTACAGGACTTGGCTCCATTCCAGCACGTAATAGGTAGTGAATATCTTATAAATTAATAATAGACAGGAGAGCAGGAAGAACCAGAGAAAAGAGGCTTTCCCCTACCCTAGCTCCCCCTGCAGGCTTTTCTTTTTCAAGAGACTTCAGTGTTAAGGAGATGGAATGACATTATGGGAAGCTGCAGAGCCAATGAATCATGGATAAGCCCAGAGATTTCTATATTTAAGGAAGGAAGTACAAGAAAAGAATGGTGACACCATGGAAATGAAACCACAGGGTTAACAATTAGAACAGTTAAAGGTATGTGAATAAGGTACTTAAAATTATACCAAGACTTCTGCTTTCTTTTGGATTTCTGTATATCATTTACTTTACAATAGAGATCTCTCCCCTTAGAATTCAAGATTAATTATTTTACGAAGTACTTTAATTTCTATAAAAGAAAATCATATTGGAATCTTTATCTCAAGTAAACCGTGTTTATATCTCAATTCCTAGGAATGGATTATGTAGCATGATCAAAAAAAATCACTACCTTCTAATGGCAGGAAACCCTAACTGTAGGCCAAATATCTAAGAAAAAACAACAGTCCTCAGTAGCGGCCCTGAGGAATAAAGAACCGACAGTGGCTAGACGGGTATCTGACACATGGCTGTTCAGTGAACATACGCTGAATGAATGAATGAGTAATGTGACAACAATAACAATACAATTAGAGCACATACATCATCTTCTACTCATCTGGCGGGCCTTCCCTCCTGTCTCTCGGTTGGCAATGCTTATAATTCAGTGTCTAGAAACTTAAAATTTTTTACTATTCCTTATCAAGGTAATCCTTTTCCTCCAGGCCACACCTTCTGCAAGGAATCTGAAGATCGGGCTGAAGTCCAAAGTTTCTATTATTGGCAAAGTCCCCACCCCCAGTTTGTGGGATGCCAATCTTAGCAGATTGCTAATAGGTAATCAGAACCTTCTCCACCCAAGGCAGCTACTACAGAAAGCAACACTGCCTTGCAGATAAACAAAGTCATCATCATACCAACTCCACCTCCGCTCTGAGGAAGAACCAGGAGAGACATGCTGACTCCTGCTCTGGTGCCCACTGTGGGCCAGAAAAGGCTCCCGAGCTGTGGGACTGGGGTGTGACGGCAACTGTGACCAACTCGACTGGCTTTGACTATCAAAACTTACTATCGCGAAGAACTTATTAGGCACCCTCAGACCTACTTTAGCCTCACTGTACATTTCAGGAATCCAAGACCAGACACATTAAAAGACTTTCCTGAGAACACAGCCGGTGAAAGCAGTTATGACTAGAACCATCTACTCCATGTTTCTGGTCTCCTGGCAAAGAAAGGGGACCAAGAAACAAAGAAAAGTAAGGAGTGAAACCTATCATCAGTTCATCGGAAGCCAATGCAGCTAATACACGTGGTTGGAGGTTGCTAGCCCATCACCCCACTTGTGGGCTCCAGAGCCCTGGCTCACCCTGGTAGGTCCGCCAAATCCTCTGCGAGGACTGACAGGATAAAACTGTCAGCTGGATATAAATGCTTAGGAACTTAAAAAATGGTCTGAAGACTAGAAGACAAGAGTAAGCACTCAAGCAGGTATGCAAGGGGAAAAAACTGAAATTGTAGGAAAGATACAATAAAAGAAGAATTTGTCTAGAAGGCAGTGCCTCAGGGGCNATTGTAGGAAAGACGCAATAAAAGAAGAATTTGTCTAGAAGGCAGTGCCTCAGGGGCCCCTTCTGGACATCAGAAAGACTAAGTAAGTAAACAGAGGTCCACCAGGCTGGATTCTGATTCTAAGTTGTACAAACTGAGGTTGGAAAAGGGGCTATTTCTGCTAACTTAAAACATTTAAAAGGTCTCAAAATCATTGTCCTATAATACTTCTAAACCAAACTCAACAAGTCATTTTTTTTTAAATAGCAACACCCAGTTAGGAAATGCTTCATAAATGTAAATGGCCCGCTATGAACACATCTTGAGCTGTGCTCCCTGTCCCACTGGGAGTCTATCCTGATTATAGCCGGGCTCTCCCGGACTACCACGAAACCCAGGGAGCAGTATCTGGAGCTAACTCCCTGCCTACAAGTGTCTTCCTACCGTAGCTCAGTCAAGTCTGCCACCGCTGAGTGATCCCATTCTCATAGGTATGTGTGTGCATGGCCTTTAACACCTTCCCTTCCCCTCTCACAATTTTTGATAAACTGTCTCAGGAAAAATGTGTTCTCTCTCTTTGCTCCATTTGTGAAGAAAAGAAACAAAGCCAAACAGAAATGTAAACAGTAGCAGCAGAAACCAGGGACCTCAATCACAGAGGAGAAGCCTACCAGTAATATAGGTGGTGAACTAGACATATATTCATGGTATAGAAAAGGAAGTGCAATTAGATCTGATTAGCAGTCAGCCTATCCCACCAAAAATTTTTTTTTTAAAGATTTTATTTATTTATTTGACAGAGATAGAGACAGCCAGCGAGAGAGGGAACACAAGCAGGGGGAGTGGGAGAGGAACAAGCAGGCTCACAGCAGAGGAGCCTGATGTGGGGCTCGATCCCATAACGCCGGGATCATGCCCTGAGCCGAAGGCAGATGCTTAACCGCTGTGCCACCAGGCGCCCCTATCCCACCAAACTTAAGCTCTCTTGGCAGTGTTCAGAAACCACCATCAGAATTTTCACAACAATTTTCATCTACTTTTACAGCGTCCTCTAATTTAACCTCCCCCTCTGCTAAGTGCCAGCACTCAAGATGGCTGTATGTACAAACCGTGTGAAACATTTGCTGAGCACCCACCATGGCCGAGTACTGGACAAATGCTAGCCCCTGCTCGTTTGTTGCTTTAGCAATCTGTTGTTGTTGTTTTATTTGATTTCTAACAGTGTAGCAATTTTGTTTTCTGAGTTACTTCATCCTTAAGTATTCAGGGGAGATCTAATACAGTGAGTAAACCCTCAGATTTGGAGTCAGAAAGATGGGCTTCGATTCCCATTCTGCCACTTCGGGAGCTAGTATCAGTACCTGCCCCACAGGGACATGACGAAGATCAGATGATCACGTATGGACACCACCACCGAATACCATGCCTGGCACACAACAAGCTCTCAAGGAATGTCAGATGTGATTCATTTCCTCTCCTCCCTCAAGCTAGTAGTACTCGGGATAATAGGGGTAGCTGTTGTAATCATAGTAAACAGCACAAAATCACACCGGGTTAGTAGTCAGGTAGGACTGGAGTCAAATCCTAGCGCTGCTGCCTATCCCGGGCTTCTGCAAGCACAAAAGGAATCTTTATGCAGATTATAAAAAGACATACCCCCTCTCCCTTGAAGATGAATGACAAACAGATGCCCCTTCCTCTAAATGGAGGGATGTGCCCAAGGGCACTAGCCTGGCAGGAAGAGCAGCTGGGCAAGTGGGGCACTGGTGGGGTTTCAGGTCCCACTCACCACTTTATCGCCACCAGCAGCAGCCTCACCATCATCATCAAGAACCCAGAAGAAAAATGGAGACTCAGAAGAGACATCAACAATTCTGGTGACTCTAGATCTTTCTTTCTAATATTCCTGAATTCCATCTAAGAGAGTCTTGGTCCACCGCTCTGATAAGGTCATCCTTATAGGAGACTCTTGGCTCTCTACTTCCGGCTAAGTTACATACAGATTCCCTGGGCTGGAACTCAAGGTTCTCTATGGTTCCTATCTACCTCTGAGCTGCATTTCCTCTACTGCCACCTGGAAGCTTTGCAAATACTTCTTTCCTACCTTTGCTAGAATATAAGCACTACAAGGATACAGATTTTTATCTGTATTGCTCAGCTATGTATCCCAAGCACCTAGAAGAGTGGCTAGTATACAGTGAGAGCTCAATAAATACTGGAAAATGAACGCATTTGCTTACTGTAGACCCCTTCACCTGGAAACCCTTTCGGGCTTCACAATTTTATCTTTCCCTCCATGTCTGTCCTATTTCCTGAGTCCTACCTTCTTCTTCTATGGAATAATCTGATCAAACTGCCCAATTTAAAAAGAAGTCACCAAGATAATTTTTTATCATTTTTGAAAACTGAATGTTGGCAAAAAAATTTACTCCTCTAGAAGTAGGCAAATTACTCTAGTGCCCTTGGGAGAATACATGTGTATTTGTCCGTTATGGCCATCTGTAAGTCAGGCATGTATACATGCCTCAGATGGCAATGTCTATTTAACTGAAACAGGCAAAGTTACTCAGCTTCACTCTGCATTCTCTACAAAAGGCTTGGGACCTAACCCAGCTTAAATTCGGGATCACATTAATTTCACAGGAAGAACTGAGCTGAAGCTTAGATGTTGAGCTTTGGAGTCAGACTTAGGACCTGAGAAATAGGGACAAGTTAATCTCTGTGCCTTCTTCACCTATAACATGAGGGATAATATTAGTACCATACTTGATTAGTTAGGATAGGTTAGGCAGTGCTGCACATATAACAATCCCCTACGTTAGTGTCTTATCTCGGCAAAAGCTCACGGAAAGTTGGCTCCACACACGAGTGACTATCCTGGGTAGCTGTCTTCAATTCAATGCTCAATGATGCATACTGGCTGAAGAAGAGAGGGCCTGGACAATTTGTTACAAAAAGGAGTTTTTTAAAAAAAGACAAACAAATGAGCTGGTTTTTATTTTTTTAACCAACACAACCCAAAGGAGGCACTGTCAACTCTGTTCATGTGCGACTGACAAGAAGTTGTTCCATGGTCCAGGTCCAACTAACACAAGATCTTTATACTCAAAAATCTCCTATAGAGTGAAAATCCAGTCTGAGTTAGAATTTAACATGACCTCTCTGCACTTAATGTCTATTTAACTGAATTAAATGGGCATCTGAAATGACCCCGTTCCCAAGCATGCTGAAGAAAGATATTCCAAAGAGTTGGGATGATCCCCACAGACGATTCAAGTGCTGGTCCACACTGTCAGTGACTGCTGAGCTTCCCCACAACCCTGTGATCAGGCTTCCTGGAAAGTTCCTCGGGAATGCATTCTGCATACTGCTTCAGTCTCAAAGATCAGGCTGGTTCTCGTGTTCTCTAAACATTGGCCTAAACACTATAATTTTCATACCATCTACTGCCAATCTCTAGTGTAATGCAAACACAGAATTATTTTTTTCTGAAAAAGCTACGAAAATTAAGAGGAAAGATCTTTTTTTTTTTTTAAGTAGGCCCCGATGTGGGGCTTGAACTCATGACCCTGAGATCAAGACCTGAGCTGAGATCAAGAGTCAGACACTTAACTGACTGAGCCACCCAGATGTCCCACAGAGGAAAGACCTTAAACACATAAAGCCTAGCAAACGTGAGAAACAGAATGAGAACCTTAGCATATCGTCTATGTAAGTGACAAACATCCCTGAGGCAAAGTCCACAAAACAACACTATCCATTTTTAAGGGCATACGCAGAACAATATTAAGGGTAATGGAAACAGAACAGAGATGGGAGGTGAAGAAATAAAAAAAGAAAGCAAAGGCAGGGCCTTGCCCCGACTGGTGGTGATGATAATGCGCCATATTAACTAACCAGTACGACGAACTCAAGATTCCCCCAGAGGTTCCACAGATAATCACACCCTCACAAAAAGGTAGAAAATCATTGGCAGGAATTAGTTATTACTCATCCACAAAATTCTTCCTAAAATTTCCAATGGACACAGGTAGACAAATGCAATAAAAGGGGCTCTGGAGTGACGGCAATCTAAAAGGACTTTGAGGCAAATCAAAAATACTGCTGTTGTTACTTGCTCTTTAACGGCCAGAGGAGACCGAAACTGGTTCACAGGAGCCTTTAGAAGTGAGTCCTCTCTGTGTAGAATTAATTGATAAATGTTCTGAAGAAACCCAGATCCTAAAATATAAGGCAGCCCTAGCAGAACACAGTTGCAGAGACTTAGAAGAAGTAAAATTAAGTAAATTCATTATAAAGGTCAAAGTACTACCTGTCACCTTGCCTCATTCTGACACTTCATTCTGACTTTCCCAGTTTTGGTACGTGTTAATTTTGGCACATCATTACCCTATACATGAGACAGGATGTGTCCCACAATGACTCATCAAATAGAATGTATTCTCTCTGCGGGGGTGTGTAAGGACACAGGTGAGGTGAAGGTACAAAATACATGCTGATACTCTGCCACAATCAACTGCAATAAAAAATGGGAGTAGTTTTCTCCCATGTTTAAAGCACTAAAGGCGTATATACTTGTGCCGTGTGTTTTATAGGCTTTCTCTTATATTACCCGTTGAAGACTTTCTTTATAGTTGCTTTTTCTTTTCTTTTCTTCTCTCTCTCTTTCATCACATCTTAAGAAAGGATGAAAGTCCTGATTATTTGTACTCATACATTCAACTTTGGGAGGGATGTTGAAAGATAATGTTATGGACAAGGTAACTAATGCCATGTCCTACTCTTCCCCCAGCTGCATGTATTAAATTAACAAAAGCCCCCACTAAAATGTTCCTATCACATAAACTACAGCAATATT
The DNA here is from genome assembly GCF_002007445.2 of Ailuropoda melanoleuca. NCBI lineage: Eukaryota > Metazoa > Chordata > Mammalia > Carnivora > Ursidae > Ailuropoda > Ailuropoda melanoleuca. Next base: position 122,539,037 of record NC_048221.1, read on the forward strand.
ACTAAGTCCAGCTTTGACAAATTCAATTCACCCTGTTGTTTTGAAGCCACCAGATGCTGAAATTGAAGCAGAATTTTCTGTCCTCTGAGGAACTTCGTACTCAACCTTATAAGAATATGAGCAGTCCTTGATAAATTTACTGGAGAGATAAGTTACTTCTTCAATCAGAGGAGAAGGGAGAGGGCACGGGGAGGGGGAAGAAAAGGGACAGAGGGGGCACAAATGGGGATGGGAAGGAAGAAGGGAGAGGAGGCACCAGGAAGCAGGGGACAAGTGTGGGAGAGGAGGCGGGGGTGAACAGAGGAGGGTCAAAGTCGAGGACGACTAATACAGCAAGGCTAAAGTGATGCAATATTAGGAATACTGCAAGTACCCTGGTCACGAACCGTACTCCATAAAGTAGTACTTAACCAAATCTCTGTTATCTTCTCTAGGATTTATTCTCATCCTCTGACCCGGTAGTGCTTTTCCCACTGGTCTACAATCCATATCAGAGTGGAGGTGTGAACTGCATCCAGAGAGGGTTCTGAGACTTCTGAGTACTCTCAGTCCTAAAAGCTTTTAACATCCCCTGGCAAAGGATGCCCTTGGCCTGCCGCTCCCAACGGCTCCTCTGGCCAACTGGGCATGGTGGCCCACCCTCCATGACTCCCCAAATGGTGGAACATCCCGTCTCTGCATCTGAATGGTGACCACAGTGATCTTTCATTGTTTGGGGCTTCGGCTCCATTTTGCAGCCTGGCCTCCATGTCTTGCCAGAGGCTTTGTCTTCATTTTGCAACCTGTTCCTGCTGATGCACTGCAGTTGCTTGCCAGCATCTTCGCAAGTCTTAAGACTTAAGAAATCCCTGGCGAGAAACTGGGGAGGATTAGTCGAGGCTACAAAATGGAGATGAAACTCCTGATAGAGCCAAATCTTAAAAGTTTGGCCACATTTGTCCTTGATTTTTTTTTTCCTTCCCTTCATATTGAAAATCCACAAGAGAAGAGTTTTTAAGGAAAATTAGCAACGGTCTCTTGGTGACAACTACAGCCATAAATCAAAGGGTGTTCCTTCGGCACAGAGAGACTTAGAGTGCCAGCCAACACCTAGGCCAACATCACATCCACTGTGAGTGGGCACCGCTTGCTCAAACGTATCATCTCTCTTGGCATCTTACTCAAAGCTCCATATGTTAAAAAGAAAGAAAGAAAGAAAAAGAAACATAAATGAAAATGTGTGCATAAGGCAGCAAACAAATGTGGAGGAGATCAGGTCCACATTAGCCATACGGTATTTTTGGGTAAAAACAATCATTATGTGATATTAGGACCAAAGAATATGAAATTCAAATTCATCTCTGAAATCTGGCATCTTGTTTATTTCTGCTACCATGTTGTACCCGAGGATTTCTTTACTTATAGTTAAATCCTTAAACACAAAACAAAACAAAACAAAACAAAACAAAAAAAGAAGATGACACTTTAATACAGAATAGCATACTGGTTTGTTTGTTTGTTTGTTTGTTTGTTTGTTTTAATGGAACATAAGACCTAACTCCTTGGTAATTCCTGAAATTTATTCCCCACCCCTTAAAAAACTCACAAAACTTAGTAATAAACATGTAAACAGCTTGGAGTTTTTAATCATGAAAGACAAACTTTGTAGTCATAGTCTATTTTTGGAAAGGTCAATGATGCTGTCTATTGTTTGAATTTGATTGGCTGTTTCAGTCAAATGAGCAAGAAGAGGAAGTTATTTAAACTATTATTTATAGATGATGAGGCTGATTAATTGCCTTAGCAAACTCCCAGCTGCCTACTGATATGCACTTGGCCCTCTTACTGACTGAGTGTGTGCACAGTGTGGTCACAAATGGGGAGCTCGTGGTGCTTTCTTCCATCTGAAATGATAGAGTGCTGTTATCAACAGGAGTGAAGAAGAGGGTTAATATCTATGGATAAGATTATATTTCATTCACTTCTCAAACAAATTAACCTTGTTAGCCTTCCATTAGTACTAGGGTAATAAGGTACAAACGCATTCAACAGAGACACTTGGGACTTAGTGAGAGGCCAACAGCCAATGATGATCCATGAAAAAGGAATACAGAAGACTCAGCAATGACTAACGAGGGAAAGAAATTTAGTGCAAAGATCCAATCCTTGGTCCTGCCTTCTCCTCTTACTATTATTCACTGTCAACAGCATAGTAGCTAGGAAAGGTTTTTGGAAAGTGGATACTGATTCAACTAGGAAGATCAACAAGAGTGAGATGTGTACTGTATTTCCCTAAAAGGCACATTTCACACATTTAGGAGCGAAGATACCAGTGCAAACTGTGATTAGCAGCTCACTTTTATTAACACATACAGAACAAACAGGAGTTCCCTAATATTTCCTTTACAAATTAACAGGGTGTTAGGAACTGCCCAGCTCTACCCATACTCTGCACAAATGTCAATCCTAGATAAGGAGCACTTAGTTGGGTCTTATCATCCATGGGATTTGGCTCCATACCTGCTGACAATGGCTCTCAAATCTTGGCCAGAAACTCACCTGTCTGCAGGCTCTTCAAACTTCAGCAGCTACACACAGCTACCTCTCTACAGCTCAGTCTGCCAACTGACCCAACACGCTAGTTGGCTCTCTGCCCTGCTTCACTGCCAACTAAAGGGACAACACAACCCCGACTCTTCGGCAACCCTGGCTTACAACACCAGTTCTTTATCTTCTTTGCTAATACCTACTCTCAGTTTTATCTTCTGGACATAAATTGCAATCTGTACAAAATAATAATTCGTTCAAAAAATTTACTGAGCATTTACTATTTGCCAAACAATTCTAGGAGTTGGGTGTAGGGTAGTGACAAGGCCATTTGTGAAATTTTTAAATTTAGACGTAAAGACTGTCATCAGCTAGAAGAACCCACAGCCAACCAAACAGCAAATACAGGCTTAGGGAAAGGAAGAGCTGGGTGGCACGTACCTGCACCAGCCTAGCCAAAAATATGCATATAAAACAAGCAACTTGCGACAAGCACGCAATAAAAGAGCAGAGGTGGTGTCAGCCAAGAAGTCAATTCAGCATGTAATTCAACACAAGCCACCTTGCTTCTGGGATTACACCAATTGGCACAATGATTCCAAAATCAATTGTTCACCCTCGATGCTGACCCAGCAGAGGGATTAGCACTGCATTATAAAAATGACTCCAAGAAGCACAAAAACAAGGCAGGCACGAAAAGATGTGCTGGGACAGAACCATGGAAACAGGTACACAAATTCAAGCCAACCAAACTCGTATTCTACCTTTTCATAATCTTACCTAAGCAGTAGCATTCTTGAACCTGCATTCCCAGGGTACTTGGTGGGACAGGCCCTCAGGGGAACCCTAGGGCCCAGTTACCAACCTTCTCCTTCTTTGGCTGCCCTAGGAGTCTCACCCTGATCAGATGCTCCCTTCTCAGTCCTGCGGCCAAATTCACCACACTTTAAAACCACACCCCCTGACCTCCATCCCTAAAGCCCACACAGGGCTTGCTTTAGGATTGCTTTTGGAGGGGAGGGTTGTTATGGTTAGGATTTATTTTTAACATAGTTAGGGCATAAGAAAGTTTTCTCTTCTCTTTCCCCCCCCTTCCCACTTGTATGCCATAGGTCAAGACCAACGACTGTGGATGCCATAGTGGGTCTCTGCTTACCTAAAGGCCCGAGGTAAGACTGATGTTAACGAAGAATATTTCAGCCAACTATAAACTCTAGTAACTGAAGGTCAAAAGAAGACCCAGTCTTGGGCTTTCCTGGTATTTAGTCACTGGGACTAAAGGAAAGGAAGGTAAGGAGGGGACAGGTGCTTTGGATATGGAGCAAAAAGGCAGCATGGGTACCCACCATCCAAAACTACCTTAAAGAAGACTCTGGCTGAAGGTTTTCAGACCCTCGGACAGTGTGAATGCAGATGGTAAACTTGCTTGAAGGCTGCTTGTGGTTGTGAATTCTTAGGAGAGAACTTTGGCTCCCTTCTAGCTAATACCAAGGTTTAGGCAGGCATGTTTCTTTGCTGTCCCCTTCCGTAGTATAGATTCCTTTCCAATTTTTCCTTATATGGAGGGTACCACACTAAAGGGTCCCAATTTTATATGAATTCCTTTTACTGGACTCACCTTGGGCAAAACCTTGGATTTGGCTCCTATTCTCAACATCAAGTTATGAGAACCTAAGGCTAAAGGCATCACAGTTAAGCAGATGTCCTTGGGTGGAAAGCTGACTTCAGCCCTAACCTACTCCACCGGATCCCTGCCTAAACATTATTTCTGGCCTTTGAGGCTGTGTTACTTTCTTTCAGCTTTAATTTTCACTTAGTGTATTTCCAGAGTTTTTAGAGAGTTTTTGTTCAGGTACTTAATCGTACATACTGGGAGAAACAGAAGTTGAAACATATATTTTTCATGAGCAAGTTCCTCAAATGATTCCGACGCAGAGTCAGGTTTGGTTACAGTGCTCTAAAACTAGGACTGCAGTAGACATAATTTCCTCATTCCTGCTAACAAAAACAGCAATTAGCTAATTAATCTCTTTCACCCCATCTTCACATCCCATGTAGGTTCAAGGATAGGGCATGCAGATAATTGTAAAGGAGAAGCGTTTTATGCCAATGCACCATGCCATTTTCCATCACAAGTGTTTCTGATACTTATAAAAGGGAGAGAAGCACATTCTAAGCATTTGTAAAGCACACAGTGCTTTGTTTTGTGATTTCCCATATACTATTTCTTCTGCTTCTTTCAGCCTAGCAAATTATATATCACTAAGTTGTACTTTTATAGTAATGTTACAAACTCAGAGAGGCTAAATAAATTGGTCAGGGACACATACGCATTGAAGTTCTAAATCAAAAGTCAGTGTGACTCAAAAATGTTTTCTCCTTCACCTATGATGTTGTTTCTCACAAGCATAGAACAGAGTCTCATGTCCTCCTGGGGGGACATTTCCATTGGTAAACTGGTATGCCAATTCGGAGATGAAGAAAATGGGGTTAAAAAATAGTCAACGACAAGCTCACAAACACAGGTCAGGTTACGGTGGAGTAAGCAGAGTGTGTGTACTTAACCTTAAAAAAGTTAAAATTTGTGTGTGAAAAAGTCTTAATTTTGGATCACTCCCTACCGTGACAGCACAATGCCCACCATGGGCATGACACTCACTGATAAAGTATGCGAGCTCACAGCGTACCACGTTCTAACTCATTAGGTGTTAGCGACTTATCTTTGGAATACAGCATGGGGTACTGTTTTTTACTTGCTCAAACTAATATTTTATGTGTGCGTTCGACTTGTCCAAAGCTACCTCCATACTATCCAGACTTGAATTTTCAACTATTTTGTGTAAAAAATGTGGTATGTTCAAGGTGGCACTCCCATTTCTGCTGCTAATTTGACGGGCGGCCTGTGTCAAATGTGTTTGCTGAGACCTTATGTCCAATGACAGCCACTTTTACACACACAGGCGGCTGTTCACGTCTGAACTGTACTAAACAATATTTTGTTCAGTAACAATCCACTAGTGTACCTGAAAACTCTNTGGCGGCCTGTGTCAAATGTGTTTGCTGAGACCTTATGTCCAATGACAGCCACTTTTACACACACAGGCTGTTCACGTCTGAACTGTACTAAACAATATTTTGTTCAGTAACAATCCACTAGTGTACCTGAAAACTCTGGCCTTCTTGACAGACGCCCCCTGCCCACAGGAGGGAAACGGCTCCCACGCTAATAGGGCCCTAGCCCTCTGCCCTTCGGAATTTTCATGTTTTAGAGATTTTTTTTTCAGACAGAATTCTGAATATAAAAACAAATAAACAACAAACCATCCTGGCACCTGGGGAAAATTCTGTAAAGATTATATGTTATTATTAGCTGTTAGAGACTAAGGAATCTGAAAAGTATAGTGTGAGATGTTGTCCAAAGAAACCTACAGCTATAAAATAGATAAAAGGATGATCAACGCAGGTACAAATAAGCAAAAACTGCAGACACGCTCTTAATAGTATCCCTGCAGCCTGCAAAAGCTAGCACACCTTCCCCAAGTTGTTTTAAAAATGCCATTGTGACATTTGAAGAAAAGGGAACAGAAATTAATTATCCTTCTGTTAAAAAAAATCTTGTTGCATTTGACCTCAGAGTTTCCCCTGTATTCAAATCTTTCTGGTCTTTTCTGATCGAGCACAGTTTTCTCTCTGGTAGAGAATCCCCGTTTAAAATGTCTCTGTTTCAACCACACAGCAAACTGTGAGGGAAACACTGAAAAGTATGTTTTATTAACCACTATAAGTAATAAGTCACTATTTACTTGGAAAGGTTTCTGTTTTCCTCCAAAAAACAATGTAAACAGTCAGTTTGGTCACCATAAGCTTAAGTTCTACCCAAGAAAACCTCGCCTAGACGGAGGTCCATGGCCTCCCTCATCTTGAGGACCAGCAGCAGGACTTCTCAGGGAACCTGGGAGCTGGGAGCTGGGAGCAGGAAGCCTCCCGCAGAGTCAGGGAACCGGCCAATCGATCCTGCTTACCCCCCACCACAGCTCCTGGCAGCTCTTCCCGCGGCTTCCCAGGCTTCAACACAATCTCAGAAAGCCCCCGACTCCACCTCTTGCCTACTCTCCTTCCCTCTAATCTCCAGTCACACTAGGCTCTCTCTACAGCCCTGCACATGCTGTTCCTTTGGAGTGGAACACTCCTTCCCATTCTTCACTTGGCTAAATCCTCACTTATTCTCAGGTCTCAATTTAGACGTCCCTTCCCGACTCCCCAAATCTGGGTAAGGAGTCCTTCCAGATGCTCCAGACCTCCTGTTTTTCCTCTCATAGCACTTATCAAACCACACCACAGCTCCTCACTGGAATGTCAGCTTCTCGAAGGCAGTGACTCATCTGTTTTCTTCCTTGTTTTATTTCTATTGCCTATAAGACCTGACACCTGGCAGGTGCTTAGCAAATATCTGTTGACTAAATGAAGGAAGCAGAGGAGGGAAGAGAAAAAAGGCACAAGAGAAAGAACTGCTTTTGAAGGAACAGGGTGGAGTGTCCATTGCAATAGTGTCATATGTTTGAGTGACGTCATCTGTTTCTACACAGAAGTAGTATTATGACATAGTGTTCTTTTCCTTCTTGTTAATTACAAAGATTATGTAATTTGGTTCTCTTGAGCAATGACTAAGCAGACAACGAGATCCCGGGCAAGACAACAACAGAGGGAACAATAACCCCTTGCATTTTTGTGCCATTTTACAGCTTTTCAAGAGTGGTCATGTAATTCATACCAATTCTGGAAAGCAGGCAGGTCAGGTATTATTATGACGCTCATTTTATGCATGAGGAAACTGGGACTCTGCGACACTCGACTTGCCAATGTCATGAGTTTAGTAAGTGGCAAAGACACAGCCAGAGACCAGGCCTTCAGACTCCTTGTTGAGGGCTGACTTGGGTCCACTTGGCACAGGGCATCAATCCAGCACCTTGCCTAACACCTGAGGGCCAAGGGCTCAAGAGAGCATAATTATTAGTTTCCATCTTGAACAAATTAAAATCTAATCAAAAAGTAATTTTATAATGCATCTAATTTATTCTCCATAGGTACCATAAACAGAACTATTGCTCTAGAGCAAATTCTTTGAAACAAAGGCAAACACAAACAAAAAACAGGAGCTAGAAACCCAGTCAAGTTAATGAAGACCCACAAATTGTGATTGCTTTAGCTTTTCTGCCTGGCTTAATGGATAATCTCCTGCCAACAACAATGGGACACTGACTCCTATTGGAAATATCTCCTTGACTGATGTTATCAGTCAAATGAAAATGACCATATTAAGCAATCGATACTTTTCTGTTTTACAGCTTTGAGGAATAACTGATATACAATACACACATCTTCAAAGTGAACAGTGTTAATGACTTTTGACATATGTATATACCTGAGAAATCATCACCAAAATCAAGACAATGAACATATCCATCATTCCCAAAAGTTTCCTCTTAGACTTTGTCATCTCTCCCTCCTGCAACTATACCAATGCTCTCCCCAGGCAACCATTGATCTGCTTTCTGCTGTTAGAGATGAGTTTGCATTCTCTAGACTTTAATATAAATGGGATCATATAGTATGTACTCTGTTTAGTTTCTTTCACTCAGCATGATTATTTTGAGATTCATCCAGTGTTGTATGTATCAAAGATACTTTCATTTTTATTGCTGAGCAAGTAGTGTTCCATTGTATAGGTATAACACCCTTGATTTATCCAGTCACCTGTTGATGGACATTTAGGTTGTTTCCACCTTTGACTATAATAAATAAAGCTGCTATGAAAATTCATCTGCAAAAATTTGTATGGACATATCCTTTTATTTCTTTTAACTAAGTACCTGGGAAGAGAATGACTGGGTCATATGGCAGGTGTATGTTTAACTTTATAAGAAACTACCAAATTGCTTTTCAAAGTACATGTGCCATTTTATATCCTCATTAACATTCTAGTTCCTCTATATCCTTGTCACCACTTGGTTTGGTCAGTCTTTTTAATTTTAGTCATTATAGGGGGTGAGTAGTGTTATCTCACTGTGGTTCTAATTTGCATTTCACTAATGACTGCATATCCGTTCAAGTCTTTCTAGCCTATATTTTATTGAGTTGTTTGTCTTCTTATTCTTAAGTTGTAAGAGTTCGCTGTATACTCTGGATAGAAGCTATCACACACATTTTGAAAATGTTTTCTCTTGAGTCTGCTGGTTTACCATTTTGCTTTCATAACAGTGTCTTTGAAGAGCAAACATTCTTTTTTTTTTTAAGATTTATTTATTTTAGAGAGAGAGAGAGAGTGTGCAGGGGGAGGGGCAGAGGGAGAGGAAAAGAGAGAATCTTAAAGCAGGCTCCACCCTTAGCTCAGAGCCCGATAAGGGGCTTGATCTCACAACCCTGAGATCATGACCTGAGCAGAAACCAGGAGTCTGATGCTTAACCAGCTGAGCCACCCAGGTGCCCTGAAGAGCAAATATTCTGATGTGGTCCAATTTATTGATTTTTTATTTTCTCTTTCACGTACTTTTGTGTATCATACTTAAGAAATTTTTGTCAAACCCAAAGTCACTAAGAGTTTTTCCCTGTTTTCTTCTAGATGTTCTATGGTTTTAGCTCTTTCATTTAGGTCTATAATCTAGTTTGAGTTAATTTTGTACATGGTATAGGGAAATGATAGAGGCTCATTTTTGCTTATGCTATCCAGCTGCTCCAGCATCATTTTTTGAAATGATTATCTTTTCTCTGTTGAGTCACCTTAGCACCTTTGTCAAAAATCAGTTGTTCATATTTATGTGGATCTATTTTTAGACTCAATATTCTATTCCACTGATCTATTTTTATCACTTTATATGAATGCCACCCTGCCTCAATTATAATATTACAGTAAGTCTTGAGGTCAAGTAGTGTAAGTCCTTACTCCAACTATGCATTTCTTAGAAATTATTATGCTGTTCTTGATCCTTTGCATTTATATACATATTTTTAGGACTAGCTTGTCAATTCCTACCAAAAAAAAATCTGCTGAGATTTTGACTGGGATTGCCTTCAATCAATAGACAAACTTGGGAAAAACGAACATCTTACTATTGAAGCTTATAATCCATGGATAATATGTCTCTCACTTATTGAGGTCTTCTGTAATTACTCTTCTACAGTTTCTAGCAGACAGGTTCTATGCCTCTTCAGTCAAATATTCCTTGAATACTTCCTATTTTTGATGCTATTCATAAATGGCATTAATAAAAACAATCCTTTTTCAAAGGAAAGATATGAACTTTTCCTTCTATTCTGTCCATCTCTAATCTCCTAGCCTTCTGTTCAACCAGAATTTTCTGTGTAACTGCTGCATGCCAGGATCTGAAGACTCTGGCCCATGATGCCCTCTCCCCCCTTTGCTCTCACTGACTGTCACACTTACACAGCACATTTACCTCTGACTGTTTATCACACAACTTCAAGTTGTCACATATGCTGCTGTGTTCTTTTATTGTTTCTTGTACATGTCTTATCTGCCCAACTACATAGCAAGCCCCTTGGGAGTAAAAACTATAATTTATACTTATTTGTAAATCCACAAATGCTTAGAAGATTGATAAACAAACAGGAAAGAAATCCTTTTTTAATGAAGGGACTCGTAAAGTTCAGCTAACAAAACCCATTTGAAACTCTAGTCTGTCTGCATTCAATACTAACTAAGAATTCAGCCATTAAAAAACCAATATTACGTATGTGTTTGTTGTGTTCAACTGTAGCCTAGGGACTCAGGAGTTCAAGGAATGGTGGATTTGCTTCTCTGTCCTTAGAGAGCTCACCAGGAAGGAAAGCACAGCAGAGACCATGCCCTCCATGTCTAGCTGGCAGCTCTCAAAGGGCCCCGGGCCTGTTGCTGGGGGAAAGCCTAGTTCCATCATGGCTTCTGTCCACTTTCCATTTCAGTCCCTGGTATGCATGATTCTGACAAATAGCTGTTAGCATTTGATCGAGTCTGTTTACAAGATACAGGCAGCTATTTATAAGACACGGGCCAAATTCTACCTTTCCATATCCAAGAATTATTTTCAGTGATTTCAAGCCCATTATGGGATTCTGGATTCTGGCCCTAACCATTTTTTAGTATAGTTTAAGACTATAACCAACTTGTTTTCAAGCCCCTGAATGGTAGGGTTCCTCCTCCCCTCCAGAAAAAAAAAAAAAAAAAAAAAAAAGAATCACTTTCAAGCGTATTCACCACGAAGAATACAAAATAGTTTAAGGAAGTTATCAACAGTATGTTTTAAGTGGCAAGCCAGTTAGATGGCTGGGATGTTCTGCTGCTGTGATAGAGACGAACGTGGAATGTGCAGGTGGAATGGAGAAAGGGATACATGCCCAGAAATGATCTCATGAGAGGCACGAGAAGCAGAAACACGAGATGGGCACTGTGCTGTGGATCCTACATGGCGTATGTCTCAGAGTTCATAGAGTCCAGAGATTAAAACAGCAAACTTGCAAATAAGGTACCTGTTTGCAATTTACCATCTTAAGCACGTTTCAACTTTTCTGAGCTTCTCCATGTCAACCATCTCAATCCACATCACAAGCTGCAGAGAACAGAGTGTGTAAGTGAAGGGCTGTGGCGGTCAAACGGCTAGCTGCCCAGCCTAAGCCCACTACAGAGTGCTGGGGGTATCCCATCCAGTATTCTCTAATAATGGAAAACAGAAATATATAGTAATGACAGGTGTAAATGGGAGAAATAAACAGTGCCACCATAGCAAAGTTAATTAAGAAATATTAGTTCAACATCCACCAGGCCTCATTATAAAATCTGCTAATGTTTATGGACCCAATGACATGAACAATCAATGGTGGATTTGCATTTTATTTCTGTTACCAAGCAACCCTCAGGTTCAATCTGAAAGAATCCATACATGTCTACTGCCTGGGCTAGGAGTGGGGTGAAAGGAAGCATGTCCTTTTAAATTACAAAGGTAGTAAGGAAGCACCTTAAAAAATAATCCCAATGGTCCTGTTATGTAGGAATGGTTGTAACTACATTATGGACGCGTGTTTCAATTCTGTTGGTAAAAGCCAGAGGCCATTATCAAGAATCTTTTTAGATTTCAGACAGACAAATAGGATAGACAGAATTTTATACTATAAGACTCAAAGCACAAAGAATCCCACAACCTGTTCCTGTGGGTCTGCTCTGTCTTTAAAGCACTCTGGAGGGGAACCGTATGTGGAAAGGGCTCTACAGACAGAATTCCCTCATTCAACAAATACCTGCCGGGCACTGTGGAAGTCACAATAGTGCCACGCAAATCAGACGTGGCTCCTGCCCCCAAGATGCTCAGGCTAGTGGCCATCCTCCACAGGGCACCTAGGAGCCTCGCGTCTTGCCACCATCACTTTCCTAGGCAGGACTGGGGCTGTGACGCAGAGATACTCATGACAGAGAGGAAAACGGTCAACATTCAAGGCTCACATACTGCAGAGCCAGCAACACGCACAAAACCTAGTTCTCCATTATGAAAATGATTAAGCCCTCATGATCCATGATGTTACCATAAATAGCAGAGAATAATGGGGCAGGCTACCACCTTTCCTCTCTACAGTTCCAATCTCACCTGCCTCTCTTCCCCTTTCTTTCCACTCTTTCTCCTGTCTCACGCCTCCCTTTTGCTCTCTCTGCGTGACAATAATGCCCTCTACAACGTCCCCCTAAAAGACACACATTCCTACCACACACTTTTGGATTTGCTCTGAAATAATCTGGTGGGGGACGGAAAGCTGGGACTGGGAAGGGAGTGGGGAACAAGACTCCCACAGATAGAAGCAGCAGGGTGACGGGGGCCTTAGGCTCGTTATACTATTCCACTTTTGTATATTTCTGAAATTGCTCATAAAAGACTGAAAATAAAATAAATCACTTTTCAAACGCTTACCATATCAACCTTTTGCCCTGAAAATATGGTGGTAGGCTATGGCAGGAATTAACCATGGATTTGCACACATGACAGAAATGCCTTAATGTGCATTCATGAGTCACTCTCTTTAAAAGAAAGGAGTCCCTGTCTTCAGCTCTCCTCCTTTCACCCTCTTTACCATTTCCCACACTTAACCCTACCTTGGGTTATGCACCAGCCGTTAAAGACAGAAATCAGTGATATTCCACATAAGAGTGACTCATTTAGTGGGCACTTAAATTGTCCCATTTTAAACTAACTTTTATGAAAAAGATATGTTTAAAAGGGCAAAAGAATGCTTCAAGTATTTAAGATCAATATTGAAAATAAAAGAAATGTGGTGAGCCAGATAATCTGCTTTAGTTTCTGAGTAGCTTGCCTACTCTTATAATCACTGGAAAGACCTCACGCACTGACCCCCGCCCAGGGGATTACCTGGGTACCGAGATGCATTCAGACAAAAGCTTTGGGCATAGGGCTGGAAGGGGAGACCCAATATACTTTCAATGTAACTAAAGTTTAATATTATGGGAGTCCGAGTCAGTTGCAAAACTGTGCTTAACGATGTTTCTGGCAGACGTGCATTCTGGATCATCCACGAAGCTATTTAAAATTGCCTGACATGTAACCATGACAGATTTTAAAGATCAAAACACAGGTGTGTGTCAGGGTTGCACCATTCTGCGGTAAGAGCAGAACATGAGATCATTCCACCTAGAAACGGACCCAAACACAAACACCCACCTGGGGTTCAGGTGTATGGCTCTGTCTGCAGGCAGATGAATCTCTCTCTGGAGTTTTGTTCTAATATAAGCATGTTCAGATAAGAAATGAGGTGTTGATACATTCATGTTACTCTCAACTGGGTGGGTCTTTTTCGCTGACAAGCACCTTATACACCTGCCTTTATGTCCTTTTTTAACCTATTCAAAGACCCATTGCTCAACGTAAAGGAGTTACAGTCACCAATGAGCTAAATAGCCTTATTTATTCTTTTCGGCCTCAATAAACATAGGAGAGTAGCACAAAAGCTTCAGGACAGTAGAGGCGTAAATCTCTCCCACCTCGTTATGAACCGTGAAAGAAAATCATCAAGATAAAGTCTCAAGAAAATAAGCGACTTAATCAAAGCCACCTCACAAAGTAGCGTGTGCAATACATCCAATGACTGATTTAATATTAAACATCTCTTGCATGGAAGACATTACACACTAATTGTTTCATGAATTTTGAAACTCCCTAGAATCGGGGAGGGGGGGAACTGAATAGAAGTCTGGGTAATCCTCACGGGTCATGGCCCTGGATCTTTGGTTAAGGTTCCCAGGAACCCCGAGATTTGTTTCATTTCTAAAAGAAGCCTAACAATAGTAAAGGGGTTACTGATCCAACAGAGCAAACGTGCACTTACTTCCTGTGCCCAGATGCAAACCACTGCGCAACAGACGAGGAGTTAAGTTTTGTGCGAATAAGAACACAAAGGAAAGAGAGTTATGTGTGTGTCTTTGTGAGCAAAGAACTACATTGTGACTCTCTGAGATTAGGCTTTCCCAAGAAAAACAACTCCTCTCTTTAAAACACACACGCACACACAGAAACGGGAGATTCATTTGGTACACCACCACCATTTGGTTAGCAGATGTTGGCGTCTACCCTCAGCTCTCACAAAGCAACGCACTTTATTTTTGTGTAGCATCTTCCATCCAAAAGCACCATGAAAAGCCGTGTGGCTGGGCTGACAGTGTGTCTGCAGAATCTGTGGAAGACTTAGAACGAAGCGAACACCTGTCAGGCTTGCTGAGATGCTGTCTGAGCTGGGAATAGGCTCTGTGGTTAGGCGGCGGCCGGGCTTCGCGATGGTAAAGCCGGGCACTATCCTTTGCCATAATGTGTTGCTATTGCTTGCTTGCTTCATGCCTCGTTCTATGACCTTCACTTATATTGAGGGAAGAAGTGTATTTTAGGAATTTTCTTGATTCGTAGGAGTGTTTTGGATTAATGGGAACCATAAATAAAGTATTTAAAAAAAAAAAACACCAAAACAATACTCCCTTTTGGATCCACAAGAACCAGAATCTAGTCCCTGCTTCATTGCTGACAATCTCCTGATTTCAGTGTTCTAGCCCATAAAGTCAGTTGGAGGGTTGGGCTAGATTTGCCTTTCCCAACCTTTTCAAGCACGAGGGACATTTTAACACATCAAAACCTCTCTCAGACTAATCAAATGACAGCAGTTATATTTTAAGAATCTGTGCAATTAGAAAACACACAATGATAAAAAGATACTTTTGAGGCAGTGACAGCTGAAAACAAAATTCCAATTGATTAATCACAGTGGCGACTGCATTGATTTTTAAGGTAATGGCCTACAGATGTGAGACATTTATTTAGTCTGCAAACAACAGTTGGTGTACATATGAGTTTGCAGTCTTTGTAATAACACCATAGCAGATCCCCTTAGCCCAACCTGGTCCTCTGCGTAAAGGCTGGGGACCCTGAACTACAATACAGATGCCCCAAATCCTTTCTGACGCTGACCCTCCATAATCCGAGTCCTACCACCACCATTCAGTATGCCATGTGACTCTGAACACGGAAAGGACGTCTCTGTTCCACAGGTTCCTCACCTGTGTGGGGCTGCAGGGGTGCCCTAGCGATGTCTCGACATAGCACCGTGAACCATGACTCTATGTGTGTCATGTTTTAGAAACTTAGAGACCCTCAGGAGAGAAGCCCTACTAAAGTGTAATGGGATCACCCCTCTTTCAGTGCCCTGGAATGTGCTTCTACACAGACCCTGCGATACCCTCTAGTAGAAGGAGAACCCCTCTCCCCAACTGGGAGGTCGTCAGCTCTGACACATTCCCAAACATCCTACCCTCCCCCAAAGCAAAAAGAGACAGATTCTGGGAGGACAACCTCTCTGAACCTGAGACAACATCTCGGGGCCTTCTCCAGACAACCTGAGACTGTGGGTGATACAAAAAAGGCTGAATGGAGGAGTGAAGAAGTTGTTATGCAACTCAAAGCAGGTTTACAATGGTTCTTTCTTCAACAGTTCACAAGAGGTTCTGAGGTTCCCAATATCACTGAACCATGTGAGGACCTAGGACAATGAGGCCAGAAGGAGAGTCCCAGATCAACCCAGATGGCCTTCGTAGTCATTGGGAACTGTATTATTAGCATCAGTATATCTAGATACTGACTATCAATAAATCCATATTTATTGTCTAGACAAGCAATACATAGCGACAAATTCAGTTATGTCAGAGCCATCTTAATGGACTAATTTCTCAAAAATGACACAAGGCTGGCGAAACAGACTGTTTTTGCCCTGAGCAAACTTTTACAACTCAACACCTATTACTATTACTCAAAGTTCTTGAGATTGTTACAGACTCTTTTATACGTCAAGGACAATTCTTTGGAAATATACTCCTAATCCCGCCCCCTTAACCAACCCACCAACCAAAACCCATCAACAGGTAATTATGCAAACAACCCAAATAAAAAAGTGGGCCAAAGACCTTAACAGACATATTAGAAGACCCCAAATCCAGAGCAGTGACAAGATGAAATGCAGGGGAGGATGTGGGGAAACAGGAACTCTCATTCATTGCTGGTGGGAATGCAAACAGTGCAGCCACTCTGGAAAAGAGCTCGGCAGTTTCTTGCAAAGCTAAACACACTGCTACCACATAATCCAGCAATTCTCCTTGGTATTTACCTCAAAGAGTTGAAAACTTGCGTACACACAAAAACCTGCACATGGCTGTCTAGACCAGCTTATTTAGAACTGCCAAAACTTGGAAGCCACCAAGATGTTTTTCAGTAGGTGAAAAACTGGTATAAACAGGTATATCTAGACGATGGACTATTATTTAGCACTAAAATTAAATTATCTATTATGCCATGAAAAGACATGAAGGAACCTTTTTTTTTCTTAAGATTTTATTTATTTATCTTGAGAGAGAGAGAGAAAAGAGCAAGAGCATGAGCGAGGGGGAAGGGCCGAGGGAGAAGGAGAAGCAGGCTCTCCACTGAGCAGGGAGCCTGATGCGGGGCTCGATCCCAGGACCCCGGGATCACGACCTGAGCCGAAGGCAGATGCTTAACTGACTGAGCCATCCAGGCGCCCCGTGAAGGAAACTTAAATGCATATTACTAAGTGAACAGATATTATCAAAGGTCAAAAAGAGACCTCAGTGCCATGTATTTAATGCCTTTGTCCTTGGATTATAAAATGCACACAAGATACCCCCAAATTATAGAAAGAACCTTTAAGAAAACCCACAAATGCAAAAGAAAACTAACACTTTTAAGGTAGTTATCCCATGAATATCCTGGGTAAAATATTTAACAACCGTGACCATCAAAAAGTCATTATTTATATGCAACCTAAATCTATCCTGCTGCAAATTGGCTTCTTTTTCTGAAACTCACCTCTGTTGATTACACGTCTTCTTATCTCCCGTAATTGTTATGTATTCTCCTCATATAACTGAGTTAAAATATAGTAAAGGACAGAACTAAAAGTAAAGTAAAATCTTGAAATTTAGGACTTCTCTGGCTGGATCAGGCCAGACCAATTTAACATATCAGGCTATATACTGGTTCTATCACACACTATGGCTAGCTAATCAAAACAGACTGCTAGAATAAAAGACAGTCCTACAGACTAAGAAAGCAGGAAAAGTCTTGGCACAAAGATAAGTGTGGGAACATACTAAAGGTTGACAAATTAAGGCCTATGGGCCAAATCCAGCCTGCCTGTGTCTGTGAAGTTCCACCAAACACAGCCATGTTCACCCATGTACACATTGTCTATGGTTGCTTTTGCACTACACGGGCAGAGTTGAACAGCTGGCCCACAAAACATAAAGTAGTGACTATATGGTCCTTTATAGTAAAGTCCGCCGGCCCCTGACGTAGACATTCACCTTCGCCCCGAGCTGGTTGCTGTAGGAGCTCCAGGATTCGGATCCGGTCTTGCCTTCTCCATCTTGCACTTGCTTGCTACAGGAGCTCATCTAGTGTCGAGACTCTAAGCGGTACCATCTACCAACAACTCTCAAAGATACGTACCTTCAGGCCAGACCTCTCCCTCGAGCTCCAGATTCACACATCCAACTGTCTAACTGGCATATCCACTTGGAGTGCTAACAGACATCTCAAGCTTAATGCACCTAAAACCTAACCCCTGATCTTCCCCAGCCCCACCCGACACCCTAACCTACTTTACCCGTGGTGTTTTTGATTTCTGTAAAGGACAACTCCATTCTGCTGGTTAAACATAAAAACCAACCAGCCAAATGAAAACTCTGGAATTAACCCTCATTCTACTTTCACTCCACATCCAATCTATCAGCAAATCCTCAACTGCCTCAATATATTCAGACACCTGCCATTCATTCATCACCACTTCCACTGCTATCATTCTGCTTAAAGCTACCACCATCTTTCACCTGGATTTTGTAGAAGCCTCTTAATTGGTCTCCTGGCTTCTACCCTTGCCCCTTTCATCTATCCACATGATAGCAGTCAGAGTCATCTTGTTAAAATGACAGATCACATCCTTCATCTTCCCCACTGCCACTCCAGCTCCATCCTCCTACCCCCAACACATATTCTACTCCAGCCATACTGGGATCCTTGCTGATCCCTGATCACTTTTAGTAAACTCCTACCCCAGCCTCCATCCTTGCTGATTCTCCTCCCCTAGATATATGCATGGCTCACTTTTGTACTTCCTTCTGCTCAAATGTCACTTTCTCAGAAGCTTTTCCCTGACCACCCTGTCCAAACTAGCAACTTCATCTTGCGCCTCCACCCCCGCCCACGCACCATGTCCCTCTTCCCTTTCTGTCCACGTTCTTGTTTATTTTATTGTCTGTCTCTCCAGCTAGAGTGTAATCTCAGGAATTTTTGTCCATTCTGTTCACTGCTACATCCCCAGTGCCTAGAGTAGTGCCTGGTACAAAGTAAGTGCCCAGTAAATCCTTGTTTAATGAAGGACTAAATGGGTCAATAGGCCTTCCCAAAGATTTAGAATACAATCCTATGGAAAACCACATTTCTGATTTTATTGTGAAGATTAATGGGAAAATTAAAACTCGTTGGTGAAATATGCTTCACGGACAAACTGGCTGGGAGATATCAATCTACTCTAAAGCAAGGGATCCCGTCCCTTAATAATTTGTTTTCCCCTGAAAATACCTGTATATAAGGGAGTTTATAGTTAATCTTTCTCCTCATCCTCCTAATTCTCTTAACTTTTATAAATCCTATTTCTCAATCCTATCCTCATTTTTTGTTTCTCCTGGATTACATCCAAGACTTGCAAACCCAAAGGTCATGTACCAACCTGTACCACAGAATGCTTTCAGCTGCCAGAAATTTTCATTGGCAATACAGAGCTGTCATTGATTTCTTGGCAGTGCATTGTCAAATGATGCACTTATAAATCAAACAGAAATGACAATATCACGTCAATCCAACAACTAGACCTGAGTCAAAAATCTAAAATCAGCAAGAAAAGATCAGGGACGCTGTGGTCCCAGCATGAAGTCATGCAGTCCCAGCTGCACACATTAAAGCCACACTCACTCCCTGCTGCACTCAACAACCTGGGAGCCAGATCACTGGAGCTGTGCTGGGTCACTGTGGCTGCTTTTCATGACTCAAGTGCACCCTCCCACTGCTCTGAACCCTAGGACAGCTCAGCTAATTTTAAAAATTCTCACTCCTTCCTGGGGCTGTCTGGATCTGGGGGATGTGGCATCCTACCTGGTTCTTACCTAAAGTCTTGTGAGGCCTAAGGGCTTGTGAACTGTACACACCAAAGGGGGGTAAGAGTAAACAGAGTCACATATTTATATATCATTAGTTTTTGCTCAACTAGAGCCTTGTAATATGTAAATGATAACATGTACCAAGGCAAGCCCCACAAGGCTAACTCAGGCAGGAACCGAATGTCTGTGTCCCCCTCAAATTCATGTGTTGAAGCTCTAATTCTCAATATGCTGGTATTTGGAGATAGAGTCTTTGGGAAGTAATTAGATGAGATGAGGTCATGAGGGCAAGGCCCGGGTCCGAGGGAATTAGCGCCCTTAAAGAGAGATCTGGAGAGATTGTTCACTCTCTCCACCATCTGAGGAAGACAGCAAGAAGGCAGCCATCTGCAAGCCAGGAGGAGTCTTACCAGAAACCAACCACACTGAACTTGTGGACGGACTTCCCAGCCTCCAGAACTGTGAGAAATTAATTTCTGATGTTTAAGTCACCCATTCTTTGGCATTTTGTTATGGCAGCCCCAGCTAATACATGAGGTTTTAAATTTGTTTTTATTTTTAATTTTTTTTTATTATTATATTATGTTAGTCACCATACAGTACATCCCCGGATTCTGATGCAAAGTTCGATGCTTCATTAGTTGCGTATAACACCCAGTGCACCATGCAATACGTGCCCTCCTTACTACCCATCACCAGTCTATGTTTTAAATTTTAAAAGTTGCTTTAAATTGTCAAGTCCCAGAAAACACACTTGGAATGCTCTGTTGATAACACTCAAAACTTGATTTCTTCTTCTACTTAATAAGAAAGTACAGGAACACTTGTGCATTGTCATCACACACACACACACACACACACACACACACACACACACACACCCCAGAGTGATCTGAGAGCAGCCACACCTTGCTGAGACAAGGTTTTCTTTGCAAGGAAGTATAAGCTGATAGAAAGAACAGACCCAGGATGTCCTGGGGGAAAAAAGACATGTCAAAGCAGAGCTCCACAGCCCCAGACTTCTGGCCCAATTCTCTTCCAGTGTTCTTCCTGTCCAAAGGAGCCAATGAAGAGAACAGGGAAGCAGACACACGTGGTGTAGGTGCGTCGGGGCTAAATGTGGGTGGAGACACGGAATACCACTGCATCTTCCCTGGTCTGTGACCATTCAGAGGAGAGCCTCCAAATTCTTATAAAAACCTGTTCTTGTCTTTTTGATAAGAAAAACTGACACAATGAATTCAAGCATTAGAAGTAGGGAGAACAGACCCATGCAGATTATCGCAGATGTTGTTCTCCAAAGCCCTGAACAAATGTACTCATTTGATCATACTATGAGATGCCAGGAAAAAAAGAATGGTCAATTCCATTAAGGGTAGTATGCTGGATACTGTAAACACACAACTTAAAACAAACACGGAAGAGGTAGGTAATCTTTAGCAGTGTTTCGTGCCCTGAGTTTCGGTGACTTTTCCATTCCCTTTTTGATCACATCCCTGAACTAAACTCTGAAGAGCATGTAACATGTTAAGAAAGTCCTGTGTTCTAAAATTACCCACACACACAAAATCAAATAGCCATTGTTTCTAAGTTAAGTGAAGAGACGAAAATGAAATTAACTCTAAAATCTGAAGAAAACAAGGTCCCAATTTATAGTTTTCTCTGACATGCCTCTTAAAAACTCAGTGAACTCTCTGGGTGCTGTACACAATACCCCATGAGAGCCAGCCACGGTATCGATGACATAATTTATTAATTAATATAGAACTGAGAAGCTCCCAAAAGCAAGAGGTAAATGAAATTCTCAACCAGAGCAGTCCAATTAAAACTGAGCACAGGGCACTAACGTTAAAAAACAATTAGAATACAATGAGATTTCCCTCCTCTTTCCCCTATCTTCAGTCAGTATTGGTAAGAAAACACCAACTGCCAAAACACATATGCCTTTATTATGGGAAGACCTATGGGACAGGTAAGCACGAATGGACTGCCTCTCCTCTCTGCAACCTGGCCAGAAGGCACCCTGACAATTCAGTGAGTGACCTGGTCTCTACGACCTTGCAAAGCATGTGATGCTTGATCACCTCCAACAGTGGAGAACTAGCCATTTGTGAAGGCAAACAAGGGAGGCGAATAAGGTAATACAAAAGAAAAGCTTTGAAAACTATCAAGTACTACAGGAATCTGAGAGTCCCACCACCACCTCTGATCATCTGACAGATGTGACAATTTTAACAGGACTCCTCAGTGTAAGCACAAAGACATTCCTGTTTAGTGATAGTGGCAAAAGACTGAAAACAAAACAAAAACTCGTATGTTCATCAACAAGCATGTGGTTAAATAAATTATGTTATAACCATCTAGTGGACCTACCTGGCTTAATATGAAACAATTCCATGATAGTATTTTTAAGTCAAAAAAAAAAAAAGGCGGCTACGGTATACTGTGTCTAGTTTGATACCATACAAGTGACAGGATACATTGGTATACCCTTGTATATTCCTGAAGGACACACAGACTTGTCAACTGGCTATTTTTGGGGACAGGGATTACAAATCTAGGGAATCTGGGGTTGTATAAATGTACTTTGCATTGTATATTCTTTTATATCTTTTACTTCACTTAAATGTCTTTTTAATTTGTATATCCTTTAATGGATATACTGTTTGATTTTCAACAATATTTTAAAATTGTGAGGGAGAAATAAATTTCTTACGAAGACAAATTCTTTTCCTTTATTGCTTCTACTCATGAATCTTTGTTCAATTGCTTAGAACAAAAAAGCTCTCTAATCTCCCTTTTACATTTATATAATTCTGTTGAAGTTCATATGATTCTGTTGTAGTTCACAAACATCTAAAAATAACTTCTAAAAAACGTGAAACTATCAAATAGAAACATAACTTATAGCTATAGGGAGGAATATTTCTTATATTTTAATTGTTCTTTATTTTCAGCATTAATAGCTAAGTTAAATACTTAAATGGCAATAAGTGGATGGAGTTAATGTTCCTAGCTTTTTATACACACTAGCTGTGATACTTTGGGAATCAGAGAAGTTAAGATAGTGGCTCTTCTTTGAAGTATTTAACACTTTTCTGAATAGAAAGTAGTACATGTTTGTTGTACAAAACTTGAGAAATAGAGAAAAGCACAGAGGAAAATTAAAACAATTCATTATCCCACCACTCCAGAGAAAACCACTATTAATTCTGATGTATAGCCTTCCTTTTTTATTTCCAATGCATACAAGTATATATTTTTTTACACAACTGGAATCAAGAAAGCTGTACATACTGTTTTAAAAATCTGCTTTAATAAATTATCACCCTACTTATCATGTTTTATAGTTTTTGTGCTTATGACTATAAAATACATATTACATATAAAATTTCAAATTTTTAATTTTTTGTTGCAGGCTCTCTGACAAATGTTAACTGAAACCAAAAAAATAAAAATCACCCCAAATTCACAAACTGAAATGTAAAAGAAATTTTAAGAATTAAGCTTTGAAGTGATTTTTTTTAATTTGAAGCATTTTTACTTCTGAAGTTATTACAGCTTAACACTGCACCAAGACTTCTGAATGCCCTGTATTAGAAATATATCTCCATGCCATTTATTACTTAAATGGCTGACAGCATTCTGCTATACTGATATGTCATAACACACTTATCTAACCCCTTGTTATTGGACATTTAGACTCTTTCTTTGAAGAGATCATAAAGACAGGTGAATAAATGCCTTACGCCAAAAAGGCCCCACCCAGGTTAGAACTGTATTAATTCTAGAGCAAGTAGTATGAATTTTTTCAAAGTTTTAAACATATATTGTCAAGTTATCTTTCAGAATGGTCATAAGCAACAATATCATTGATATTGGGCACACTTAGAGTAAAATAAAAATGTCTTTAAAAATAGAAGTGATTTTTATACACAACTAATGGAGCATTGAACTTTACATCGGAATCCGGGGATGTACTGTATGGTGACTAACATAATATAATAAAAAATCATTTAAAAAAAATAGAAGTGATTTTTTTCCCCCTCAACCAAAGACATCTGCAATGATAATTAAAGTAACAGGTTTCAGGTTTACTTTGTTACCACAGTTTGAAAGAAAATCTCATTCAATATTAGGCTCCAATGGGCCCTTAAAAAATGACCCAAAATCCTTACCGGAGTTTAAGAAAAATAAAGTTTTAAATAAACACATAATAAAATACAGTTAGGCCAGTCTTCAATATAAGTAGTAAAATAATAAGAAGTCCACACATTGGAGTTAAGCTAAATCTTTACTCAATTTCCTCTGAATCTATACTATAGTGTCACTATAAGGTTGGCTGAATCAACTGATTTGGGGAGCAGAACCGAGATTAACTATCCTGGACCACAGGGGAAGTTACCAGATCTCAGCTGAGATAAGACATGAAGGAAAAAAAAATGTGAGGATACTAATATCTTCCTGTCTCCATTTCAGGTCTGACTTGAAGCCATTCAACTTTTAAAGAGGTCTTTCAAATCCATTCAAGATACTAGCTTCAGAGATTAGAAACTTGCTCAGATTGTTTCTCATAGTCCACAAACTGAGGGCTTCAGAGGGGAGCGGGGTGGGGGAATGGGATGGACTGGTGATGGGTAGTAAGGAGGGCACGTATTGCATGGTGCAGTGGGTGTTATACGCAACTAATGAGTCATCGAACTTTTCATCAGAAACAAGGGATGCACTGTATGATGACTAACATAATATAATAAAAGAAACATTAAAATAAAAAAAAACTTGCTCAGAACTACGCTTCTTGTCCTCTGAGAAGCATAAATATACTGACAACTGTCAACAACGCACTGAACAAAAAGGAAATAAGGACCTTGGGCCATAAACCATTTCATTTCCTCATGCCCCCAAACCTTTCAAAATCTCCAAAGAGGAGAGAATTAGAAATGAATGAAAGGAAAAAATTCATAGCCACTAGGAGTGATCATTACCTGTTCAAAGCAGACCAGCAAACTCCCAAGATACCACACCAAGCCACGTGCAGACTTGCAGACGCAGCAGGCCACAGCTTATAAAAGTACTAAATGCACTCTGATTACGCTTACACGGGCTGGTGAGTGATGGCCTTCCAAAGAAATCGAATTCTGGTGAAATTATTTAATTCGGTAAAAAGGATACAACTTTTATACTAGCCAAAGACAGAAAGGATATAGTTTATCCATCCTATACGGGCAATTCCGGCCCTTCCTAATAAAATGGTTTAACTCCATGCAGGACCTTCTTTAAAGGTATCTTCTGAGTCCAGACCACAGAAGCACACCTTTTAGGTGTAAGCGTGCTGCACTGGGTTCCTTGAGTTCTTCTGTAACAAAAGCCCTCGAATGGGGTCCAAGAAAGTCTTCCCATGTATTAATGAAAACTCTCATTTATTCAGATAAATAGAAGCATTTGGCTCTGACATTCACTAGCTGTGTGGTCTTGGGAAAATGAGTAACTTCTCTAAGCTTCTGTTTCAACATTGGCAACGAGGAAGATATTAATGGTACCCACCTCATGCGGTAGAAACATGGATTAAATAAGACGGTGCAGGAAAAACAGCATCTGAACATTGTTATCTTCTTGATTTTATAGGGACGACAGTTTAACTACTTCAGAATATATAGAGTAACTGAATCTCAGCCAACAAAGAGTTGTCTACCAAAGGAACTTAGCAAACTGGGTAACAAATAGATAAAAATAGCCTGTCGTTAAATAACATGGACTACTTATAAATAAATGTATTTCTGAGATCCTTAAGGATACGGTACTTAAAATGTACTTAAAAATTGGACAACCTGTTAAGATACTTAAATATTCTCTTTAAAATTATTTCACTAATCATTGGCTTAATGAACAGAACTTCATTTTCTCACAGTTCTGGGGGACAGACGTCCGAGATCAAGGTGCCCGCAGGGCTGGCTTTTCTCGAAGCCTCTCTTTTTGGCTGGTAGATGGCCTCCTTCTCCCTGTGCCTTCACTTGGTCTTCCCTCTGTGTGTGTCTGTGTCCTCATCTCCTCTTTTTTTTTTTTTTTATTATATTATGTTAGTCACCATACAGTACATCCCTGGTTTCCGATGTAAAGTTCGATGATTCATTAGTTGCGTATAACACCCAGTGCACCATGCAATACGTGCCCTCCTTACTACCCATCACCAGTCTATCCCATTCCCCCACTCCCTCCTCTCTGAAGCCCTCAGTTTGTTTCTCAGAGACCATAGTCCCTCATGCTTCATTCCCCCTTCTGATTACCACCCCCCCGCTTTCTTTATCCCTTTCTTCCCCTACCGATCTTCTCTTTTTTATAAGGACAACAGTGATACTGGATTGGCTTACCCTAATGATCTCTTTTTAACTGAATTAACTTCTTCAAAAACCCTATTTCCAAATACAGTCACATTCTGACATTAGGTCTTCAACATATGAATTCTGGGGGAGCATAATTCAGCCCATAACATTGTGTGTGTATTTTCTCTGCTTAAAAGCCCTTCACTGCCCCCCCACCCCGATTTTCTGTAAACAAACTCTAGATTTCTAAATGTGGCATGCCACGTTACTCTCACTACCTGGCTGCCCATCTTATTTTTCCAGCTCCGTCTTCTCTTTGCACTCTAGATACTGAGCCCACTGAACCAACTCTCATTTTCCAAACACACTTTCATACTTCCTTGTCTCTGAATGTGCTGCTACCTCTGTCTGGAATACTCTCACATGTCAGGTACTCTGAGAAGTTATTTTTGATGCCTGAGGCAGGGCCAATTACACTCTTCCCACTCTTCAAAGAACCTTGAGCACCCTACTTTTATAGCATGTATCTCCCTGAACTGCAATTAATTCTTTACATGTCTTCCCCCCACCCCCTCACCACCATACTGGCTATTCCCTGGAGGCAAGGACCATGTGTGTTCTGCTCATTGTTGACTCCTCTGCACCCAGTACAGGTCTGGCACATAGTAGGAACTAAAAAAAATATTTCTTGAATAAAGGAAAAATGGAAATACAAACAAACCAATTCATGAGAAAAGAATTCCGTTTCTCTTTTCATACCTAGTACAGAGCTATGGTATTCAGGTATGTGTTTTAATAAAGGACCGAATAAAATACTGACTGAGCCATAGGAGAAAACCTGCAACAAGGAAGGGATCTGGAGTTACTTATGCTCAGAAAAGTTATGGAAGCTGATCATCTTTGGGGTTGAAAGGAAATGGATTCTAAAAAGCCTATAAACTGCAGGAAAGAAGCGCCAAGATCCATGTGACAAGGCAATCTGAGCTCCACTCCGATCCAAGAACAAAGGGTTCCTGGTTTAAGCTATGGAATGGCCTGTTCCAGAAAGCAGCTGGGCAGAATTTCCTCACACGAATAGTCCTTAATGTATGGGAAAGAGAAAAGAGCAAAGCAAAACAAGCAAAGGCAGCAAAAGGGAATAATTAGTGTAAACAGTTTTTGTTTTTTTTTTTTTTAATGCATTGGACAAACCCCAAGAAGAAAAATGTTGTGGGATAAACATCTGTTCATTCGGAACATGACAGAGCCCTTGACAGGCTCCGTGGCCTGTGCGTGTCCTCATGTGCCCGAGGTTTATATCTGTGCTCCCACAGCACAGGCAGCCCACAGGGCAGCCAGAAAGAGGCCTGTTCCGGGCCGGACATGCTACGTGAACTCCAGTCGGGGCTGTGAGAGGTAACTCTCCCTCCGTTGTGTTTGCCACAACGAGAACCACATCGAAGAGAAGAGTGAATACCAACCGTCCGCCCGGCGCAGAGCTGCCCTGCTCTATTTGCCACGCTTCCACCAACACTGTATTTTTACTGCTTGCGTGAAGGTGGCCAAACATGTCACATGGAGAGGGATTTACATTTGTTTTCCATCCCTATGATCCCTGGTATCAAGATATGAGGTCCAGTAAGTTGAAAGCGTCTGTTTCCTTGTGCCAGATGTGCCCTTGCAATCAGTCACTGAGTCTAGGCCTTTCTGTTAAGAGGAGATCTCCAGGAAAATTCTGCTCCAATATCGGGCCTAGAGTGAGCAGCTGTGGGCCTAGAGATGAAACTAGGGGGGAACGACCTAACGATTTTCAGAGTGAAACACCCCCAAGGGGCGGCTGGCCTTCATTCTCCTTCTCATGGCTCCAGATCACCTCACCTTAGAGCCTCAGGCCATGTGGGTCCACTTGGGAGCCCTCTGGCCAGCTCCATCAGCCCACCCTGTCCAACCCAAGTTCCACTCTGCTCGGAGTACACTGTGTCGGGTGGAGACGGACCCTGCCTCTCCCTTCATCTTTCTTTCTGGCTGCAGTCAAAAATCCTCTTGCTCTCCCCTCCGATTCACTTCCCTTTTCCCTTGCGAAGGCCCAGCAGTGTCAGTGTTTCACTCTTCTCACAACATTAATGTCCAAATATGGCACCTGGCTAACCAGCAGGCAAGGGTGACTGCCTTACGCGCCTTTCCTAGACCTCTGCTCCTAGCTCTGCGTGATCTACGCAAGGACTGTAAGTCGACATAAGGGGTGCCTTGATCATCTAAGTCATAGGTGATTATTTTCCAGATGTGCATTTTTTGTGAACTGCCTCAAGTCCAAAAAAATGCTCTTTCTTTCCCAGGGGTGTATAAGCTCTTCACATCTCTAAAGCCCCCCAGATAGCTAGCCATTGACTTACCCTATATAACACAAAAGGCCACGTTTAACACAATTATTTTGAGAGTGGCCAGTTGGGGCCGTTAAGGAAACTAATTATAAAACTTACCCTGGTCCACCTACTGAGTTGGCTGGAACAAGAACCAGGGCTCAGAGCTTCACATTCAGATGAAGGTCACTGAGAAAGCAGAGTAGCTACAGGCTGAGAAGGCATGGGGTAAGAGCAAGGATTTCACCAGGGGAAAATGCCATAAGCTGGTCAAAAAACACAACTCCGACACCTTTTCTTTGGGGCATCCCACTCTATCCGTCCAAACACACACAAGAACAAAAATGTACGTAAGTAAAGATATTTGGTACCCGTCCTGACTCTCTACAGCATTGTGATTGAAAATGCAATTTATTCTCATGGATTGAATGGTTGCCCCACAGTTTAATTTTATCTGAAGGAAAAAAAGAGCTGACATCTAGCAGCTAAATAAGTCTTTGTCACTAGAGGCCTGTGACACAAATCTCAATGATATTTGATGGGAACATGTATAGCTTTTCTTCATTTGTGGCTATAATTGCTGCTGGAGAAGCCCCA
This sequence comes from Ailuropoda melanoleuca, assembly GCF_002007445.2. Lineage (NCBI taxonomy): Eukaryota > Metazoa > Chordata > Mammalia > Carnivora > Ursidae > Ailuropoda > Ailuropoda melanoleuca. The sequence continues at coordinate 122,567,578 of NC_048221.1, forward strand.
ACATGTAAAGGTTGATGCTTCTGAAAGTGCTGAAAGATGCTGGAACTAAACCATGCAATGACAGCTATCAAAATGTCACCGATGCAGTGTCATATTCAGTCAAGATGCTTAAAAATCACGTTTGACTAACGCTGTTCAAGCCGTGGAAGGAAGAGGATTACCTGGCTGCGTAGTGGGGAAAACGAGCTGAGGAACATGCGTCACAGCCCCCCGGGAGGAGCCTGGCCCCGGGTAAGCCGGCCCAGGCCGAGCTCCTGTTCCCCCCGTGCTTCCTGCGTGGAGGTGAGTCCGCCAGCTGCGACTCATGTGCCACACTAGGTGTAACTCACGGAGTCCTCACAACTGTCCTCGGGGGACAAAACAGACACACAGAGAGCTTAAGGAACTTGTCCAGTATTCCCCAGCTAGTAAGGATCGCAGGCGGGATTCAAACCCAGTTCTGGCAGCCTCTGGAGTCCACACTTTAACCATGACGTAAGTTGCAGTTTCTCACAGGTGCCCTTCTGCAGAAAGTGAGAGAGACTCCAAGGGCCCTTTATGCGTGCGTCATGCACTCGGAGCCCAAAAATGGTACTTTCTTCATCTGGGCCTGAACACCTACTAGAGGGAGCACGAAAACAGGCAAAAGTATGACGTTTCACATTTCTAAATAATTTCTATTTAGACAACTGCAACTCCTAGGCACTTGACCGTTAAGTTCAAAAGGCTTCGTTGGGGCCGGTACTCATTTTAGGAATTAGTAATTGGCCTGAAGAGATGGCTGCAGTGGCTAAAATTTAAATTTATGCTAATAAGGGTGGGGGAAACAGTATAATCTAGGGAACTATGTCTGAAATGGAGAGCAAAGAAAGGATGTCCACATGTTTGGTCCTGGTTCTAGCAGAGTCTATCTCTGGCTTCAAATGAAATAAAGGTCTCATTCCTCAGTTTACCCCCGTACCTCACTCCACAGATGACTGGTTAAATTAGCTGCAGCTGTGCCGGCTTGACATTGAGCAACTGCTGTGCAAGATTCTCTGACCGCAGAAGAACAAACTGGAGGGCGACAAGTGCCAAAAAGGACACACCCACTTGTGTTCCCTTTCACACTCTGAAGGCAGGGCTCAGCCCCGCTCACGGGGTTTCAGGATAGGATCCTGGGCAGGTCTGCCAGAGAGCTCTGGCTAACGACTGCTTGAAAAGTAGGAGTGTTTGGGTTCTAGGCAGCTCCAGAATACAAGGAAGAAGGCCCTTTGAGACACTTTGGGAGGCTGGGCCAGACCAGAGACTCCCGGAGAATGAGGAAAATAAATGGCTTAGCCTTTTCTAATGTACATCTGATTTCCGCTTTTCACCAACTCCCGGCCCAGCTCTGGTCCCCATCCCCATGCCCAAGCTCTGGAGTCATGGCACTACAAACCTGCTCAAGCCCTGATAGGCTCTCTGGCTTCCTCCAGCACCAACCTAGATCCCGGGAGCCCCCCCCAGCACCCGAGGAGTCACACAGAAGCCCTGGGGATCAGGCGATTTAAAACAGGAATGTGCCAACCAGTGTCCCTCCCCAAAAAAGGACAATGGTTGGACATGTGCTCTCTGCCCCACAATGGCATTTTTCAAATGCTTTATAAGCCACTTCAAAAGGAAACTGCCTACCCATAATTCCCTGACGATGTCTCGCTGGTTGAAACAACTCCTCAGTTATGAGCCTTTCCTCTAATGGGAATCTGCTGAAAAGCTGGCTCTTCACAGATGGAAACTTGGGATCATCAGGATTATAAACCACCATTAACAATTCAAAGAGAACCACACTAATACTTTTAACATTGTAGTAGTCTCCAAAAACTTGACTAAGTAACATTATATTTAAAGAAAAAAAAAAAAACCATGGATGGTAGAAATCTTTCATGTGCCCAATTCGGACACGCTTAGACCACAAGTCTCTCCACTTTCCAGACTCCCCGACTCACCACTGTCACTTTCTAACACCCACCAAATCACAGCCTTTGCTCACTTGCCCACACTGTTGCATTAGGAGGTCCCACCTACCTACTTTTCTTTTATAAAGAAAGCAATTTATGGTGCCCCTTTCTATGTTCACTTAATTCAGTTCTCTGGATAAATGTGCTTGTAACATTTGCGTGTGCTAGATGCTAGTGCTTGTGCCCCAAAAAGCCATCAAATGTTTAGAAAGTGCCTTGCAGGGGCTCGACTTTTTATGAGGAATAATGGAAGGAAAGACAAAAGAGCACATTTGCGTGACTGTGTGTGGGTGGTAATCACACGTAGGTACACGGGTGTGGGCTCCCTTAAATCACTGCATCTGCAGCCCAGCACGGAGACTGAGGGAGCAGAGAAATGCTCTCAACATCACCTGTGGAGAGAGCCGTGAACACAGCCGGCTTGGGGGGCAGGGGCGCGGAGGGACCCGGGCGGGCACCCGCTACAGCCTAAATACACCGTCAGCTCTGCACAGGATCCAGCCACAAAGAACATACTAAAAACCAATGATTTTCTGTTTTGTCTCTCTGGATGATATGAAATCCTTCTGGATCATCACCTTTTACCTAACTAAATTCCAGCCCCTGATTGAGCGGCAGCCAGGAACGCTCACGAGTAAGCATCCACATTGCTCCACTCACCGCGCTAGGCACACTCTTGCCTCTGGGCCTCACTCTGCCTGGAATGCCTGTCTTCTCCTTCACCTCCTGGAAAAATCTCATTCTTCTTTCGATACCCCTTCTGTGAGCCCTTGGACCCTCGGTAGACAGAATTCGTAGCACTCTCGGGTGGCCTCCTCTGGTTCTGTGTGCAGAGCTCTAGCACAGAAGTCATCCCTGGCCCAGCTAGTAACTTCTCTGCTTGTCTCTACCGGTAGACTGCATTCTTCTTGAGGGCTGGCCGTCCTCACCCTTATTCCATGGCTCCCTACCTCCACCCCAGCAGTGTTAGGAGAGTGCTGGCCTGTGACAGGCACTCCAACGATGTTGGCTGAATGAATAAAGAACTCTACTTGGCATTTTCTTCATCACAAACTCCTGCCATGCTTTGCCACGATCAGTTCCCTTGGAATACAGTAATTTCAGATCAAATGCTTTCTCCTCCAGCCATTCAAATGAAAAGAGAATCTTCTTGAGGATTCCAAAGCTCCACAAATTGCTTTCCATACCTGTGCAATTTCCAGGCATGAACTAAAGCAGAACTAAGGCTGCCAGACAGCTTAAGGCACAGGTGATAACTTGAAACAGAGAAAGCAATGACAAAGGTATTAATAGGGAATAAACAAAAATGTCCTGTTCTGCCAACTTTATTTTTTTTTTCCTATTTTAAAAAACCTCCCACAATCTCTGGGTAAAAATTCAAAGCATAGTCATGCAATAATAGCAGTAATGCTGGAGCGGGGTGCATGGGGCCAGTCAGGCCAGGAGGGGAGGTAAGAGTCTCCAGACATGCTTCCCTGCCCTTCTCTAATGTTGAAAGAGTAAGATTTCAGCTTCCAAGTAATGGATGCCGAGATGGGGAATACAAATACAAAGTGAAGACTGCCAGTCCTGAGAGAGGATGACTCCTGGAAGCTCTTACGGGGGTCAGAGGAGCAACACAGAGATCCAGAATGGTGACGGGGGTCCCTTCCCAGAAACCACCTTTGCTCCAGATGGCGTTAAGGCCACTGTGAGCCGTAAAGTGGGAGCCACCCTGTCAGGAGAACAGTGTGTACACCAGCATTTTTGAACTTTCCTGCTACGGTGAGCATTCCCACAAGCAGTCACTGTTTTTCCTTTGGATTTCTGTCTTTTCTCCCCAACTGGGCTTCTTCATTTAGAGCTGATTTGTATAGTTTTACTGTCCTGCTGATTTAAAGCTGACGCAAGTATTGTGTCGTTTCAGTTTTGAATTTGGGGATCATTAGGTGAGGGTGAATGTTCCATATTCATTAGTTGTCTTATTTCTTTTTTTTTTTTTTAAAGATTTTTATTTATTTATTTGACAGAGATAGAGACAGCCAGCGAGAGAGGGAACACAAGCAGGGGGAGTGGGAGAGGAAGCAGCAGGCTCATAGCAGAGGAGCCTGATGTGGGGCTCGATCCCATAACGCCGGGATCACGCCCTGAGCCAAAGGCAGACGCTTAACCGCTATGCCACCCAGGCGCCCCTGTCTTATTTCTGCTTTGGAAAACGAAATGGCATTATTCTTTATCCTTTTACAACAGGATAAAGTGTTCTTCTGATCAATTCTTACAGGGAAAAAAAGGTCAGCTTTTGTTACATTTGTGATAGATATCTTTCTGGTTTGTTTGTTAACTGTTTTCATGGTATTTTTGACACAGAAGAAAAGCTCAGTTTGAATGGTGGGTAAATTGCTCATGATTGTGTCATCAGAAGGTGGTATATGTGAGTCTAGAACCCGGGCCTGTCTGGTGCCACAGCCCACCTCCTTAAATAATTTGCTTAACAGAATTAATGGATTTGGGCACAAACTCTACCGATGGTGTGCAGCCACCGCTGCGGAAGTCAGTCAGCGTACTGTATTTTTGGTTTTTCCTGCTTTGTATGGCCGTCTTTTTTGCTGCTATCAAAGCACATCTATCCATAGCAGCCTACCTACCTTCTAATCTGTTGTTCCATATATGCTATGGGTATAAAAATAGCCTAACCAAGTTTCCAGGTCAGTATAAAACAAAACAGCTGAGTGCATTTTTTAAAAAGGTTCTGCGGCTCTTCAGCCTCCTTTTCTCTGACTGCCAGAATCAAAGCTCTTTTCCAGGGGGCCGCCGGGAGTCTCACCTTTGGGTAAGTGGGGTTTTTCCAAGGAACTGGGAATATGACCTTCCCCTAGCAGGCACTGGATAAATGTTTGCTGAAGATGATGAAATACTTTTTTCTTTAGTTTTCTAAATTGCCCTGGAGAAACTTTTCCAGTCAAGATTAGAGAAATGGAAATTTTCCTTACACAGGGAAATAAATGGGATGTTATTTTTACAAGGAAAAGTCTTACAGTTTTCTTTAAGTTAAAGAGCTATTTTCATTCTCACAGAAGTCTAAAAATTTAGACAGATATGTTTGTTTTCTAAAGAGAAATACATACTTCACTTTAAAGAAAAGTTGGCTGTAAAACAGATTTCTATCACTTGAATTGATTGGAGTGAATCACATTTTCCCATTAAGATCCTCTTAAAAATTTATAATATAGAATCAAATTTGGCCTACTACTCAAAGATGTCCCCAGACTACTTAAACTCATTTAAGGAAAAGACCTATTTTTTTTTCAATTAAAGTAATAAGAAAATGCATTCCAAATAAGCCACAAAATTAAAATTCCAAATAAGTCTTAAAATTCCATACATCTGCTGCCCTAGCAGCAGACCTAAAGTAAGATAAGCCTTTCATATTGCATGGTCCTTGGAGCTAATCCTCTAACCCTTTCCCTCTTAAGATAAATGGTTCTTTCTAAAAGTTTTCTAAAATCAATTATTTTGTAAGCTGACTCCTGATAGCTTATTTATAATCCTGGGGAAAACTTCTCAGTAACTATTAATAACTTAATATTCAACAGACAGCCTATAAAAACTATAGTACCCAAATATTCAAAACTTGCTTATTCTGTGTCTAATACCTGCCAGGTTTTGCACTCAGTTTTGCACTCAACAGTGGATACAGAAATAGAAATCATATATGGTCTCAAGAATCCCCTAACTAGTGGCGGAGATAATATCGTTAAAAAAAATAATTGAATGAGATAAGAACCATCATGGAGCATAAAGAGCCACGGAGAAGTACTGAAGAGGGCATTCTTTACTTTGTTTGGTAAAAGGGTGCCAAGAAAGATTTTGAAGAAGAGGGGACATTTGAGCCGAGTCTTAGAGTAATAGGAATTAACTAGAAAGTCAAGATAACAGGCAGAGAAAACAGGAAATAACTTTCCTCATATTCTCTCTTAACTCTGGATACATATGCTCAGAAAAATATATCTGTACTTGCCCCTAAACTAAATTTGTAAGTATCAGAAAAGAAAGAGCTAAGAGTAAGTAGCACCATTTCATAAATCTAATCAGGTTACTCTAATTTTCTTTAGACAGGGGGGTAAAAACAGTAAAGGGAATATTTTGCCTACCATACGGGTGCCTCATGTTGTGCATTACCCATATATACAGCAATTCGTTTCACTCCTCCTCCCCCTACTATCCAACAGGAAGCCTACTGAAAGAGCAACTGAGCTGCCTATGGCTGACAGCCCCACCTGGTGGCTAGTATGGGGAACTACACGGTCAGTGTTTCCGTCACCACTTTTCTTCCCCAGAGAAATGAATGAATTTGCTACGTTCCCTACTGTTTCTATTCTCTCTATAGCTCAGTATCTCCAGCACCTGGTCCTTAGTACACAAATACTTGTTTTCTAGATTCCCAGTATTATTAATAGAACTGAGCTGTTTTGAGTAAGAAATCACAAGGCTTTGCATGGCCCCTTCCACCTCTCCCAAGCATTTTCACATGTCCTGAGTACCTTTAGCTCAGTCATGTGACCACAAAGAGGAAGAACAGTGCTGCATAAACCCCAGGCTTCTCATCAGTCTGCATTAAAATACAGTGTACTCTACAAGGAGATGATCCCTCTCTATCCATCAAATGTTTGATGAATAAATGATTAAATTTCCTATCCTTTTCTCTTCAAATTCTTCATCTGTTATCTTAGAAACGGTTCTTCATTTTATTTGTAAGACAAAGGTCACTATAAATCACCCATAAGAGCAGTATGGTTATGCATACACTTGTGCCTGAGCAGATGGAGGCCACTAAAGATTGTGATAATAAAGAATTCTCTATTTCTACAGCTGTTGGAGTGCTTAAAAAACAAACTCAAATATTCCAGAAGCCTCCCAGTACTTTCTCTTTTTTCTTTATCTTTCAATTAAGTCTGCCTTTTTCCAACGTGTTGGTCTTTAGGATTTTTAAAAACTTACTCAATTTTATTTTTCTGGGATATTTAATTGCTAAGTTGCAACAGGATTCATTCACAAAAGCAAAAGAAAGAGAAAAGAGGAAGCATACAGAAAAAAGCAAATGGAGGCAAAATGAAAAGGCAGCAATAACAAAGAAATACCATAGGATCAAAAGTTGAGGTTATAAAAAGAATATAAAAGAAAAAGAAAGAAAAACGAGAAGACAAAATGGTGATAACTAAACAGGGTCTCTGAAAGACCTGAACTGAGACTCAACTTTAAACTGTATTCATTTAATATATATTCCAGCTCAGTTGAGAGAAGATACACAAACGAACACACAAATATACGAACTCTGGAAGCAGGGCAGAAAAGTGATTGCCAGGGGCTGGGAGGTGGGGGAAAGAGGGAGAGGTCGGTAAAAGGGCACAAACTTATGCTCTAAAATGAACAAGGTATGAGGATCTAATGAAAAATATGGTGACTATAGTTATTAACACCACAGTGAATAACTGAAATTTGCTAAGAGAGTAGAACTTAAATGTTCCTCTCTCTCATACCCAAACTCTGGGCAGTTTTGGGTGAGTCTTTTACTTCACCTTTTTCCAGTCTCAATTATCTTGCCCTGTAAAACAAAGGGGTCTGAGGATAAGATCTTTAATGTCCCTTCTAGAAGGTTGTTTGTTTAACATTCTCTGACTCTATAAATGATTAAAAAATAAAGAGGGTCAGGGGAAAGAAAGGTGGATAAAGGGGCCAGAAGGAATATGGGACTTATAAAATGCACAGAAAAGCTAATAAGGAAAATGAGGGTGTTTTCTAGCTAAACACTTCTTGTTATTAATGGCATTAATTAAAGTAACCAAAAATGGGTTCTTTTCACCCAGGATATATCTGGAATGCCAAAATAGCTACCACCCCACCACCACCACCACCACCTCACCTCCCACTAAAATCTTAAATACTTCCTTTGAAATATTCCCATTTCTGCAAGTTGAACATGCCATTATCCAAGAGAAGCGTCCAAGCAGAACTCCTGTATTCCGCTGTAGGCTGTATACTGTTTAATATGGCACTTTAAGGCCTTCAGCTTAAAGGCACTTGAGAAATACAAAGTGTCATTACTTTAATTACTATTATTATAAGGCTCCAGTGCTTAGATTAGCTATAGTCTAATGTCTAAGGTACCAAGTGGTCCTCTATGACCCAGGCAGGTGATCTCCAAGCACCATGTACAGGGGCCATTGCCCCGGACGCCTCCAAAGCACCACACACAGTAGATCTGCAAGAGTCCAGCTGCCTTGAACTTTGACAACAGTGTTGGAACCCAGTATTCTCTGCAGCTCTGCTGAATACCAGGGAAAGCAGGACCCTACTCCTTCCTAAGACTATTCTTCATAGAATTCAAATCAAAGAGAGGTTGTACAAAAACCAAAACTCAATCGTGTATGTCCTGGAGAAATTTAGGTAATAAATCCCAAATAAGTGAGTGCTGAGCCAACTTCAAGGCAGAAGTTCTCAAACTCTGTGTGCGTACAACCACCCATAAAGTTTATAAAAATGCAGATTTCTCAGCCATCAAGATTTTGATTCAGTAGGTCTGGGGTGCATTCAAGGAATCGACACAATTAACAAGTTCCAAGACTGGTGAGGGTTGAGAAGCCTGCTTCTTATTGTTGAGAAGCACTGCTTTGGGTTCCAGAAAGCCACCTAATATAAGAACAAAATTCTGATTCGACACATTCAACGTAGATTTAGAGGTCTCAAAGATGACAACACAAAGTGGAACGCTATCAATTACTTTTCAACACGGTTTCAATGAAACAGCAACTTAAGTGTCTAAGATCTGGACTACTCATTCTGAAGTCTTGAATAAAAAGAAGCTGAATTGAGAAACTGTTCCAACAACGCAGTATCAAGAAATCCACATGTAAATGAACAGAAGAAAGCAGAAGGAAAGACTTTGAGGTAGCAAAGGTGATTGTTACACACTTTGTAGTTTCAAAACCACGAACTAGCAGCGCAGGGAACAGGTGTGACAAATAATGGACCAATGTAATGCCCATTAAAAGAAAAACTATGAGAGAAAAAAAAAGCCATTTGTGAATAAGCCTCTGTAAGGAGGAGCACCCAAGAAACAGGATCCAAAATCCTAATGTGTCTTTACATTCTTAAATGCTAAAGTCATGGGGGAGAAAAAAAACAACTCCCAGTGAAATGTTATGAGGTGTTAATGTTTCAAAGTGTTACCCACTAAGAATAACATACAAAACTGCTCAAGTGATTCCTGGAAGCTTTTATTACAAAGACAAGTAGGGGTAGAAGAGACATCGCTGACTGAAGCAAAGAATGGCTTTGCAGAACAACAGAACTATCTATACACCCCACCCCCCTACTAAATTACAGACTGAACTGTCGGCAAAGATCGTATATAAACTTTATGTTCAACTCCTGGTGTAGCCACCGGCCAAATCAACTGGATCTGTAATTAGAGCTCACTAACTAGTAGCTGGTGACCGGCCTTTAAGACTCAGCTCAAATCACACCTCTTCTGTGAAGCCTTCCCTTCCTTACCCTAGCAAGAAATATCTGATTAGTAGTGATTACAATATTGGTTTTTGGTATCTGGTATCATACTATTTGCACAAAGCAACACACCGCGATTTCTGTCGGTGCATGAACACGACTGCAGAGTGGATGAGCAACTTCATTCATCCTGGGTTCTCTGCAATTGTTGGTTCTCTCCACCCGTTGCCCCCCCCCATTCTGCCTCCCCAACCACTCACCCCAGACACCTTCACTCCTCCTTACCTCCCAGCTCCTGCAACTTCCCTGCCTCTGGTCCAAAACAAAAAGGTCCAGACATGGGGAAGGGGAAAGATCCCCTAAAGCTGAGGGAGCTCTTCCCTGGGCAGAGAGAAATGGAAGCTGGTATCAAGGCCAATGGCTGGAGCTGAGAAGCTGCCCAGTGTACAGCAGGGTTCCTGATAGCTCCTCCACTCAGAAGCATTCAAAACATGACAACAAAGTTCCAAAGCCCGACTTGGCAGTTCCAGGATACCAGGGCAGAGGGGCTGGGGTCAAACCCTCGGGGTTCATGGATCTTCATTCTAAACTGTTTAAAGCAAGAGTTTAAACCCCTTATGGGGAGGAGGGGAATTGCTAAATCTAAGTGTGGGTCTTCCGAGCATACGGAGCAGTGATGCTGTGTGTGGTACGTTACAGCTAAAATGCCTCGGGAACACGTACCTACTCGGAAAGCTCTTATATATTCTAGCATGAGAGATTCATTTGGATTTCCTCTTCTATAATCATTTCTTTTAAAATAAAAACAGCACCTGGAAGGATCAGGTTTATCACTCACTCACTCACAGTGCCGTGTAAATAATCTGGTCATCACACCACACACACCGCACACTCTCTGCTGAGGTGTTCAGTGCTCATGAAAACTGAGGACAATCTGTGTGTGAAAACCACTGATACCTAAAACGCTCTGATGTCCAAGACATCGGACCTGGAAGCTCTTCTCCCCAAGAAAAGACCTGAACTGGATATTCCACTTAGGGAAACCCAGAGGTAGAGTAAGTAGCAAAGGTTTAAAATTGTAGTTTCTTAAGGAAGGGACCAACCTGTATCACAGTATTTTGAACTATCTTGCTCTAAATCACAGTTTTTTCCATATTTGTTATATAAATATAAGCCGTTAGTCATTAGTTTTACCTCACAATTTAAGAATTATTGTAGAAAAGAATTATTGTAGAAAAAGAATTAATGGAAAAGTCTGCCATTGCCTCAAAAGTGCCGCCCCGCCTGGAGGATGCAGGCATAAAGAAGGCGTCACAGGTCATCTGGAATCAGCCAAAATGCTGCAGACACAGCGTCCAAGAGAAATTTCAAAACCTACGTACGTTTATTCTAGAACCTATGAAGTAAAACCATAAATCACAGGTTCCCTTATATACCCTCAGCACTATTCACCAATCATTTAATGATCAATAACTGTCTTACAAATCTGATTACAACACTACCTTCTGAGGTGTCCACTTTCATTAAAAAAGTCAAACCTCTAGGAGTTGTTCACACTCGGAGCTCTTTCAAAAACTGTAACTGGCGAGGGCGTCGCGTCGACGGAAGTTTGCCATCATCATTCTCACGGTCTTGTTTTCTAAGGACTCTTTTCCTACTAACATGACAAGGAATCTTCCATGGATGACGGTAAAGCTACAGATGCTGGGAGGGACATCTGCTCGGTTCCCACGTGATGGAACCGGTGATGGAACTGGAACCCAGAGAGGTGATGGAACTGGAACCCAGAGAGGTGATGTGACCTGCTGATGTAAGGTCACACAGCTAGAGTTAGAGGCAGAACGCAGGGCCGGAACACAGACCCCCGACTTCTGGCTGTTCGTCCTTCTGGGCTCTCACCACCTCTCCAGGTGACTTTCTGGCTGCTCAGCATGGGTGAGGTCTACAAAGGGGCCCCCTCAACAGCCCCTAAAACACTGAGAGAATGCTCTCGGTCAGTTTACCTCAGTTCAACTGAGTTACCAGGTCACACTTACATCAGAGCGTTTGTCAACAGATCCGTGATGTTTAGACCAAAGAGAAAGGAGTGAGTTTGCTCCTTTCTGGTGGCAGTCAGGAAAAAGAGATGACTGTAACTCCAGCTTCTCCCTCCCCGCCCTGTGTCCAAGGCGGGCTTCTATTCATTACTATAAGGCCCAGAAATGGTGCTCTTTGCCCAAGAGAATATGCATGGCCCAGCAGCTCTGATGCAAGCCTTGGGATCAGAGAAGGCCAGGTTTTAATACTCCCTCTTCTTTTTACTTGCAGTGTAAGTGACTCAGCTTGTCTGGACTATTGTTTCTTCACCTGCAAAACGTAAAACACTACCGACTTCATAGGGTTTTTGCAAGGATAAAATGAGATCATAAATTTAAAGCACTTCATGCAGTGTCTAGTTCACATGAGCTCCTCAAAGAAATTCATTTCCTTCTCCCCTTTTCTGTTACTGTTAAGATTTTAGACAAGCAGCAGCACCTAGGTAGCTGAGTTGGCTAAATGTCTGACTCTTGATTTTGGCTCAGGTCATGATCTCAGGGTTGTGAGATCAAGCCCCACGTCGGGCTTCGCGTTGGGCACGGAGCCTGCTTAAGATTCTCTCTCCCTCTCCCTCTCTCTTAAGAAAAAAAAACTGATTTTAGACAAGCAATTTAACTAGTTAACTTCCCCTATATAATGGAAGATAATACATGCTTCTGAGGAAAAGACACTATATAAAACAAAATATGATGATTAAGTACCAAGATGAATACCTGAAGGCATTAATTCACTTTATAAAATAAGCAAAGGTACCAATTCACTAATAAATATGCTACAGCAAGAGCCTGTCCTAAAGTGCCAACTTGCTGAAGTAAGAGGTACACTAGGGCCAAAGTGCCAAGAACACTGACCAGAGCAGCCAGAGCGGGGAGCTTCGTTCTCTGCTAGAGATGTTTCTTTCACACCAGGGGGGAAAAAAAAGACTCTGAAGAGAGCTACCAGCAAGGACTAAGCAGGGCTAAAGGAGGCAGCCAGGGTGCGGGTGTCATGGAAGGGGATGGGGCGAGGGCCCCCGGAGGCCTGCGTTCCAGCTGCTGACCCGCTGGGAGGGCTGCCAGAGCTGGGCAGGTCCTTTAAGGTACCTGAGTGTTGACTTTAACCCTGGAAAACCGGAATGACATTACCAGCCCTACCTAGCTGCAAAGGGAAGAGTGGCAAGTGTGCTTCTAATGTAGGAAACGCGATAGCAGCGTAAAGTTAAATGATTGCTACTAACCAGCACACAAAGATGGGCAAGAAAAGATGCAAATAAGGATACCCCGGAAGGGTGATGACCAGACAGGAGGATGGAAGCCGGCACCCTGAGCAGGAGGCCCCAAGTGAAGACTCCAAAGAAGTCACACCAAAGGGCTGAGCACCATGTACCCAGTGCTTGGCAGGCCGACGGCAACCCACCACGCCAGGGGCCAGGGCAGGTGAGAAACGGTCTCGATAAACACCGAGGTTACACTCAGCTTAATTTGAACAAAGACAATAAAAACACGGCAGCAATAATGCCGTTACCATTCCTGTGTTAAGAACAGTACAATGGGCCCACTGTTCTCTCAATTCCTATCTTTACTGTAATAAGTGACATATAACAGGGAAATGCTTTGCAATTAATACTCAAGAACCTATATCATAGGGTAATAAGCTATTGTGGAAAGGCCTCCTGCCCAGTTTAAGTTGGTTGGCCTTCCCTGGGTGACCACAGGGTCCACACAGGCGACTCACGGAGACAATCGTGTATTGCCAAGGCACTTGAAAACATAAGGAAGAAAGGAAAGTACGTCATCCACTCTGTGCTCACTCTGCTCCGGTTCTCGGGCTCTGGGATGTGGGATGTGGGGCGGGTTTCACAAGCCATGAGGGAAAGCTGCTCAGCACTGCTCCAGATTAACAGGCTGGAACCGAGTGACAGCTCAGGTGTTGTTTGCTCTGTACTCATACTTTGTAGAAAGAAGATATGCCAGGGCTTTGGGGACCCCTGGGTAGATGGACTTCTTTTGGGTGAACCAAGCCTGCCCCATCTGCCATGGCTGGATCACGGCTGGCTCCCTGCCATCCCCCAACAAGGCAAGTGATACAACTGCAGCCTCCGAAGAGAAAGAAAAAGGGTTGGGTTCTGTCCCTCCAAAGGTGAGGATGTATGAGGCAGGCACTATGGCTTGAAGGACTCCTTCAGTACATCTAGTTTCCTTGGTAACCTAACTATGTACTGAATGGTTTCCATGGCAAAAACATGTCCCAGAGTCTAAATAATCAACATACACATACCGCTTGAAATGTAACCTATTAATGGGGGCTGCCCACCCTTGAAAAAATTTATTAAGCTTAGAGAACAGCCCTGAAAACCTGACTGGTGCCAAAGCAGGTGTCTCTGTGCAGCCAGATTCCAAGGGCACTCTATCCGGGGAGGGCCAGGGGAGCCAAACCTACTGTGTGCCAGCTCGAGCCACATGACACTTCTTGCAGTAAACTACACTCCGAGGGATGAGACCCTGATCTGAAACCAAGAGGTCAGACAACTACAGAGTAAGAATGAAGTACTTCTGGGATTCCTAGAAATCTCTTCGAAGAACAGGAGTAAGATTCTCACATAAACATATAGTAAGAAGTTCGGTTTGTAATCTGGCACTCAAAGGAAAAAGGGCAATTATTTTCTTTCTCAACTGGGGTGACAGCGCCCCCTCAGGGGGCATATGGAAATGTATGGGGACATGTTACATGGCCCCCATTAGTGAGGGGTCATTCATGCAGCAGTTAGGGACCAAGGATGCTAAGTGTCCTGCACTGCACAGGACAGCACCACACAACAAAAGGAGTATAACATCCATGTTGGAGAAAGGGTCATATCACCAAAAGGATTTCCTAAAGGGAAAATGATCAGTTTTTAATGCACTGCCACTTGTCCTTTCTTCTTTAAAAACAAAAGATAAAAAGGAAGGGGTAAACAAAAGCTAAGCTTTGTAAAGTTCTTAATCTGTTTAATGAGGTGTTCTATCCCAAAGATGTGAACTTAAGCATGTGATGTAAAAGAAAAATTTTCAATGATTGTTAAAATGAAAAAGAAAGCAACTTTTATTTCTAAGAAAGGACGGTGCTCCAAAAAACAGGTGGGCGCAGAGGCTCCATGCTGGCTCAGTTCCATAGGGTAAATCTGCCTGGCGCTACTGTAATATTTGAGTACGGAACCCCCTGGTCCAAAGTCGGGGTCTAAAGAGGCCCTCTTCTCACTCTGCAGCCCACTAAGACTTCCTAGTTATCTTGCAAATGAGTATGAGTGACAATGTAAAGGACAGTCATTAAGTGTAAAATCACTCCTTTTAGATATCCAGAAAGGATCCAGATGTTTGGCTCTGGGATGAGCAGACCCTCCAGATGCTGCTGCAGGTCCAAGACAATCTGCTAAAATGAGAAGGCTTCCTTAGTCCCTGGACTCTGTGTGAGGGGGGGGGCGGTTCTTGAACACCTTTAAAAATGAATTTAAAAGCCTATCCTGTTTTCTTAACATTCCTCCAAATGCTGGGAATTTAATCAATATACAAGTTCTTAAGATTAGGTTCCAAGCCAGGATCAGAATGGCTTTACTAGGGGGCTAAAGAATTTCGAAGGCTTTAGGTCTTATCAACAGCCCAGTTCAGTCTTAAGTTCTCAAGAGCTGAGCAAAATCCAGAGTCACTCAATAGTTCCAGCTACTCAACAGTCTACAGTGGCCCACTAATATTTGTTCATATTTTATTAGTCATCCATGCTTCCTTGTGTGTGAAGTGTCTGTTCATGCTTCTTGCCCATTTTTCTATAAGATTTTTTTATGCCATTTTCTTATTAAGTTCCTTATTCTGGATATGAATCCTGTATCAGTTATTTTCATTTTATAATTTGTATGTTTAAATGTTAAAAAATGAAGAAATGGCGATTTGGATCTTCAACCAGGGAGATAAATCATCAAATGTAGAAAAGGTTGAAAATACACATGTGGGAAAACTATAAAATATGATTATAGTAGGAAGTAGATAAAAATACTAGCCAAAAGGAACTTTAACAAGTGGCTGACTTCAAATGATACCAACAAGAAAGTGAAAAAACAACCCACAGAATGGGAGAAAATATTTGTAAATCATATATCTGATAAAGGTCTAATATCCAGACTATATAAAGAACATTCACAATTCAATAATAAAAATAAGAATAACCTAATTAAAAAATGGAGACAAGATCTGCGTGAATGTTCTTCCCAAGGGAACTGAAAACATTCATCCACACAAAAACTTGTAACATGAATGTTTGTAGCAGCATTATTTACAACAGAAAAAAGGTGAAAACAATCCAAGTGCCCATTAACTGATGGATGGATAAATAATTTGTGTCCACACAATGAGTGTTATTAATCGGTAAAAAGGGATGAAGTTCTGGTACATGATAAACACAGATGAACCTTGAAGACATGATGCTAAGTGAAGGAAATCAGTCACAAAAGACCACATGTTATATGACTCCATTTGTATGAAATGTCCAGAACAGGCAAATGCACAGAGACCAAAAGTAGATTAGTGGTTGCTAGGGGCTAGGGGAAAGTGGGGAGTAATTGCTAATGAGTATACAGTTTCTTTTAGGGTGGTGAAGATGTTCTAAAATTGTGGTGATGGTTGCACAGCTCTGTAAATATACTCAAAAAATGCTGAATTGTCTACTTTAAATAGATGAACTGTATGGTATATAAATTATATCTCAATAAAGCTGCTATTTTAAAAACAGCAAGCAAAGTACAGGAAAAGAATAACAAAGCAAGGCAAGTAAGCCCAGACAGAGTAGAGGAAAAGAATGACAGAATGCCTGAAACTCAAGGTGACAATTTCAGGTTTCAGACATAGTGTATTTCTTGCAAGCCTTAGGAGGGGTAAGTTTCATTAAAAAGTAGAGAGAAAACACAACTTTTAAGTAGTGATGAACGTCAGGAAGAGAAGGTAGTGTAGGAAGCCAAAACTGCAGCAAAAGAAAGGTTGGACTAAATTAACTGAAAACCACAAGGGTCCAGATTAAGACAGCCGGGATCGAGCTAAAACAAAAGCAGTATTTAAAGATAGGAGCACATGCAGGGCATACTCTTCGCTCTTTCTGTCTGCCCTTCAAATGAGTCCTTTTTTCAGTTCTGTCCAGTACTCTAAGCCACATGGTACTGGAATGACCAGTGACTCCCAAAATATTCAGTGAGCCTAAGAATCACCTGGTACTTGTTAAAAGCACAGGTTCCCGAACCCACCCCCAGACCTTAGAGTCAGAACGTGGGTGGCCTCAGGAATCCAATTTTAACCAACTCCCAAGCTCCCGCGGACGCAGGGGTTCTTCGGACCACACTCGTAAGCACAGCACTCACTGCCCTCGGCGAGACATCTGCGGCCCTCAAGTGAAGCATTAGGTAGCAGGTAAGAGCAAAGGCTGTGGAAAATGACAGATCGGAGTGTGAGCCCTGTTGCTGCCACATAATCACTGTTGGCCTTTGACGGTTACTTAACGGTTCTGTGCCTCAAAATCCACACGAGCAATTGAGAGCCAGCAATTCCGACCATGCAGATTGAATAAAATACTGTTTGTAATGTGTGCGGCACAGTGTCTGTCACGGCCAGTGCTCAGAGGCTGTTGGATCGCTCTTGTCTGTGATTCTTGTCCTTAGCCAGCTTACCCACTGTGGTAGCCAGCGGCCATCTCGCTGGTTGGTATCAAGAAGAAACTTCAGAGAAAGGACACTTAACTGAAGGTAGCAGATCCCTGAAGGGTCTGGGCTTGTAAAGTCGGCGGATGCTCTGAAGAATATGCAAAATCATCTGGAGTAGGAGGGGCTAGGGTGGTCCTCACTGTCCTGGGGTTCTCAAGTTTGGAGCAGGGTTGTGACCCAAACAAAGTCAAGAGCTGCTCCCTTATAGAAATCCTGAGTTCATTTCTGTCTCTCATTTCAGATGTCTGTTCTTATGTTTTCTCCACTAGCTTACCCTAGATGAATCCAGGGGAAACGGTACCTTAAGGACCCAGTGCCTAGCACCTGGAATGGAACTCTCAAAAACTGGGGTCTCTGAACATTACAGGAGGAAAAACATGATGATGATGATGATGACGATGACGACAGCTGTAATAAGAACAGCAGCTTACCGTGGATCGGGGGTTAATGACGTGCCAGGCACTATACTGAGCACTTTATACACTAAGCCTTCTCTCATTCAATCCTGACAAGAACTCTGTGAGGATTACAGATGAAGAAACTGTTCGGGAGGTTAAGTAACTGACACTGGGTCACGTACCAGAGATTGGCAGTCAGGCTTAATCCCAAACCTGTTTTATTGCAAAGCAGTGCTCTCGGCCAGTGCCTGCCCTTGTGTGCCACTGAATACTTCATCTCGGTGGGGGGGGGGGGGGGGGGGCCAGGATGTTGCAGCTGTGGAGAACAGAGGTGAAGATTCTGCTTTTGTCTCTGCATTTATCTCCCGAAGGTTGGGAATTGGGGCAAAAGGCAGAATTGGTCTTTGTGCCCTGTTGATCTTTATTAGTTCTTTGGAACTAAAATGGTGAGGGACCCTTCCAGTTAGGTTATAAAAATCAGGCCAAGAGTGTAAACATGCAAAACTGCTCTGATCACCAAAATCTGTGAGGAAACTCAGAACTGACCGGGACACACTCATCTGTGGAATGGAAAGCAGGGGAAAAAATCAAAGACACAAATGGAGAAACACACCTTAAATATGGTACCAGGTAGAGAGCTGTGGTCCTTCTTCCTGAGATTAAGGGAAGACAGGAGGTAGATGGTGACTTGGAGAGACCCTAAAAGCAAGTTGGCTGTACAGCACGCATGACAGATGTAAATACTACAGGCTTTAGTTTAGGGGTAAGACAGGAATTGGGTAATAACTGAAGAGTACTGAAGGATCCATTATTTCAATTCCTAATTGTTCTGCATGGCCTTGGCATGACAACTGTTATATAAACTAAAGGAAAATAGTTTGATGATGTGAAGGAAAGATATTTTTAAAGCTCAGCACAGGTACAGATAGACTCTTGAAGCTTCCTGCAATGATAGATGATAGACTGGTGGTTCTCAGTTGGGACTGATTTTGCCTCCCCCGCCACCTTTTGCCCAGAGGACACCACTGACATTGTTGACTGTGGTGACTGGGGGGTTAGCGGGTGCTACTGACATCTTGTGTGCAGAGATCGGGGACACTGCTAAACAACCGTGAACAGGAGAGCCCCCTACAGAAAAGAACCAGCCAGCCCAAAATGTCAACAGGGCCAAGGCTGAGAGACCCTGTATTGGATGACAAGGATCACAGCATAGTACTTCAGACAATTACGAAACGTTCAGAAGCCCACTAAGAATCACACTGATTATATGCAGAACACAAGTTCCACCAAAAAGTAAGTCATCAAATATCCAGTAAATTTCTTCCAATCAGACTTTGATTTTTTGAGAATTTTACCTTCGTAATTAAAATGTCTAGATACACACTGAAAAAAAATCAAAACGTTACCAGTAAGCTAAAGTTCCCTTTGATCTCTACCCTCAGTCCTGTTAGAATCAAACTGCCTACGTGTAAATGGTAGTGCCACGACTTGCTGGGGCTGTGACTCAGGCAAGTTTCTGGCCCTCTCTGAATTCCAGCCTCTTCATCTATAAAAGAGGAACAACAGTAGTAACCCACTACGATTATAGGGTTGTTGTGAGGACTGAATGAGTTAATGGGTAGAACGTACTTGAAACATGTGACGTAAGTGCTTACCAAGTACCAGCTATTGCTAGCATCCGGGGTACACACACACCCCCACACACAGACACACTCCCTTGCAGAAAATACGTATGATGCTTTTGAAGGCTAGCTTTCTTAACATAAAAATGTATAATTCTGCTCATCTTTCTGATATTTGCTTTTTCTTCAACTCAGAAACCTGCCCCTGTGAGTACGTAGAAATCTACCTAGTTCTTTCTCGCTCCATTCTATGCCAAAGTATTTTAAGTCACGTCCCTACTGAGGACCAGTTCAGTTGTTTCTACCATTTGGACTCCTAATGTTAAATTCTCCAACAACTGAGACCAAAGAGGCCCAGGTTTATCTGTGTTTTTAAGAAAGAGTATCTAAAAAATAAATGAAGAGTGAATAACCCTAACAGAGTGGAAATAATAAAGTTCAGCCACCAAAACAAATAATACCCACAAACAAATATTTTGAAGGGTTTCCTTAGTGTATGAACAGAAAATTCTACAATTTTAGAATAATTACATGCTCCATAATCTGCTTTTTCCCAAAGAATCATATATGGTCTTACAGTTATGAAAACTTGAGAGCTTTCAAAATAATTTTCTTCGGCTTTAATACACATATTGGATTGGTCATGTTGAACTCCAACAAAGTCAGGAAAAAAGTAGTAGGTCAGAGGAAGAAATGAAAACATGGAAGTGTTATCACCATTTGGTCATAAACTCCTCTTCCCAGAGAAACATGGCTATAAAAATCTGTTCCAGGATGAAAACTTGGCACAAAACAATCCAATGTTACATTATCCTTTTTAAAGGTTGGGGTGGAGTAGGGAGGGGAGGGATTAAAAAGTAGGAGGGAAAGTTCTTCATATGTAGGAAAAAAAGAAGAAAAAAAAAGCCTGTCAGTAAAATAAATTTTCCACTGATGCGTTAACTTCTTCAAATTAATGGTTTGGTTTAACTGAAGTTTGGCAAGGTAGCAGATTTTAGTCTTTTTCAAGAATGGTCTCTACTTTGGTGAAGCTGTCTATGAAAGATAATGTTCACAGACAGGATGTTCATTCCCTGTTATGGTCCTATTTACAATATTATGTTAACTCATCACTTGTTTTGTTTTAAACTAAAGGCTTCTCCATTCATTAAAGTCATTAGTGAAAGACAGCGTGTCTAAATTTTAATAAGTACAAAAAAACTCCAAATAATTATGAGCCTTATATTATGGGAATCAAAATCAGACATACCAGGATCAAATTATATGCTCTTTAATAAAACTTCACATAGTAAAATCTGACAACATCATTGCTGTTAGACCTTTCCTCAAACAACAGTATAAGGGGTTCCACTTTATATATGAATTTTATACATTAAGAGCCTTAGTCATTACCTACTTACACCAAACACTTGTAATCAAGAACCATGCCAATACTTTCGGTACTAAATAATTACCCTTTGAAACCGTGTTGTGGACATAACAAACTATATACTTTTTTAAAGACGAAAATGAGGCAAGACGACTTTTTTTTTTAATAATCCCACTGTCACATCCCCTATCCACATCCCCACTCTGCTCTGAAAACGAATATGTTGTACGACTGTAATAGACCGATTCAGAGATCACTGTGTAGCCAGAAACGTACTGGTCTGAGAAAAGAATGGAACATCTGAGAACTAGGAGCCCTAGAAAAAGAAGTGCTGTGAACCACAAGAGCTTCGTGCAGGTTAAGCCCAAGCACAAGAGGAGAGCTCCAAAGTCTTGGTTTCAATACCCTGGAGCCTTGCTCCTCCTGGAGTTCCTCTGTCCTCACCATGAGCTACATGAAGAAACCCAGGTATTTGTGTTGGGCAGAGAGAAGCGAGAATGGCCGGGCTCTTGGTGAATCTGTCATTCCAGCAATAAGGTTAAAAACTGCTTCTGAACATAGTAATTATATTAGCTATTTTGAGAGCAAGAAATAAGTTAAAATGTGCTTTTATTTAAACAAATATCAATACACAACAGAATTCGTGGCAAGTGGTCATTTATTAAACATCCCTTATTACTAATGTTTCCAATCTCCTGGCTTCAGGACACTATGAGGCCTTACACTGATATAAAAGGTTTACTAGTTTATTGGATACCAAGCACCTGAAGACTGAAAAAAATGTCATATGTGTAATATATCACACATACAAAAACAGATACACAAATGTGTGTATACATATGTGCATACACACACCTATAGCACATACAAGCATATACATGTTCCCATTTCTCAAATATGTACACACACTGAAGTGATTAATAAAATGCATGTTCATTTAAAAGGCATTCGGTTTATCATTTATTCACATGAAATACTAAGAAGTATTTTTATCTGTACAGATCTGTGACACGTTTTTCAATTTATTTTTTTAACCACAGTAAAATTTACTCTTTGCAAATGCACAGAGTTATATATCCACCACCACAATCATGATACAGAATGAACAATTCCATCAGCTAAAACAATCCTAAAAAACCTCCTTGTGCCGTCCAGTTATAGTCAAGCTCTCCTTCTATCCTCATGGAAAAGGTGTTTTTGTTTTTTGTTGTTGTTGTTTTGAGAGAGCACGCGTGCGTGGGGTGGGAGAGGGAGAATCCCAAGCAGACTCCATCCCCAGTGCGGAGCCCATCATGGGGACCAGAGCCAAAACCAAGCGTCAGAAGTTCAACCAACTGAGCAATCCAGGCACCCCCTCATGGAAGAGGTTTTGAGTAAAAACTAGTCCTCACACTTGCAAGGGATGGGACTAACTGCCACAAAGTATTGAAGACCATCTTTTTCATAATTTTATGTCACCCCCTTTTTTTTACATATTAGTCTCTACTTCTACCCAGGGTTTGACAGAAAGGATTAAAGGGGAAGCAAACTGAATTAACAGGATAGGAAGAAATAAAGACTTGTGGGGCGCCTGGGTGGCACAGCGGTTAAGCGTCTGCCTTCGGCTCAGGGCGTGATCCCGGCATTATGGGATTGAGCCCCACATCAGGCTCCTCTGCTAGGAGCCTGCTTCTTCCTCTCCCACTCCCCCTGCTTGTGTTCCCTCTCTTGCTGGCTGTCTCTATCTCTGTCAAATAAGTAAATAAAATCTTAAAAAAAAAAAAAAAGAAATAAAGACTTGAAGGAATTCAGACTTCAAGACAGTATGAAGGAAAAAAAACAGTAGAACTTGATGAAAGACTACAACAGGTAGTATTTATACACACACACACACAACACACACACACACACACACACACGCCTGGAAGATACAGAAGAAAACCTTCAGTGGGATAAAGCTGGTAAATGATCATTTGTGAACAAAAGTAATGAACCTTTTTTTTTTTTTTTTTAAGAATGATGAGATCTGATTTGTTTAGAAAGCCCACTTTGCCTGCAGTCTGGCAACTAGTTAGGAGTGGGGAAAGAGCGGGCGTGGAAGACCAGTGAGAAGAGTATTTCAACAGTCCAGCTAAGAGACGACAGTAGCTCAGATTAGTTATCTCAAAGGGAGAGGTTTATTAAAAGCCACAAGAAGTAAAAAGAACAGGGGGGCGCCTGGGTGGCATAGCGGTTAGGCATCTGCCTTCGGCTCAGGGTGTGATCCCGGCATTCTGGGATCAAGCCCCACATCAGGCTCCTCTGCTAGGAGCCTGCTTCTTCCTCTCCCACTCCCCCTGCTTGTGTTCCCTCTCTTGCTGGCTGTCTCTATCTCTGTCAAATAAATAAATAAAATCTTTAAAAAAAAAAGAAGTAAAAAGAACAGGAAAAGGCAGCAGAATATTATGGAATGTCATTCAAAGAACATCTACAATCACAGTCAATTCTTGTGGAAAACTAGAACAACCAAGACACAATGCAGCGCATCTCACAATAGGGCCTGCAGTCCTCCCGCTACAAAATACTGAACTATGTCGGATAAAAGTGTTAGACAAAGATAACTATACTTCTAAAAAAAGTGAGGAGAATCCCCAGAAGCGCCTATCCCCGGTTCTGTCATCTGGGGTTCAGGAGTCTGGGATCCAGGGTATGCAGGCAGCTGTGCGTGTGCTGAGCCCTGAGGCTTCTCAGACAGGACACCAACACGCAGTTTGCTCCGCCATCTTGAAAAGAGGCACTAAGAGTGTTTCAGCAAGGGAGTGACGTGGACTGAGCTCTGCTTTCAAAGGACTGATGTGGCAAACAGTAAAATACACAGGCTTAAAACCAGGCTGGAGAAGGGTGAGCAGATGAACATGAGATACCATGGAGGCAAAATCAGCCAGCAGTCGTGTAGATACAGGCAGTCATGGTGAAGGGAAGGTCAAAAATATGGTGCCGAGGTTTCATGGCTGTGGGCAAGAGGCTAGTCAAGCCATTAATGAAGATAAAGAACACAGGGGAAGTGCAGATTTTGGAGGAGGGGAAATGGGTAGTGTGGACCATAATCTACTCTTTAAATATTAAATCTGAAGCCTCGGTGATTATTCTAGCATGAGAGGGTATACAAGGCATTAAAAATGCAGAACTGAAATCTAGAACAAGGATCCTCAAATGAGGTTTGTGAATTGGCTTCAGGGGCAGGTGTGTTGCTCTCAAAACTGTATTTAAAACTTTCTGCGTCTGTACATTTTTCTGGGCTCCAGTCCATGAACTCTCAACAGATTTTCAAAGAGGGCTGTGTCAATCTGCTGTTCCTTTAAACACAGTGTGTCCACTTTGGATACTTTTTATCTTTGTGTTCTGCAACTTCAGATGATGTGTCTAGGTGCCCATTTCTTTTTATTTAGCCTGTTTGAGATTCACTGTATTTCCTCTATCTGAGGACTGGTATCCTCCATCAGTTCTGGAACGTTCTAAGCCATTTTCTCTTCCACCTTCTAATTTTTCTATTCCTTCCTATAACACAGCCTAATGTTTTTGTTAACTACCACTCTGCATCTCAGACCTTCCATTGAGGAATATTTTCCTACTTGTGAATAAATACAAACGAACACTGCATAAAAGAGCACAGAGTTTTGCTGTTGAAATACAGTGTAAAACTGGAAAATAATAAACTTCTCATCTTTATTACAGAAAAAAAACGCTGCACAAAATCCTTGAGATGTTTAGCAGAAAGGCGCTAGGCTGATTTTTTAAACGAAGACAAGTTACATCTTATAGTTTAAAGCTAATCACTATGCTGTAGACCGGAGAATAGCACTTACGAGAAACAAGGCACAGAACTGCCCACAGACACAAAATAAATGTAAGACAGAGCTTCAGGGGCAAACAAGTTTAAGAAACATGTACCCGTGAGATCTGAGTTATCACAGACTTATTGTATACATCTTCCTGCTAAATGTATATTTTTCTGCCTAAAAAGAAAGCTAGATAAAAACATTGATACACCACCAACTCAGGCAGCTGGGGAGGTGGGAGTTCTACACCAGAATGTTTCCAAAAATATGCTATTTGGGGGCTGACTGATTTTCTCCCCCAACTAAATTCCATTTTGGTTCTTTTTGGTAAGGTTTCCAAGTGCAGGCTGAGCTCTTGATCTTTTGGGAGGCACAGGCAAGACAAAAGGCCAAACTCACTAATGAAAACTTGCTGAACTAACTTTTCAGAATTCCATTCGAAGTCACGAAGAACCCTTTTGGCCCTTCTCCCAGACTAGTAAAACGAACATCTCAAATCCCTAGAGGCTAAGATAGCTCGTTCCACTAAAACCAAATACACATCTTCTCTTGACAGCTGGTTGTCTTAGCGTACTCAGGACTATATATTTATCAAAGAAAAAAAAAAACTCTAGGAGCACAATATTTATTATAGGATTATCTCAGTGACTCAAGTAAACATGAGTAAGGCTAAATTAAACCATGTTTACTATGACGTTCTATTACTTAAATCTTGACACAAAATCACCCCAAGAGATCTGGGGTCTTCTGCCTTGAGACAACTGATGTAGGTCAATAAAAAGCAGGGGGGCAGGGAGCAAGAACTAGGTTTTCTTTAAAATCTGTGTTTAGTTATATAATTTTTCCAATTATTCTAAAAAATCTTTTGAGCATCTAAAACAAAAATTTTCCTTCCCGTCAAGATGTTGAATTCAGCACTAAATTTAAATAAAATCACAAAATATTGAATTTTCTCCCTGCTTTAAAAACTTACTTTATCTGATATATCCAAATTTAATATCCATAATTTCATTAAATTTCACCCATAATTCTAAGTAGTATTATTTTAATTTTCAGCTCCTCCCAACCCTTTCCCTAGGCCCTTTAGACAAGTTTCAATTTATTCCAGCCTTTTTGGATTACAGGCTATCCAAACGTTCCAAGTGACCATGTCTGTGGCCAGGCACACCGTGGGGTAAAGGCAGGGAAAAGAGGGCTGGAGAGGCCAAAACAGAAGGAGATGACAGGTCACATAAGATCAAAAGCATATTTACCACCTTTGGGATTCAGCTGATAAGCCACTCCTAGGAAATAAAGCCACCTCTAGGAAACTTGACCAGGGGTCCATAATGGAAATAAGCCTGCTGGCTGGGCCACAAGACACATGCACTTTGGAGACCACTTGTCTTTATAGCACAGGGATCCAACAGGCTCAAAGCCTTCTGATCCACCAGGGAGTCCAGTCAGTGGGAGCTGTGGCTGAGCCCAGGCAGGGCCCGAGGGCAGGGCCAGCTTGGCTGAACATGGGCCGTGGCTCACCAGTCCTCAACTGATGGAAACAGTGCCACCCTTAAGGAGTGTATAGTCCAGGGAAACAGTCTGACAACAGAGGCACAAGCACATAGTCTGGCTGGGGAGGCAGGTGGTGGTGGTCAGGAAAATTCCATAGTGGAGGTGGCGACTGAGAAGATCTATGAGGATAGACAGAACTTTGACAGATTCTACAAGAAAGGGAAATAAAATTCAACGTCCTTATAGAAGCAGCAGCCCAAGCAAAGGTATGGAAGTGAAAAAAGTACAAGGTGTGTTCACAGGAAATCCCAGAAAACCAGCTTTGGCTGAACAACAGGATACGCACGGAACCCAGATCGGGGTAGAAAGGTCAGCTGGGATGACAACAGATAAAGCTTTGGATGTCACACTGAGAGATGTGTACTGAATTCAGTGGGTGACAGGGGGGCACCGATAGTGCTGAGCAGGGAGAGAACACTATATGACCCGAACTTCCTTCAGGAAGACAGTGACAGCTCCCTGCTGGATAAACTAACAAAGGAAGAAAAGTTAAAAGGCCATCAGGAGACATAGCAACTGAAGGACTAAACTAGGAAATGGCAGTAGGAATGACCAGAAGGACAGATACAATGGAGAGAGGATTTCTAGTACAAAACGGGGGTTGGCTAACGCCATTCGGATGCAGCAGGTGGACGCCTAAGAAACTGAGAGTGTCCTGAATAGAAACAGGGCCGTGAGGAAGAAACCTTGGTTTCCTGGAGGAATGAGGAGTTTGGCTAGAGACACTTCCAATCTCAGGTGTCAACTGAACACAAGGACAGACATATCTACCAAGTGGCTAGAAAAGCAGATCTGCAAGCAGGGAGCAAAGCTGAGATTAGAAATGGGATTAAGGGGGGCATCCACAAAGAGGGAGGGCTCTGGGGATGAAATCATGGAAAACATAATTTAGCATAATTTAATGGGTTGAAAAAGGAAGAAGAGTCAGCAGAGGAGACCAGGAAGGGCCTAAGAACTCCCAGTTATAGAGGAAAAGAGACATATTCTAGAACGTGTTAGGGATACGATCACGAGGATCAGATGGGATGGTCAAGTGAAAGCAGTTTACACATTTGAAAGTACTAAACAAATACATTTTTATGATTTTCATAGCAGCGTGTTTAATCTCTAGAAAAGCCACACTGTGCTGGCAGAGCCAAGCTTCCCAAAATCTTCCACAAGTTGCCCTCTCCACCGAGCCAAATGGAAACGTGATCTCGTCCTGCCCTGAACTCTCACAGAGCTTAAGAAGTCTAATTTCGGTATTTGTATAACTCAAGGAGTGCGACCTGAGCATCGTCCGAGTGCTAACACTGCAGGAGGTGCTTTCCTGTAAGTCCCCCTTGGAGGAGACGGAACAAAGTGAGGACTGACCCACCTTTGCAGAGGATGACATGAGCGAGGCTCAAACAGGCTAAGTATCTTGAGCCGAGACTGCCAGGTAGTAAGGGGAAGAACTGGGGGCCTCTGAGGCCAAGTCTTATCTAAGTGCCTTTTCTACTAAAACACGAGATGGGACTTGCTGTGTCTATTCTTATTTCCCTTACAATCAAGAAACTAATAAGGGCACAGCCATATCTCATTTATCTTGACACCCTCTGAAGCACCCAGCCAAGGGCCGGACACTTGGTCAACTCCTGTGCTTTTGTTGCCTGAAAGTATTTGCGGGCACACGGGCCTCCCTAATGGTGAGCATCCGTGGGCTGGTAAGCTTTGAGGACTTATTTCTTAAGGCGGACTGTAACTTAACAACAAAAAGTTCTAAAAACAAATTCTGTACTTGTGAAAGATGCCACCTGGTCTGCCTCAGGGGCTGAAATCCTCTTTTTATGCACCGAGTGGGAACAGCACAGGGAGTGACAAGCTGGCTTTCTTCAAACCACTCCCACCAACGGGCTCAAGCCAAGAAATGGGCCCACACCTTTCGGGAAAGAGAACTGCCCGTTTCACCTCTGTTGTCACTGCTGGAACTGCCAACAGTCTGAGAAGGAGGGAAAGGTAGAGCAGGTTTGGTGCCAGCTCTGATGATGTAACCTTACATCCAGCTTGTCTGCCAGGAAAAAAAGGCAACTGGTTTAGAAACTAGGTTTTTTTTTCCTCTCTTAATATTCAACCAAAGTCTATTTTACATAACTGACCACTAGCTGTTCTGCTTTGTTTAATGAACTGTACTTAGTGTCTCATTTACCTGGCTGGTTTGGTTCCTTGGGGAAAAAAATGTATGGAGAGCCTGCAATAAGTATATTTCATAAATGTCCCATGTGGGATAAGAATGCACAGTTCTCAGAAGCTTTACTTTGAAAGCCATCCATGTGCACGGCAGGAAGCCAGGAATAACATACATCTAAACACCATTAAGGCACACAGTCAGGCTCCAGTGTCACCAGAAACACCAGAAACTCTTCCAGGATCCTGGGCAAAAAGACAGACCTCTGAAGTGGGATTATATTTTAGAGCTTCATTCATTATAATACACTTGGGAATTTTCAACCCCATGTCTCTGACAGATGCTCCCTTCTGTGGGGATTGTCTAATTTAGAGACATTTGGTAACCATGTCCCTAGAAATCTTTAGGGTACAGCAAATTGATCTCTCTTCCCACATGTGAAGACAAGACCCAAAGTAGCCTTTTCCTATTTCTAAGACTAATTAGTGTAAGCATAATATTCCTGCCCACTACACGGACAAGTTGGGGCAAAGGGACATTAGCCAGATTGAAATGAGGTACCTTCCAGGCTCGAGATACCTTTCCATGTCCATGGAGAGCAGACGGAGAGAGTTCAAGTCTTTTCTTGCCCATTTTCACCTAATGTGGATCAAGACATTGATCCACATTATCATTGACCCACGGTGATCAGGCCTGGACCCCTGCCTGTCAAATGCACTGCATGGGGCTTGGAACTTCCTAGAAAGAGCCACACCAAGAGTCAAAAAGAGTACAAGCCTCAGCTTAGGGCAAGCGTCTGGCACTGGCTTTGGGCGGGGCCACACGGGATGCTTTCGCCATGACTCCTGAGAGCACTCCCCCAGTCTGAGTCTATAATCAATGCTTGGATGGCTCAGAGTTGACAGGATAGTATGAAACACAGGAAACAAATGAGAGCTTAACACAGTGTCAAAGACCAGTACCAACCTCTCCTCATTCAGTTCTTAAAAGCTATCCCATAACCTTGGCCTTACTGAAATGACATTACCTCCGTTCCATACGCTGAACTCTGCACGAGTTAACCAAAGATATTAATAACCTTAGTAACTATATAAGCCTTAGAAAGTCATACCACAATCTGACCACTTTCCATTTTAACCTTTTTACTGAAACCTCATTTTTAAAACTTCTGCTCAAGAATGTAAGAACTTCTGGCAGTTTTCATTGGTATTACAAAGGCAGTTCTACTAAGCGAATCTGTATCAATCAGGAAAAATGTCAGACCTCTCAGTGCAGTGTTTTCCAGTTTTCTTGTAACAATTCTTTATTGACCCAGAATACTGCCAACCAGGCCCCTACTCCCCCTGCTGCATTTCTGTAAGACATTGACATGCCCTTGAGCAGCTTACAATTTAGTACAAGACAGGAAGACAATGCATCACTAAATCTGTGATGAGCAGATTCTAACTGATACAAACTCAGTATTGTAAGAATTCACGGGATGGCTAGAGAAGGCAGCCCAACGGTGCTCAGGAGAAATGGTAAGGACAGGATTTGGAAAGGTCTATTTCAACAGGAAAAGGGTGTTAGAGAAGGCATTGCACACGGAGGTAACAGCTTTAGCAAAGGCACATGGGCAAGAGCGCACAGGTAAATTAAGAAATGTTCAAGTGATGGAGTCTGACTGCTGGAGGGAAAAGCATAAGAAACTGACCTGGAAAAGTAAGATGTGGCCGGTTCTTAACACACACAAAAAAGAGGGAGGACATGTAGAAAGCTAGATTTTAGAGGAAATAACTTTTCAAATATAACCTTCACTGATAATTTGTCATATCATATCTCAGATTTTAGAGAGAGAAATATTTTATTAGCAAGTTTATTTGCAAACGAGGTGCAGTAAGTTCCAAGAAAAACAATGTGGGTGCTGGGAAAATCATTTTCCAAGCTAGAGAATTCCCGTCTGCAGCTTAACTAATAGATTCGTATTACCTACATCTTGCGATGGTTTCATTGAGATCCCTCTTTTCTCATCACCCACATACCTTCTTAATTTATCACGTATATACAGACTGACTACTTAGAACTAGTATCTGCTCACTTATTTACCCATCCTCTCCTTTTCTGCCCCAACTTGTCCTAACCACTCACTCCCTCACGCATTCTTCTCCTATGAACGCTATCAATAATGACAACATGAATAGCTCCTACTTGCTATAGTGCCAGGCACTGCAATTAATGCTTTAAGAACAGTGTTTAAATATAATCCTCCAAATATCACTATAAAATAGGTATTACTAGCCCTATTTTGAAGCAAGTTGAAAGATGTTGAATATTTTACCAACTAGTAAGTGGCAGGACCTGGGTTTAAACCAGATATGCTCGACCCGAAAGCCCTGGCCTATTTATCACCAGTTCATCATACTGCCTCCAACACTCTTTGGCATCTTACCAATATGGGTTAGTGTTTTCAATTAAAAATGAAACATTCAGTGAACACCTGCTACCGTAAAATCCTGTCGTGGGTGCTCTCAGAGGCACACAGATAATTGAGAGAATTCCTACAGATTGCTGATGTCCCTAGTCATCCATATGTGACAATGAACACCTATGTCTTGTATCAGTGTGGAAGACCGTGTGCCCATGATTCATGAAGTTGAACAACTAGGGCCAAAGGGAGTAAAAATGACTCAGTATATGAATGTTGGATGGTGACCACATCTTACAGACAGAAATCAGCCAACCCTAACTGACTGACAGAGATTTTTAATCATACATTTCAGTCAGAATCTGTAAAAACTCTCTCTGCCAATGAAAAATCTGTCCTGTCAGAAGTTCCCAACTAAATCTGCTTACAATCTATTTTCAACGAACCCCAGCTTCCTTTGAAGTACAATAAGCTTCTGAAGCATTTCAGCCAACAATAAGCACACTGTGAGGCCAGCCCTCGTAAAGTTCATTACCAACGGGTAAAGCTACCTGGTTAAAACACAAATGTGGTATCAAACTACCTGGACCCGAGAGCCTGAAAGTCGTGTAAAATTATATAGCACTACTTAGACACAGAAGAGAAATTCAAATGTGTCATCTTTTTAAGCTACCTGCTTTTAATATCACCATTACTAACTTCAGAATAAGTTTTGCTAATATTTTCAGGAGACAAGTTACATTTTTACAAATAACTAAAATACTTAACAAAAATGTAAGAAATTGGATAGGACACTGTTAAGCAGTCCTCTTTAGGCTACAACCATATGTACCCAGGGAACATTTGGAAGGAGTCGCAATTTCGGATTCCGCCTGCCTACTCATCTCTCTCTACAAAGGTACAGTATTCATATCACAAGTTGCACAACTAAGACTCATCCAAAGACTGCAGTGGCAAATACTAACTGCATTTACTCTGCAATCTAAACTCCTGATACAACTCATTTTTAAGAAAACGAAAGTCAATAAGGAGAAATCACTTTAAGAGTTCAAGAGTGACAAAAGAATTAGCAAGACATGTTTGGCTAACAAGGAGAAACACCAGGCTACGTAAAATTAATGACGTTGATACTCACTGTTCAATTCGGGGTGACAAGTACAGCTTGGGATACACCTGAGTGGCTTCCGTGTCCTCAAAACTGACAGAAAGGAGGGCCACATCTTCTCCAGGGTCTTCATTTACATCCTTAAGCAGGGAGTGAAAAACACAATGTCATCAGTCCCTGCTCTCACACCATCTTCCTGGTGCTGAGCTCACAGCCCACCGGCACTGAGGCTAGAGCATGTCAGGTATCTGGATTTGAATTGAGCAGCTCTGTGCGTCCTTTGCCACATGCCAATCACTCCGCTAGAGTGATGGCTTTCAAACATTCCGACCAGAGCCGACCACGGTGAGGAGAAGACTCCCACCTATTTCATTTATTCCCCTATTCCAATAGGGGAAAAGTCAATCTGGCGACAACCAAGAATTAGTCAAAAGCATAGTTAACAAAGTGCAGTAAACACGTTGTTAATGATATATGTAATGTCTTATAATTTTTATAATATATATAAATGGCTTATAATTTTTATAGGAAGACTGGGAGTTATGAATATGATTTATATCATAAGACAACAACAAAATCTTAAAATACCCACTAATTTTATTACATACACCTTGATAGTATATGGTAAGTTACTTAAATAACAAAAATTCCCAGGAAACATATCGCTATGAATGGTGTCACCATACAAGCAAATGGCAGGGGTTACATACACACTGACTTTGCAAAACAGTTGCACCTGATTGATATATGAACCACAAGACATACATATCTTAAAAGCCTGGTTATAAGAATATTATAAGACAAAAACACTGTTGATCTGAATACGTTCCAAAAAAACACTAAGAGGTTAATGACCCATAATACACTAACCTGGTAATGATAAAGCTAAACTTCCTGTAATTTATAATTTAAAAGTAAGAATAGTGATAATTGAATGTCATAACTAACGCAAGCTAACACTGATGAAGTGTCCTGAGTCAAAACTGGGATTTATAGGTTCACGATTATTGCCAAGCACTGAACGTTTGCCAGACTTCCAAATAAAATACTGAATTAGCATAAATTCTAGTAGCATGATGGTTTTACTTTGTGAATACCAGATTTTAGTAACCCTTAATCATTTTACTTTTGGTTGGTAGTGGCTCTAAGTCAAATATAAATTTTTTGAAAACTTAATAGGACCACACATCTTTCACCCATAAAGACTGATAGGTAAGAACTGGCCTATATTTCTGGATTGGTTCACAGGTCCTCTGGAGGGCCCACTTGCCATCCTAGGATGGTCCCAATCCAGACTTTAAGAATCACTGCCATGAGCACTGAGAACCTCAGATATGAGGTCCTTGCTTCTGTCTAAAATTAACCTCACCCCTTCCTTTCCTGTATCGTGGGAAGCTGGTCATCACACTCATCCAGCTCAGCTCTGACATCATCCGCACTCTGCCTTCTATTGTGCCAACAGGATGCACGTGTGCAAGTACACAGAAGAGCAAGAACCAGAAGTCTCTCCCATCTTAAAAAAATAAAAACTTGAAAGGGGCGCCTGGGTGGCTCAGTCGGTTAAGCATGTCTGCCTGCCTTCGGCTCAGGTCCTGATCCCAGGGTCATGGGATCAATTCCCATGTAGGGCTCCCTGCTGGGGGGGGAGGAGTCTGCTTCTCCCTCTCCCTCTGCCTCTGCTGCTTCCCTTGCTGGTGTGCACATGCACGTGCGCTCTCTCACTCTCTCCTCTCTCAAACAAAATCTTTAAAACATAAAAAATAAAATAAAAATTCTAAAAAGAAAGAAAAAAACCATGCCGGTCTCTACACGGCATTCTCTCTCATCTCTCTCCTCACCTTCACAGACTGCTTGAAAAATCTGTCTGCACTTCCAGTCTCTACTCCCTTCCCTCCCATTATTCCTTAGCACAGGAGAACGACCTTCTGACCCCACTAGGCCATCGGGATTGCCCTCACCAAGGCATCCACAAAACACAGCAAATGCCTCTCTGTGCTTATCCTACTTGATCTCTGAACAGTATTTGACATGGATGATCTCTTTCCTCTGGAAATACTCTCAGTTTCTTGCTCCTAGGAAACTATACTCTCCTGATCTTCTGTCTCTGGGACCACTTCCCCCCTCCCTCTTCATGCTTTGTGTTTTTTATCCTTTTACTTCTCAATTATTTTTTGGTTTTACATGACAAAATTTCGGCTTGTTGTAACAAGTCAAGCCATACAGAAATTTATAAGAAAAAGCTCTTCTATGCCCCACTTTTAAAGGTAACCAATATTAACTGCGTATGGAGCCTCAAACAGCTTTCTCTATGCTCACAAACACATACACACCCTTGCATATAAATAGCTCTTTAACCTTCTGTTTTGTTTTCCTTAATGGAATTGTATTATACATATAATTCCACCAACTGCTTTCTAGATAGCCACATCATATTCCATGGCATGGGTTTATTTTTATTTTTTCTTAACCATTCCCCCCAGCAACAGACATTCAGGTTGTTTGTAGTTCTTGGCCATTTGATAGTATTACACTAAATAGGCTCATAGAAAGGATATATATATGCATCCTTTACTAGTGGGACTTACATTTCCGAATGGATAACTAAAACTGAGCTTGTTGGATCAAAGGTTATGAACATTTTACATTTTAATAGTTTAAGATTATTTTCCTAAAAATTGTACAGCCATTCACATTTGGACTCCTGAATTTGCATCAGCAGGACAGAGAGCCTGTGTGTGCACATCCCAAATAACCTGAGGATGCCGGCTGTGGTCACTCTGCAGTTCAATGTTGGCGGTCTGGCTGCTGAAAAGTGGTGTCTCAGCTGAGATTCAGTGACTAAAGCTGAGCAACTTTTCCCTTGCTTACTGGTCATCTCTTCTGTCACTTCTCTGATCAAATCCTTTGCCCTAAAGACTCTTGGACTTGTCTTGTTATTGTTGTTTTTTGGGCTTATTAACCCTGTCTATCACATGTGTTATAGATATTTTCTCTCGGTCCAGTTTTTGGCTTTTTACTTTGTTTGGGGACTCTTCTGACAGCACAGAAAATTTAGATTTCTACAGACTTAAATCTGATCAATCACTCTGAGGTTATTTACTTCCCTAGCATTTCATCTAACATTTTATTTTTACCTGTAGATTTCTCATACCTCTGGAATGTGTTTTTAGGAAGTATGATTTAGGAAGTATAGTGCCTAGAACACAGAAGCCACTCCATGTTTGCTGAATGAGTACAACAGTAAACAAATTAATGCTAATTTCTAACCTTTATTCTCCACACCTAGCACTTTTCAGGAACCTGCTTTACAAAAGTGGCTTCGGCAGTGGTATCTAGAAACTCTAAGGTCCCTAGAACTAGCGGTCTCAAAAGGAGAGTCAAGACTGGGAATCTGAGTTTATCGCTCATTTCTTGATCTTTGACAGATGATAAAGTATTCAATCTTGAATGTTCCTTTCTGCAAAATGAGGATGGAAATTGTAAAAAAAATACTTAGGTCTCAACAAATAGAAACTATGTAATTCTATAACACAACTCTAAAACTCACAAAATATCTAAAACTAAGGTTGAAGCTGAGTTTGAAAATATTCACATTCAGAGAGACAAATTCATTTTCTGATCCAAGTATAGAAGTGGTCCTCTTTAGCGTTAGATTGGTCACCTTAAAGTAAGATAATAATTTAAAAAAAGAACTAACACTGATTTTCAGATACCTTCCTCCAGTGACTGAGTTTCCTTGTTAAAGGTCAAGGCTCTGACCACAAGGCACAAAACCTGGTTAAAAACAAAACAAAAACAAAAACAAAAAACCCTGAAAAAAACAAGAGGCCACTGAACACCTTTTTAATTAGTAGCTTCACTCCATATACCTATGGATAATTTAGAATTATTTCCTTTTCCTACTTTTTTTTTTTTTTTTTTTAAGATTTTATTTATTTATTTGACAGAGATAGAGACAGCCAGCGAGAGAGGGAACACAAGCAGGGGGAGTGGGAGAGGCAGAAGCNAGCAGGCTCATAGCAGAGGAGCCCGATGTGGGGCTCGATCCCATAACGCCGGGATCACGCCCTGAGCTGAAGGCAGGTGCCCAACCGCTGTGCCACCCAGGCGCCCCTCCTTTTCCTACTTTTTAACCTATCATTTCACTGCCATTGAAGCAAAGAACAGAAATGCTCAGAGACAGTCCTCTAAACAAATGGAATGACCCTGGTTTATATAATCAACATTGATCATCTGGCATCCTGCAAAGAGTACATGAAACATTAGTCTGAATAGGAAAATAGTTGTTTCCAGGAGTTCCTTTTATGAACTACTTTTAATATACGTTACTTGCCTTGGTGTGACACACGAGTTTCCCCCTGAATTGATATTTGATTTCTAATGGATACCTAAGTTTGACTTTGAGTGCTTAAATAAGCCCAAAGAGTTCCAAAAATACAAATCCACACAGTACTGTTTCCAGTTTCGGCAGTTCTAACAGGCTTGTACATGTGTTCCTTCCCATCTGGGGAATTATAAAAGAAGCTCTTGTACCGTGGTTCTTAGAAGCTAACATTACAGATGATTATTGTAACCACTAATGGCAACATTTGGAAAGCAGAGGGAGGTTATAGTGTAGTAGGGGACATTTAAAAATACACAAGTATACATTTTCAAGGCTTTCTATCTGTACCATCTAAAACTGCAGCAGGCTAAAATGGGGAGAAAGATGTCGAATCTGCTGAAGCAAAAGAGTACTGCCTCCCACCTCTACAAAAGTGTATCAGGCGCTGACACACATATGGCAAGGCAACGATGGCCATGATATTTTGCTGAGATTTAACAATGGATTTGGCTCAGCACTTGGCTGTAGAACAGAAAGAGGTTCCTATGGCGTATAGTGAATATTCACTAGGTGGTAAGTTCCTTGCAGGCTGGGAGCTTTTCCTGTTTTTTTTGTATACCCAATGTCTGAAACAGCACATATATGGCAAACTGGTTGAAAAAAACAAACTGAATTGATGCTGGAAAGATTGTAAGAATGAGTAAATTATGGAGTTAAATAGAAAGTACTTTCAGTTAGAAAGATTCTCAGTATTTATCTCATTTTCCCTTTAATCTATGACTACTTACGATTTTGTTAAAGAAAACTCAAGTCTGAACCCACATATAAACCAAAGATGCACCTACCAATAAGAGTTAACATTCTGTGTAGGTCATAATGGCTTATTCATGTAACTACTCTCAATTGGGGCTCTTTGCAAATATCAAAAGGGTGTAGGAAAAAACAACGATTAGCCTTGGAAACGAAAGTAAACACAAGCACAATTTATCATTATGCTGTACCCCTTTGATATGCAAATTCCATGTGAGGCTGGCAGCCATTAAACAAGCCCCTCTATGCTGAATGTCAATATAGGTACAAACTACCAATTAACTATTGTTGATAGACATGAGCTGAACAATAAATATTACAAACTACAGGTCACATAAGAAGGCTGTAAAAAAGCCACTGTATTCCTCAATTCAAAAGGCTTAAACCAAAGTCCTTATGTAGACATAAGGACTATAAAGAAGCCACTATACAGGATGACAAAAATCAAGTAAGAACCATTTTGAGTTACACTTACATGGCATTAAACTAGACCCAGGATTAATCATGATTCCCAGAGTGACTAAAAACTAGGTCTCAGTAAGCACCTCATTATACAAAAGCTATCTGTTTTTGAAAAATTGTAAGCAAATTAAAAATTTCCAAAACAGGGGCGCCTGGGTGGCACAGTCGTTAAGCGTCTGCCTTCGGCTCAGGGCGTGATCCCGGCGTTATGGGATCGAGCCCCACATCAGGCTCTTCAGCTGTGAGCCGGCTTCTTCCTCTCCCACTCCCCCTGTGTGTTCCCTCTCTCACTGGCTGTCTCTATCTCTGTCAAATAAATAAATAAAATCTTTAAAAAAAAAAAACTTCCAAAACAGCTTATCTTTAAAAATACTAATTGAGACTCAAGCTCGAGAGGCCCCAATATTTTGATACTACGGGTTCATCATCAAATTACATAAATCTAGATTTTTCAAAGTCAAGTTTCTTCAAGTAAGAGAACAAGACTCTCACAGTGCTACCACTGATTCATGCACTTAACAAAGTAAGACATACATGGAATGTTATAAATGTTATGGAGAAAAATTAAAGCGGGGAAAGGGGAAAGGGAATGGAAGATTAAAGAGAGTGGTGAAAGGGAGTTTATGGACTCAGCAGCGGACTCTCATTAAGACAGGAAAGTAGACAGTAGAAAGCAGCCTGACCAAAATTGGGATTTGGATTCTACTGGCATTAAGACTTGACATTGAATATGCCAGAAATGGAATTAAATTTAAGCAAAAGAAAGACTGAAGAACAAGGAAGATGATTTATGTAAGACCTTAGTCTCTGCTAAGGGGTCTCTGTCCAATAATGACACTGGTCATTTTAGAAATCAGGTCGCTTCCTCTTCACCAAAGTGCTGGGAAATGTACAAGGGCCAGGGAAAGCAGTAGAGTCAGAAAGTAAAACGAATCCAAGGGTAAGGAAGCTGAGCCAGACAGACGAGGAAGAGAAATAAGTGGGTACCATGTCTTCCTCTTTTGCCTTTGGCATGGCTTCCAACCCTGAGCACCCTCCATTCCGTGCAGAACAGGGTGCAGCACAGAGGGAGGGGTTCCGAAAGCCTAGTTACAGCCAATCTCCACCAAATACTGAGTTCTGGGCTGAAAACTCCTTTGATATTTTGATATCTCTGATGAAGGTAGCATTTAAGAGAGTTACGTCTGATTTGGTTTCTCCAAATGGAAACGGGAGTAAAAAGAATCTCCCAGCGCAGTCTAGTCAAACTGGTCCATTCCCCATATATTTTATCAGATCTTGACTAACACTTTGACACCAGCCATCCCTTTATCAAAAAGCTCTTTCTCTCCTTTTCATTAACATGGTTGTAATTTCTTTAACTCTCATTGTTAGTTCACTTGCTCCATTAAGATTCCTTTCAACTGCAATGTAATCTATGCCTGCCCTTGGCAGTTCTCATCATGTTCTTCATGAATTTCCCTGTTGTTTAAGCAGTATGTAGTTTATATTCCAAATAGATAGTGAATTTCTTGAAGGCAGGGCAGAGATCTCCTACTTCCTATTATGCCTAATAATAAGAACTGATATTTATTCATTGTTTACTCAGTAGTCATTTTGCTTAGGGCTTTATATGCATTACCTCACATAATCATATAATAACTTTAAAGGTAGGTACTATTATTATACATTTGCAAATAAAGAAACTGAGGCTGAGAGAGACTAAATGTTGAAGATGAGTTCTGAAGCCATGTATCTTGACTTTGAACCTGGACTCTAAACCACAATGCTACACCCCGTCGCACGCTGCTGGGCACAAGAATGGACTCAGTATCAATGCCCAGAGAAAGGTATAAAAAACTTGAAAACCCATATGCAGAAAAGATATACTCTACACTTACTTGGTTCTCCATTTAGTGTCCAAATCCTGTATGTTCCAAAACACCATGAGCATCCTGAGGAACCATTATTCCCTTTGTACCCAAGTAGATGAGCCGGCCTACACCAGGCACACAATGGGTATTCAAAACAAATTAAGAAGCATATGCTTTATGTGATTTAATGTTTACTTTTTATTTTTTATTATTTTTTAAAGATTTTATTTATTTGAGAGAGAGAGCACAAACAGAGGGAGCGACAGGCAGAGGGATGAGCAGACTCCCCACTGAGCAGCGAGCCTGATGCGGGGCTCGACCCCAGGACCCCGGGATCATGACCTGAGCCGAAGTCAGACGCTTAACCCACTGAGCCACCGAGGTCCCCTAATGCTTTCTTTTTAAAACTATGGAACAAGAAATTAAAGTTAAACTATAAATTAAAACTATAAAGGTCACTATGCCAAATAAAACGTATTCATTTGATGTCTTTACACAGACCCAGTTAAGAAGGAAGAATGGCTTCTCCAAGAACACTGAGGAGGCCTGTGGAGTTTTAAGCCATAATATCAACCTTCCTTCAATTATGTATGGGTAGGCACGTTCTATGATTAACTAACTATACTCAGTGAAAATAGGCAGAGCTGATTGTCAGGTCAGGGAAGGGAATCTGCCATGTTCTTAAAATAGCCAGCTCTTAGAGGGTGAGTCTAGGACACCAGAAAAGAGCTGTTGTCACCTACCCATGTTTTCTAAAAGTGACATCTTGAGTTCATTACTACTAGATGTCACGATACAATATGGGGTTAGGGTTGGGTTTTTTTTTTTTAATTTATATCTTGCTTATTATTTTCATAAACAAAGACCATTTCATTGCTCTCTTTTATGCAGGAATCTGCTTGCGAAGCTGTACTTACCCTTAACATGTTGGTTATAGCTTCTGTTTATAAAGTTAAATTGAAACACATGTTGTACAAATAAACTTTGGGAGAAAAAAATCCTGGCTCTTTTAAAATAATGATCAAGATTTCACTGGTCAAATCCTGTCCCCTCAGTTATCATACCTAACAGATGTAGCCTTGCGATCCACCAGATTCCTTCGACTAGTCACAGCATCGTCACTCTAAAAGGTGTTGAAATGGAGCCTTTTCTCCAGAAAATGGGGGGGGGGGAGCGGGAAGAGCCTCTGCAGTAGAGCCAGGGTCCTCATTAGAAGCAAAGGATAGCTCCTTGCTTCTACCTCCTTCTCTACTCGCCAACATTTTTAGACGAAGAATCTGGAATGTGGGGTTTCCTCTGTTGTCCTAACAATTGTGTTCTTAATGAGTCCAATAAGGAGCTGAGCTTATTTAAATAAAGATCCATTTTTGCAACTGCTTTACAAATCATACTGAACCACATCTTCAGACATCCTCTGTGTTGTGATTTTGCACACACCTACTGATACAAACCTTGTGCCAGACTTTGATCCAGGAGCCCAAGAAAACAAGAGAAAACAACAGTGAGTTTTACTGAAGCACGTATGGAACAAATATGAACACCACTGACCACATCCCCTGTATGTCTCCACAATTTAAAGAGAAGGCAGATACAGCTTTTACATAAATAGTTTCCATAGCTCTTTATAAGCGATAGAAGCGCAGATGTAAAGTGGTAATGGATATAATGGACATCTGTGACAAGGCTTGCCTGGCACCTTCTCTTCTCCTGGGAGCCCCTCTCTCCTCTAGACCCAACACTTAGTCCTCTTGACCAAGCTGCTGTCCCTAGCCCCTGGAACAGCTGATGGGTCCAGGGAAGGGCCAGTCCTTTCCTCAAGATCTGTGAACCTGGGAGCCAAGTGCAGGCCAGGCCCTGTGCAGAGGCGAAGGAAACTGTCAGTAGTCACATTCCCCATACATGGAAGAGGCGAGGCTGTAGTGTGAGAGAAGAAAACCAACACGTGGGGAGAAGTGGGGACCAAGGGAAGAGAGTCCGGGCACAGGAGGCACACCCTTGGTTCCCGGGCTCTCGGTCCAGCTCCTACTGTGTTTTGGCTACTCTACCTTCTCTGGGCTTTGGAAAGCTAATAAATTGCCCTATCTCCTTAAGCCGGTTTGAAGCAGTTTTCCTTTACTTGTAACTAACATTTTCTCTTGTAAATTATTAAACTAATACAGATGATAACCATGGCAAATCAAAATCTACAGAATTAAGTCTGAGAAGAGACTTTCACCCCAGGGTTATGTGAATACTTTTTACATACTATGGAATACCAGGCCCTAATCGGAACCCAGGAAGGGCTTTTAGGACAAAGCTGAGTGGCATGCCTCCGCACATGCCAGAAGAAAGCTTTGCCAGAGCAATCTGCTGGCAGCACCGGGCTCTGGCTGCAGCCAGGCTACTTCTCTAGACTTACTGCTTCTCATCCTGATGGACATTAGCCCATTCTGGGTTGCAGATGAAACACTTGGCACTCTGCTCTATACCCCCCAGACCTCACCGATGAACAGAAAGGCATCAGGGGTGCCAATTCTAGAGGCAGAAAATCCAGAGCAGTATGCCATTTGAATACATGAAGTGTTTTGCAATTTTGTCAGGCAACTTAAAAACTGCATAAAAAATGGTGATTTTTTTTTTAGTGGTAGAAATAAAAATTTTTTGCAATGAGTTTACATGTTTTTGTTTTTTCCATATGATATGCTAAATGTAGACATTATGGAAAGCCACAGGTGTCCACAGCTTTGGCAAATGTATGTGAAAGTGCCAAGCACAGAAGCAGGCATGAAGAAAGTGCTCAATAAATGTTACTTTCACTTTTCTTCCTCCTTCCACACTCTTGGCCTGATAGCATTTCCATTACCATGTTCTTTTACCATTAAAGCTACACCCTACCCCTTCCTCTCCAAGTTGCTTTGAGTTAACACGGTTTAGAGATTCATCCCAGGTGGTTCTGTGTGTGGGGCCAGAAGGAAAAGGCACCTAGAAGTGCGTAACACCTTGCACCCACCCACCCAGCAAGTCACTTGGCTCAAACTGCCTGGTGCCCATGGCAACTAGGCAATCGGTTACTTCCAAGTTCTTTCAGCCACCTGGCACCACATCCTCATTAACTGAAGACAATCGCAAACCACAGGTGTTACAACAGAGAATGGAGCCTACCAGCAACTCTCTCCTTGAAGTACCCACAGATCTTCTGATTTGCATATTGGTGTTACCTACAGAACCTACAAGGCAGAGAGGAGGTCTGAAAAACACTTGGAAAAAACTTGGAGCCCTATCCCTCTGCAACTGGCCAGAGGAAAGGCTCAGTGGAGAAGATGAGCTTTGAGAAGCAGAGAAAATACTACACCTTTCTTCCGGCCTCCAAACCCACCTGCATCTACAGTGGCCTGGCATTCAAGCCCCTCCAAGCTGTCTTCCCCCTCCCCCTGTTGACACACACTGACTGCGGCAGGTGCCCATATTCCATGCCATCTCTACTCTGCCTCTCAATTCTGAATCCCTTCCTCCAACCCCCCCATCTCCCAATTCCACGTATTCCTTCCAGTCCCATTTGGATGCCATGTCCTGCTGTGAGACTTCCTTGATCCCACTCTCTGATGTAACAGTTTCTCCTCTGAAATCCTACAGGTCTTTAGCTACATCCTTTATATGGTAACATTTCATGGTTTCTTTTATATTTTAATTCAAATCAAAACCACACTGAGATACTACCTTACGCCAGTTAGAATAGCAAAAATTGACAAGGCAAGAAACAACAATTGTTGGAGAGGATGTGGAGAAAGGGGATCCCTCCTACATTGTTGGTGGGAATGCAAGTTGGTACAGCCACTCTGGAAAACAGTGTGGAGGTCCCTTAAAAAGTTAAAAATGGAGCGACCCTATGATCCAGCCATTGCACTACTGGGTATTTACCCAAAGAGACAGACGTAGTGAAGAGAAGGGCCATATGCACCCCAATGTTCATAGCAGCATTGTCCACAATAGCTAAATGATGGAAGGAGCTGAGATGCACTTCAACAGATGAGTGGATTAAGAAGATGTGGTCCATATATACAATGGAATATTACTCAGCTATCAAAAAGAACAATTTCTCAACATTTGCTGCAACATGGATGGCACTGAAGGAGATAATGCTAAGTGAAATAAGTCAAGCAGAGAAAGACAATTATCATATGATTTCTCTCATCTATGGAACATAAGAAGTAGGAAGATCGGTAGGAGAAGAAAGGGATAAAGAAAGGGGGGGGTAATCAGAAGGGGGAATGAAGCATGAGAGACTATGGACTCTGGGAAACAAACTGAGGGCTTCAGAGGGGAGGGGGTGGGGGAATGGGATAGGCTGGTGATGGGTAGTAAGGAGGGCACGTATTGCATGGTGCACTGGGTGTTATACGCAACTAATGAATCATCGAACTTTACATCAAAAACCAGGGATGTACTGTATGGTGACTAATAAAATATAATAAAAAATATTATAAAAAATTAAAAAAATAAAGTTATTTACATATGCGCTCTTTTTTTTATCTCATTGAGTTCCTTTAAGAACAATGACTGTGTCATTCCTTTTTGTATTCCCAGTGCCCAGCATGGTGCCTACCACAAAAATAGGCACCCAATAAATATTTATGAACAAATGTATGAATATACGTGTGAAAAAATAACTACATGTGCTTGCCAGTAAACTACTGATCCAAACGTGGGTTCCCCAAGTCAATTTCCCTAGTAGAAAAAGCCTATGTAGATTATTAACTTGACTTTCTAATATTAATCACTGGGAGTACATTTGGGTAGAATGAGCCATTAACCCCTGGGTTCAGATCACCCCAGGAATAAGAGGAAAATTCAAGTTTGAACACTTAACAGAGAGATCGAAACCTGCAGAACAGAAACGCAAAAAAAAATCTTTTTTGGCCTTTTCTAATAAACTTCCCACAATACACCACGTGCTGTCACTAAGGCAATACTCATTTATGATGTACCTAGCATGTACAGACACTTTGAGAAACACAGTAAGGAAAAAAAAAAAAAAAAGAATCTCAAGAATCAGTCCTGCAACTCAAAGAGGCAGACAGATGTAAACACAGGAAGGTAAGAAAAAATTTTTTCTTTTCCTTCAGTAAGAGATCCTGTAAG
This sequence comes from Ailuropoda melanoleuca, assembly GCF_002007445.2. NCBI lineage: Eukaryota > Metazoa > Chordata > Mammalia > Carnivora > Ursidae > Ailuropoda > Ailuropoda melanoleuca. The sequence goes on from NC_048221.1 coordinate 122,611,748, forward strand.
GTGGTACATGATCAATCGTCAAAGCCCTGTAAGGAAAGGCTGAAAAACTCATCAGTTGCTTCTGTGTATTGAGAATAAATCCATCAGACTCCTTCCTGACATTAGGCTTTTATAAGAGAGGAGATACAGAAAGTAAAGGGTAAACCAAGAGGAAAAATGCAAACCTCATCAAAGTGGTAAAGGCAGGGAAAGAGATTTCGGCCTTCCCAGCCTGCAGCTTTGGATGTTTACCAATGAAGACAGTTCACCCTTTTCAATATCTCAGGCTATCTAGTTCAAAATGCATAGGGAGGGGCGCCTGGGTGGCACAGCGGTTAAGCGTCTGCCTTCGGCTCAGGGCGTGATCCCGGCGTTATGGGATCGAGCCCCACATCAGGCTCCTCCGCTATGAGCCTGCTACTTCCTCTCCCACTCCCCCTGCTTGCGTTCCCTCTCTCGCTGGCTGTCACTCTCTGTCAAATATCTTTAAAACAAAACAAAAAACAACAAAAAAAAAAACCCAAAATGCACAGGGACAGAGGGCCAGGACCAGGCTGGCAATGCAGGTGTGGCTTCACATGTGCGACCGGCAGACAGCTGAAGCCTGGATGAATGGAACCTTGCTACTCGGACCAAGAGCGTCAGTTTCACCTGGGGGATACTAAAATTCCTAGGTGACTTCTTTTTTTCTTTTTTTTTTTTGAATTTAAATAAAAACTTTATTTTTAAAATTTAAATTCAATTAATTAACATACAGTGTATTAGTTTCAGAGGTGGAGGTCAGTGATTCATCAGTCTTATATAGCACCCAGTGCTCATCACATCACGTGCCTTCCTTAATGCCCATCACCCAGTTACCCCATCCCCCCACCCTCTCCCCTCCAGCAACCCTCTGTTTGTTTCCTGTGATTAAGAGTCTCTTATGGTTTGTCTCCCTCTCTGATTTTGTCTTGTTTTATTTTTCCCTCCCTTCCCCTATGATCCTAGGTGATTTCTATGAATGTTCAAGTTTGAGAAGCACTGGCTTCAAGAACTGGCACCTAAGGAAAAGAAAAGGGGTCAGAAGGTGAAGACAGAACTAAAAAGCAATGGAGAGAGAGCCATCCTGTGATTCAACAGGAGGAGAACACCAACTGTGATGTTTCCACTGGGTGAGGAGAGTAGAAGTTCTCTTAAACAAATAAAAATAAGTATCTAAGACATCTTCCAAAAACTCAGGGTTAAATGGAGGAGAGAATGGTGGTGGGAGCTGAAAAGTACAAATATTCTTCTAACCAGCCACATCCGTACCTGTGGAGGAGCAGAGGACGGAGGACAGAGCCGGCACTGCTGGGACTGGCCCCTGGAGCCCGTCATGATGGGGAAAATGTGCCGTAGGTATAATGACATGAGTGAGGGGTAAACAAAATCAGAGTACGTTAAAGGTAAAAAGCCCCTTAGAGGTCCGATCCAGTGGTTGTTACCCTGTGTTCTAGGGAAAACTAGGGGTCATGTGTACCTTAAGAGTTTATGTCTTAAGAGCAGCTACTAATTCTGTTTTTGCATACTGGGCACTCAGAGAAAGACTGCATTTGTAAAACCGATGCCAGTATATTAAAAATAAAGCTTGTAACCATTGATTTCAACACCCACACTTCACAGATTTACAGATGGAGAAACTGAGATAAGGGAAGTGATTCGTCTAATGTGCAGAGCTAATTAGTCACAGGGCTGAAACCAAACCCCATGACTGCCGATTTCAGGCCTCAGTGCTTTTTTTTTTTCACTCCATCATTCTGCTATATCCAAATTTGCTTTGAAAACTCTTTGTCACTTACTAAATGAAGCCTGTGTGAATTAAAAAGGAACTGTAAGATCCCAAAGAGGAGGGAATTATGAAGAGTGGAAAGATTCATATGAGGAAGAATATGTTATATTAAAAGTTCCCAAAATGTAAAACTATAAATGTTGGATTTAGCATAACTATTGAGTAGGTGGCTTTGTAAGAACTTTCTAATTATAGAAGTACTGATGACCAGATTTGGAAGAACTATAAACTGAGTTAGACTTCATCACTGACTTGAGTTAGTGAGGAATATTTCTTTAATTTCTAAACTAATAACAGGTTTACAATAGACCAATTAACGAACATTTATCATTTTGTGCTTATGAACAGAAATTGTGACATTTCACGATGCATAAATGATGGTGACGGTACTGAAGCATTCCAGCAAGTTGCAATTCTCCAGGGAAGCTATTAACAGCTTACCATTTCTAGTTCACATTGGAATGTGGATTCAACTTACTGAAAAAAGTTTATACTAAATAAGCATGCAAGAAGGCAATTAAGATAGCGGACTACGTTGGGCTGTTAGCTTCTTGGGGTTCCTGGGTCTATTACTTACTGAATTAAATGTTGGTAATGTACAAGAAAACGTGTGTAACAATCCAAAACAGGTTCCCTGAACTATGTTACAAAACAACACAAGAGCAGAAAAACCTCACAAGGCTTTAACAAACTAAACCAGGCCTTTCCCCAAATAAACCACGGCTGGACTGCTGCTGCCCGCGCAGTGTGGACAATGTATGCAGATTTCTAAAAATGTTCTTCTGTCTTCAATTACTTCCATTCCCCTACTATACTGAGTATATCTTTGGGACTGACTGACCTTGGAACTCATTCATTCGTTCATTCTGCAAACTTGTATTAATGCCTCACTGTGTGTTAGGTACCGCCTAGAAGGCACTAGGGAACACATGCCCTCAAAACTCTGACAGTCAAGTGGAAAAATAAGCAAATAAACCGACCATTACATTAAAACTGTTACAATAAAGGTGTATTATAAGAGAGGTGAGCACCTTTGGCAGGACGACAGGGGAACATAAAGAGAAGGCAGAACTGGTTGCTACATAAGACTTTTCAAGCAGGAGATGTTTTTTGTTGAAAGGAATCCAAGTGATGAAAAGGAGAAAAGAGTAAGAGCATGTGGCACATTCAGGGCACTGTTCGGGGAGGGTAGAAGAGTGGAACTAGTGAGGAGAGGTCAAAGGTGAAGCTGGACAGGTCTGGAGGCCCGATCATCAACAATCCCGACGCATAGAAGGCAAAGAGCTCGTTTTATTTTAAGAGGAATGTGAAAAGGGATTACAAACAGGGTAATGCCACAATGAGACTGTTTTAGAGTATTCTAATGGCCTGGGAAGGATGGATTGAAGGGGGCAAGGCTGAATGTGGGGTAGGGGGAGAGAGGTCTACAGTGGTCCAGAGTGGAGGGAGGAGGACAGTCCCACAGAAAGGCAACTTGAGGCAGGTGTCAGAGCCCAGGCAGAATGAGGAGGGTGCCCACACGGCGGAGTGGCAGCAGCAACAACAGGAGGTTGGTTACATACAGGGGAATGGATGTAATATTTATAATGCATTATGATACATGTAACATATATAATGTTTTAAGGGTTATTAAAAATAATGGGAATTGGATCTATCACATTCAGAGAAGGAAGTTCTAAGTATGTAAAAAGAGAAAAATAATAGAATAAACCCAGTGTATTCGATTAGAATTGGAGGTACCAGTATGAACATGGTTGTGCATCAGACAGGCAAAGAAAGAATACTGAACATCAAAATAAATGATAGTAACTGACTATAATCCATTAAATAAAATGGGAAATCATGAGTCCATACTGCTATTAATACATAAATTTAAACTTTGATGATAACGGGATATTTATATAATTTCAAAGGACTACCCCACAAAATATGTACCAATACAAAGGGGAAAAAAGGAACTTCAGAGTGAACCTTACAGACACCACCTGAAACAAGCAGTCCACGTGAGCACATCATCAGTGATGAGTCAAACAGACAGGGTGAGAGCCATCTGAGAGTGAGCAACGAGACAGAGACAGCATCACTCCTGTGACGTTCCTACCACAGACACATAGTCAAATCCAATCATGATGAAGGGGCACCTGGGTGGCTCAGTCAGTTAAGCATCTGCCTTGATCTCAGGGTCGTGAGATCAAGCCCCTCTTCGGACTCCGTGCTCAGTGGGGAGTCTGCTTGAGATTTTTCTCCCTCTGCTCCTCCCCCCTGCTCTCTCCCTCTAATGAATAAATGAATCGTTTCCAAAAAATCCAATCATGATGGAACACCAGCCACACCCAAACTGGGAGCCATTTTATGAAGTAACTGGCCTATAATCTTCAAAAATGCTGTAAATGACAAGGAAAAACTGAGGAACTCTCAGAGACTGAAGAGACATAATGACTGAACGTGACCCATGATTCCAAACGGAATTCTTCTGGATCAGGAAACCCCTGGAGCACTGGTGAAATGTCAGTGGGGTCTCAGAATTGGATGGTAGTTCTATAGCAATGTTATCTTCCTGTATTTAGGACTATAGTATAATCATGTCAAAGAATGTCCTTATAAGAAATACATGCTAAGTATTTGCAGGTGAAGGGCATCACATCAACAGCTTACTCTGAAACGGTTAAGGAAAAAAAGTGTTTTGTACTGTTCTTATATTTCTATTGTAAATTTGGTATTGTTTCAAAATTTAAAAAAAAAAAGAAAGAAAGAAAACAATCGGAAGATGATAAAATCCACATCTGACTACATAAAGAACCTGTCCTCTTCGGAATAAAAGGAAAGAAAGAAGCTGGAATCTGAAATCAGACACCCATTAAACATTCTTAGAAGTTCTACGGTACTAATAGTATAATAAAATGTGTGTAATTCTCAAATCATAACATGGGTTTAATAATTCACCCAAAATTACAATTTTCCCCCAACATTGCTATTTTCACCAAGTTTAAGAATCTTGCTAGGCTTGTCTATAGCTATCTACCTGGAATGGCTGGCCTCCACCTGATGCTGGTGTCAAGGTCTGTTGCCTAAAATACTCAAACCTGGGTTAGCAGCGCTCCTTAACAGGAAATGGCTTACTAAGGCTTCTCTGTGCCCGGGTGCCTTATATCACACCGACGCTGACATCACCCACAACCCTTTCAGGCAACCCTTTCTCCATTTTGCAGATTTAACATTTTCTAAAAGACACTAAGCAGAACATCCACAGTCTTCAACTAGTAAACAGAGCATCAGCACACAAATTCAGTCCTTTCTGGCTCAAAGCCCAGGCTTTTCCCACGGGGATCAGGTAGCTCCCTAGGCACGTGGCACCACGCCATTCACTGTGGGAGCGGCAAGAAGAATGAGACCCGTCCTCAGAGAACAGACCATTCCTGCCCGGCCCCTTTATGCTGTAGTCGGCATCTTCTGCCCCTTACCTCCTGCCATGACTCTCCCACACACCGGTTTTCACACAACTGAATGTAACACATGATGAACTCAGGGGCACTATTTATTCTACCTTTTCCCTCAATGAAGAGACAGCTTTAGCAATTCTGAAGATGTACAAATGTGTCTGAGAAAATAAAGGGAAAAAGGTGCTCTCTTAATGGACTGTGCTAAATGAGCTTACTGAGTACATAATGACCCCTTTATGAGCTGAAATTGGAAAGGACAAATGACACAGAAGGAGGATAAAGAGAATAGTATTGCTTCTGAATAACGTGATGTTGGATAGGAAAGCCAAAGACCAACTCAGGAAATGTCAGGAGTTCTAGCAAGTGAACTGCTTACTCCCAAACTTTAAATGTTTCAACTGGGTGGAATAGACAGCCTGAGAAGCTCTCCGAAACCAGAGCCAGGCCCCTGACTAGAAGCAAGGGAACTGCTGCCCTCTGAAGAAGCAATGGGACCTTGAAGGCTTCGGTTATCTCTGTCAAGAGCTGCTTCACTGATGGTGAAAAAGAAACGGGCTCCTAGATGAAAGCAGAGGGAAGAGAGTAAGAGGGTAGTTTACTAAGTCAGTAACAACTTCCCTCAACCACGATCGTTAACACAAAATATGATCTATTTAATATTTCTGTGACTCTGATTTATCCATCTGGAACACTGGATAGAAGGTCTTGGTAGAATTTTGAGAAGCCTGTATGTATTGAGTAAATTTTCCCCATACAACAAACATTCTACAATTAAAGATGTCACATAAGGAACCATGTAATTACTTTCAAAGTTTATGGAAAAGGAAAAAGGAAACCCTCTCCATAAAAAAACAAACAAAGTATAGGCTTGTTTATAGATTACTCAAATTAATGTAACCTAGAAATGATTTTAACACAAAAACTTATAAGAAAACTGAACGCAGTTATACGTTTCTTGTTGTTAATACTAAGTCAGAGAGGGCAGTGGCTTTGGTTTACCTCCAGTGGTCTCTCTTCAAAACTGACTGAGCCTATTCCTGGAATTGCTCTAACCTCCCCTAGCATTTCATTCTTTCACACACAGTGATGCACGGGGAATCGTGGTAATAGCTGAGACAAGTTCAAAGATCCTGAAGTGGAAGACATTGTTTTCCTGCATCCTACCTACTGTAACTAAAAACTGGGAATTTACTGGAATTGAGGATTTATTATGAGTCAGATGGTTGATAGCCTTTCCAACCAAAACATCTGCTCTACAAAGGCACAACTGCTACAATCCATTTCCTCTTGAATCTGGAGAATGACCAAGTTGTAGCGTGGCCCTTTCCTTAAAGACACAGGGACATGAAATGAGCGATGAAATAAAAGCAGATCTCTATACCACCTTCCAACTTCCACTACTTTCTTTGATGGTATTAAAATACAATAAAAGAAGAGAATTAACATTATAATTTTTGAACATGAAACAACTGCAGTCAGTTCAGTGGACGGCCATGGACGTCATCAGAGTGTTCAAACCGACAGCCACACAGCTGAAACTCATTCATTATTTGGTAGTTGAGGAAAGAAGCGACATGTATTGCCCAAAAAACAGTGGGAAAAGAGTTTCATGATTCATTCATTCATTCGACAAATATTTCCTAAGCGTTCCTATGTGTCCAGCACTATTCTAGGAACAAGTGGTGAACTCCTCTTGGAGCTAACCTTTCAACAAGGGATAACAAACAATAAACAAGCTGGGAGGTTAAGATGGCGGAGGAGTAGGGGACCCCTTTTTCAGCCGGTCCCCTGAGATGAGCTGGATAGGTACCAGACCAGCAGGGAACATCCACGGAATCAGCCTGAGACGCAGGAAGATACATCTGGATCTCTACAAATGAACATCTCCAGCGCTGAGTATCGAGGTACGAAGCGGGGAGCCGTGAAACCGCGCACAGATATCGGAAGCTAAACAGAAGGGGGAGGGAGCCGCCGTGTCAGGGCGCCGGGAAGCGGTAGCCACCTGCAAGGGGGAGCGGACAGACCGCGGACCCGCACGCTTGAGACAGCAGGCTGAGAAGGGAGCTCCGGGAGCGCACGCGGGACGGCTGGCGGTTGGCGGGCCACCTGCACGGGGGAGCAGGCGGACTCGCGGACGGCACCCGCGAGACAACAGACTTAGAACGCGAACTCCAGGAGCGCGCGCAGGGCGGCTGGCGGGCCACCTGCACCGGGGAGCGGGCGGACCGCGGACCCGCACTCTGGAAACGGCAGACTGAGTCCGTGAGCCGGGAGCGTGCACCACCAAGCATCTCACGGAGCTCCGGAGCTCCGGTGTGCTCACTGGATCGAGGCTGAGACCGGGAGCTCCGGGAGCGTCCGCGGGGCGGCTGGCGGCTGGAGGGCCACCTGCACGGGGGAGCAGGCGGACTCGCGGTCAGCACCCGTGAGACACCAGACTGAGACGGGGAGCTCCGGGAGCCCGCGCGGGGCGGCTGGCGGCGGGCGGGGTTGGAAACACAAAGGACAGAGACGTGCCGGCCCTGGAAGTGAGGGCTGGGACGCCGGGTGTGGGGCGCACAGCCCGGGATGCTGCAGGGTTGAGCAGCACCAACAGAAACAGAGTTAAAGTGGCCAGAACATCAGTGGAGAACGATCCGCGATCCCTCTGTTCTGAGACAGAGGCTGAATTTCAGCCGCTGCTGCTCTCTCAGAAGAGGCATAGCAAACCGCCAGGGAAAGCCGCCAGAGAACAAAAGCCCGGAAATACCGGCTCACAGGGTGCCCATCCCCATCCCCCCTCGCAAGGGACACAGAGACTCTACCCAAACAGGGTTTTCTGAGTACCTGCAGGCAGGCCCCTCCCCCAGAAGGCAGGCTGAAAAATCAAGAAGCCCACAACCCGGAGCGCCTGAGTGGCGCAGTCACCAAGCACCTGTCTTCGGATTAGGGTGTGATCACAACGCTCCGTAAGGAGTCCTTCATCGGGCTTCTCCACCGGGAACCTGCTTCTTCCTCTCCCACTCCTCTGCTTGGGTTCCCTTTCTTGCTGACTGTCTCTCTCTCTCTCAAATAAATAAATAAACTCTTTAAGGAAGAAGCCCACATCCCTAAGATCTCTATAAAACAAGGGCGCACGGCCTGGGTCCCAGTCAACACTTGGGCTCTGGACAACCCTGCAATCTCTCTTCATCAGAATGACGAGAAGGAGAAGTCCCCCCCAGCAAAGAAAAGATAATGAGTCTGTGGCCTCTGCCACAGAATTGGCCTCGGCCACAGAATTAATACATATGGATGTATCCCAATTATCAGAAATGGAATTCAGAGCAACAATGGTCAAGATGATGAGTAAACTTGAAAAAAGCATCAGAGAAAGCGTTGCTGAGAATATAGAATCCCTAAGGGCAGAAATGAGAGCGAATCTGACAGAAATTAAAAATTCTATGAGCCAAATGCAGTCAAAACTAGAGGCTCTGACGGCCAGGGTCACCGAGGCAGAGGAACGCGTTAGCGAATTGGAGGATGGGTTAGTAGAAGAAAAAACGAAAATAGAAGCTGGTCTTAAAAAAATCCACGCCCACGAATGTAGATTACGGGAGATTACTGACTCTATGAAACGATCCAATGTCAGAATCATCGGCATCCCTGAAGGGGTGGAGAAAAACAGAGGTCTAGAAGAGATATTTGAACAAATTGTAGCTGAAAACTTCCCTAATCTAGCAAGGGAAACAAGCATTCGTGTCCAAGAGGCAGAGAGGACCCCATCCAAGCTCAACCAGGACAAACCTACGCCACGGCATGTCATAGTGCAATTCGCAAATATTAGATCCAAGGATACAGTATTGAAAGCGGCCAGGGCAAAGAAATTTCTCACGTACCAAGGCAAAGGTATCAGGATTACGTCAGACCTGTCTACAGAGACCTGGAATGAGAGAAAGGCTTGGGGGGGCATTTTTAAAGCTCTTTCAGAGAAAAACATGCAGCCAAGGATCCTTTATCCAGCAAAGCTGTCATTCAGAATTGATGGAGAAATAAAGACGTTCCAAAATCGCCAATCATTAACCAATTTCGTAACCACGAAACCAGCCCTACAGGAGATATTAAGGGGGGCTCTATAAAGGTAAAAAGGCCCCAAGAGTGATACAGAGCAGCAAGTCACAACCGATACAAAGACTTTAAAGAGAAATGGCATCATTAAAATCATATCTGTCAATAATCTCTATCAATCTAAATGGCTTAAACTCTCCCATAAAACGCCACAGGGTTGCAGATTGGATAAAAAGACATGACCCATCCATTTGCTGTCTACAAGAGACTCATTTTGAACCCAAAGATGCATTCAGACTTAGAGTAAGGGGATGGAGTACCATCTTCCACGCAAATGGACCTCAAAAGAAAGCTGGAGTAGCAATTCTCATATCAGATAGACTGGATTTTAAACTAGAGGCCATAGAGAGAGATACAGAAGGGCACTATATTATTCTTAAAGGAAGTATTCAACAAGTGGATATGACAATTATTAATATATATGCCCCCAACAGGGGAGCAGCAAGATACACAAGCCAACTCTTAACCAAAATAAAGAGACATATAGATAAGAACACAGTAATAGTAGGGGACCTCAACACCCCACTATCAGAAATAGACAGAACACCCTGGCAAAAACTAAGCAAAGAATCAAAGGCTTTGAATGCCATACTCGACGAGTTGGACCTCATAGATATATATAGAACACTACACCCCAGAACCAAAGAATACTCATTCTATTCAAATGCCCATGGAACATTCTCAAGAATAGATCATGCTCTGGGACACAAAACAGGTCTCAGCCAATACCAAAAGATTGAAATTATCCCCTGCATATTCTCAGACCACAACGCTCTGAAATTGGAACTCAACCACAAGGAAAAACCTGGAAGAAACTCAAACACTTGGAGGCTAAGAACCATCCTGCTCAAGAATGACTCGATAAACCAGGAAATCAAAAAACAAATTAAACAATTTATGGAGACCAACGAGAATGAATACACAACGGTCCAAAACCTATGGGATACTGCAAAGGCAGTCCTAAGGGGGAAATACATAGCCATCCAAGCCTCACTCAAAAGAATAGAAAAATCTAAAATGCAGTTTCTATATTCTCACCTCAAGAAACTGGAACAGCAACAGAGGGACAGGCCTAACCCACTGACAAGGAAGGAGTTGACCAAGATTAGAGCAGAAATCAATGAATTAGAAACCAGAAGCACAGTAGAGCAGATCAACAGGACTAGAAGCTGGTTCTTTGAGAGAATCCATAAAATTGATAGACCACTGGCAAAACTTGTCCAAAAACAAAGAGAAAGGACTGAGATTATTAAAATTATGACTGAAAAGGGAGAGGTCACGACCAGCACCATTGAAATTGCAAGGATTATTAGAAACTTTTATCAACAGCTATATGCCAAAAAACTAAACAATCTGGAAGAGATGGAGGCCTTCCTGGAAACCTATAAACTACCAAGACTGAAACAGGAAGAAATAGATTTCTTAAATAGGCCAATTAACTATGAAGAAATTGAGTCAGTGATAAACAACCTTCCAAATAATAAAACTCCAGGCCCAGACGGTTTTCCTGGGGAATTCTACCAAACATTCAAAGAAGAAATAATACCTATTCTCCTAAAGCTATTTCAAAAAATAGAAACAGAAGGAAAGCTACCAAACTCATTCTATGAGGCTAATATTACCTTGATCCCCAAACCAGGCAAAGACCCCCTCAAAAAGGAGAATTACAGACCGATTTCTCTAATGAATATGGATGCCAAAATCCTCAACAAGATCCTTGCTAATAGAATCCAACAGTACATTAAAAGGATTATCCATCATGACCAAGTGGGATTCATACCTGGGATGCAAGCATGGTTCAACACTCGCAAATCAATCAATGTGATACATCATATCAACAAGAAAAGACTCAAGAACCATATGATCCTCTCAATTGATGCAGAAAAAGCATTTGACAAAATACAGCATCCTTTCCTGATTAAAACCCTTCAGAGTGTAGGAATAGAGGGTACATTTCTCAATCTCATAAAAGCCATCTATGAAAAGCCTACTGCAAGCATTATTCTCAATGGGGAAAAGCTGGAAGCCTTTCCCTTAAGATCAGGAACACGACAAGGATGCCCACTCTCGCCACTATTATTCAACATAGTACTAGAAGTCCTTGCAACAGCAATCAGAAGACAAAAAGGGATCAAAGGTATCCAAATCGGCAAAGAAGAAGTCAAACTGTCTCTCTTTGCAGATGACATGATACTCTATATGGAAAACCCAAAGGAATCCACTCCCAAACTATTAGAAGTTATAGAACAATTCAGTAAGGTGGCAGGATACAAAATCAATGCCCAGAAATCAGTTGCATTTCTATACACGAATAACGAGACTGAAGAAAGAGAAATTAGGGAATCCATCCCATTTACAATAACACCAAAAACCATACGTTACCTTGGAATTAACTTAACCAGAGACGTAAAGGACCTATATCCTAGAAACTATAGATCACTTTTGAAAGATATTGAGGAAGACATAAAAAGATGGAAAAATATTCCATGCTCATGGATTGGAAGAATTAACATAGTTAAAATGTCCATACTACCCAGAGCAATCTACACTTTCAATGCTATCCCGATCAAAATACCGAGGACATTTTTCAAAGAACTGGAACAAATAGTCCTTAAATTTGTATGGAACCAGAAAAGGCCCCGAATCTCCAAGGAACTGTTGAAAAGGAAAAACAAAGCTGGGGGCATCACAATGCCGGATTTCGAGCTGTACTACAAAGCTGTGATCACAAAGACAGCATGGTACTGGCACAAAAACAGACACATCGACCAATGGAACAGAATAGAGAACCCAGAAATGGACCCTCGGCTCTTTGGGCAACTAATCTTTGATAAAGCAGGAAAAAACATCCGGTGGAAAAAAGACAGTCTCTTCAATAAATGGTGCTGGGAAAATTGGACAGCTACATGCAAAAGAATGAAACTTGACCACTCTCTCACACCATACACAAAAATAAACTCCAAATGGATGAAAGACCTCAATGTGAGACAGGAATCCATCAAAATTCTAGAGGAGAACATAGGCAACAACTTCTATGACATCGGCCAGAGCAACCTTTTTCACGACACATCGCCAAAGGCAAGAGAAATAAAAGATAAAATGAACTTATGGGACTTTATCAGGATAAAGAGCTTCTGCACAGCCAAGGAAACAGTCAAAAAAACTAAGAGACAGCCCACGGAATGGGAGAATATATTTGCAAAGGACACCACAGATAAAGGACTGGTATCCAAGATCTACAAAGAACTTCTCAAACTCAATACACGAGAAACAAATAAACAAATCATAAAATGGGCAGAAGATATGAACAGACACTTTTCCAATGAAGACATACAAATGGCTAACAGACACATGAAAAAATGTTCAAAATCATTAGCCATCAGGGAAATTCAAATCAAAACCACACTGAGATACCACCTTACGCCAGTTAGAATGGCAAAGATAGACAAGGCAAGAAACAACAATTGTTGGAGAGGATGTGGAGAAAGGGGATCCCTCCTACATTGTTGGTGGGAATGCAAGTTGGTACAGCCACTCTGGAAAACAGTGTGGAGGTCCCTTAAAAAGTTAAAAATTGAACTACCCTATGACCCAGCCATTGCACTACTGGGTGTTTACCCCAAAGATACAGACGTAGTAAAGAGAAGGGCCATATGCACCCCAATGTTCATAGCTGCATTGTCCACAATAGCCAAATCATGGAAGGAGCCGAGATGCCCTTCAACAGATGACTGGATTAAGAAGCTGTGGTCCATATATACAATGGAATATTACTCAGCTATCAGAAAGAACGAATTCTCAACATTTGCTGCAACATGGACGGCACTGGAGGAGATAATGCTAAGTGAAATAAGTCAAGCAGAGAAAGACAATTATCATATGATTTCTCTCATCTATGGAACATAAGAACTAGGATGATCGGTAGGGGAAGAAAGGGATAAAGAAAAGGGGGGTAATCAGAAGGGGGAATGAAACATGAGAGACTATGGACTATGAGAAACAAACTGAAGACTTCAGAGGGGAGGGGGTGGGGGAATGGGATAGACTGGTGATGGGTAGTAAGGAGGGCACGTATTGCATGGTGCACTGGGTGTTATACGCAACTAATGAAGCATCGAACTTTACATCGGAATCCGGGGATGTACTGTATGGTGATTAACATAATATAATAAAAAAATCATTTCAAAAAACAAACAAACAAACAATAAACAAGTAAGCCAATTCAAAGCACTTCAGATTTCCAAAAGTCTATTTATAACAACTGGCACTAAGATTTGTTCCAGCAACTACAAGTACAGTTTTGAGGGACCATAATAGTGGTTCAAATTCTGGCATTTGTTAAAAATCATATTCCTGGACCCTACCCCTGGAGATTATATGTTTCAGTAAGTGTGGGTGGGTCAAGGAAATCTGAGCTTTTTTTTTTTTTTTTTTTAAACATACCAGGAGACTGAGCTGCCCAGCCAGGTTTGGGGTCTATTGCCCTAGAGTACTGATCTCCAAACATTTAAAATCACACCCCATCAGGGAACCGTGTTTGAGCTCCCCATCAATAAGTCTGCATGTATCTACCTATAAGCCATATACATGGACTGGGGCACTAATACATTGTGAACATCATGAAACATGCACCAACAGAAGAAATTATAAGAGAGTGAGAAAAAAATAAACAAATACTTTTCCCAATCTGGGTGGGTACCTGCACAGGTTATAGGATACTACATGGGGCATTCCAAGAGGCCTACATGTTCCTTATATGGATGAGCGAGTACCCACAGGGGAGGCCCTGGGATTCACGGCCAGCCTGGAAAGGCAGACTTCGTCTCAGCCCGCACACTGCTCCATAAACTTTCAAAAATATCACTTCTAGCACAGGTGAAAGAATTAGGCAGAGAAGTAGAATTCAAATTATCTCAGGGACAGGAATCTGAGAGACCCTGCCTCACTCCACCTGCCAACACAGACCTGCCAGTTCTTGTCAACACGCACTGAAGAAAGTATGGAAAAACCAGACCTGGAAAACACACCACCTCCGTCCTAGGTGCAGCAGCTGTAACCCTGCTGTGTCAATCGTCTGAGTCATGTGTCAATGTGTCTGCAGGGTAGCGCCCAGGCAACATGGTCCAGTAGAGAGATCACAGGCTTCGGAGTTAGACTAGTGAGAATCATGGCTCCACTGCTCACTTGCTATGTCAACCTGGCTGGGTAAATCATTTAAAACCTGGATGAGCTTCTGCTTCCTCAACTGTAAAATGGGAAAGGTTATAAAACTACTGGATCAGGAAGAACATGCGTAAACAGCGGCTGCCACTATGGCCACCTTCATGGTCATCGTGATCTCCGATCACCTTGGGATATCTGGCCCACCTCTCAATGCACACTGAGCCTGGCCCATCTCCCTGGAAATGCTACCTGTCTATTGCCGTCTCTGTGCATGAACTCTTTGCTGCCAAATCTTGATTTGCCTATGCAGAATCGGTTTCTCATTTGGTCCCTCTTGTGATAAACGAGTGGCACCACAACTGTCACCCCCCTTAGAACCCACACCCTGCTTGGCCGGCCTACACGCAGCCCCTGGACTCTGAATTCAAAGTGACGGATCAAAAGACATCATCTGTCCTTTCATTTGGCAACTAACTTCCTGGCCGTTTTCCTGCTGGCACAAAAATCCCAACAGGTAACAGGTTGTCTCTTCCAGGCAGTCTCCTCTCCAGCACGTTCTTGTGCTTTCTATCATTACTATTCACATAGTTACATGGCATGAAATCATCGGAGTCTGAAGATCAGAAGGCAATACTGACATGATTACTCCTGACTTCACGAGTGGCCATTACACACATACCTCCAAAGGAAATGTTTTCAACTAATAGGACATTTTTTTTTCTTTTAGATAATTCGGCAAGCATCTTTATTTGAATGATAACTAATAGGGTTTTTAAAAGTTAGGCAGCCATCTTAAGGAAATCAGCCTCTTACAAAAGATTTTCCAACGGTCTAGATGACTGAGGAAAGTAAAAAAACAACCAAGAATCTCTCTGAGGGGCACCCGGGTGGCTCAGTCGATTAAGCGTCCGATTCCTGATTTTGGTTCAGGTCTCGATCTCCAGGTCATGGGACTGAGCCCTGCTTCAGGCTCTGCCCTCAGTAGGGAGTCTGCTTGAGATTCTTGGTCTCTCTCCCTCTGCCCCCCTCCCTGCTCACTCTCTGTCTCTCTCAAAATAAAGAAATCTTAAAAAAAAAAATGAATCTCTCTGAAAGAATCTTTACAAAGAGCAAAGAAGCAATAGCAAACTAAAATTAGAAGAGGCAAAAAATAAAACTAAGAGCAAAAGAAACATAACAAACAAGCTAAGCACCTATGAACACCCAAAAGAGAGAAAAATCTATATTATCAGATCAGAACTACTAGTTAGAAAATAGGTTTTTCTTTTAATTAGGGCATTATAAATTTTAGTTACATGCTAATAAGAATAATTAAATGGAAACATAAAAATTCAAAATTACAAGAGAATAAAAGAGAAGTATCAGGATATAGCTTAAATGAACAACTTCCAACAACAAAGAGAAATGTTATTTTATTAAGAATTACTGTTTTTAAAAAATGCCTATAGCCAGTGAGTTTGTTGCAGAATGTTTCTAAACTTTCCAAAAATAGGTAAGAATGTTGTGCTTTTCAAACTTTCATTAGGCAAATATAATTTAACACAAGACATTCACAATGGGTTTTTTTTTTAAGATTGTTTATTTTTAAATAATCTCCACACCCAGTATGGGGCTTGAACCCACAACCCTGAGATCAGGAGTTGCAAGCTCCACTGACCAAGCCAGCCAGGTGCCCCCACAATGTTTTTTTACATAAGTTTGGCTCTAGTAACTAAATAAAAATCTTATTAAAATACAAGACCACACTGAAATAATTTTCCAATATGAACCAGCAGAATTTATACTTGGACTGCATGACTGGCCACAGGGAAACAATGTAATTCATCACATAAAGAAGAGAAGTAGTAAGCATCATATTATTATTGCAATAAGTGCTCACAGAAAACTAAAATAACCATCGCATAACCCCTGGCAACACAAACACTACCATCAGGTTGTCAGGCTCTCTCCAAGAGGCCTCAGGGGTGTAGTTTATGGTCTTTGTGAGCCTTCTGAGCTCAGAAACACTTCCGTTTGCACACCGACCCGCAGAGCCACTGCCCAAGGGTAAGTGACATTCAACCAGAATGCTAACTCATTAGTTCACTATGGGAAATTAATTAGGTACTAAAATATTCTAAGTTCATATGGTTAGTGCATTCTTTCCCACGATATCAGTCTATTACTTTGTAATTATAAATCACAGTCACAGGGAATGGAATATGCCAAGGCCCTAAGATCAGTGTGTTCATTCTCTTTCTATGAGGAAGATCTGTGTGAGCTGTTAGGTGAGCAAAGGCTCAGAAGAAAGGAAGTTAGAGGAACTGCATTTTAATAAAGGCTGATACACCAGTCTCACTCTTGGGATAACCTTGTAAGTGGGACCAATGAGGATACCAAGAGTACTTACATCTGAACTACATCCTCTTGCATCCACCTCCACTTTCAGATTATTCAAAATTACTGGTTAAACCCATGCTTTATTCTGGGTAATGCTGGAATAGTTACTGCCAAACTTTAACTCTACAACATTCTTTTTTCCTATTCTTTCCCTTGCTTTGGTTTGATACACTCCTTCTTCAGATACATGAACACATTCAAACAGACCTAGTATTGCCCACCTGGGATCCATTTCATCTCCCAAAGAGAATATCACATGTTAATATCTTTATCCATTTATGTGCTGGCTGCAAATTTCACAGGGTAATCGGATTCCCTTTTTTCCTAGGTTTTAGGGAAGCAAGAGTAGTTCCTTCACTGAATGGGCAATCAAGTATTTGAGAGGAAAAGAACTAAAAAGTATAACCACAGAAAGGAAAGAAAAAATATTTTATATATGAAATAGTTCTATGTCATTAAGTTATAAAGTTATATGCTTATATAACTCCGTAACATCAATTTTAAATAGTGTTAAATGACTTCAGCAAAGTTGCAGGGTAAAAATCCATTTCAAACTACTACAAGCCTATGTACCATGGGCCACAGCTAGAAAACACAGTGGAAGAGACCCCACTTAGAATGCTGACAAAAAAATTCAATAAGTGGATATTAACTTAAATCAGAAAATTAGAGGCTTATTCGAAGATGACATTAAAGTCTGATGGCAGAAAGATGGATAAATGGAGAAATATAATTTGCTCCATGCTGGGGAAACTAAATATAGTAAAGATGACAACATTCCCTAAATTATTATGTAGATTAAATAAAATACTGATTTTACAGAACTTGATGTTGGCTTCCTTTGAGAAACACAAATGATATACTTCCATGTTTGAATGCTGATCGGTGGATTCTGTCCAAAAGAAACCGTGAAAGAGCAATCACCACCACCACTACTACCACCACCACCATCATCATCACCACTATCAAAATAATCCTCACAACACTCTCAAAAGGTTCCTCTGAGAAGTGTGAAGGCAATGAAGAAAAACAGTAATTTCTAGTTGTCTTCAATTCTGTGCCATCAAACAATCAGCATGAAATAGAATCAATGCTGAGAATTTCAGAGCAACATTTCTAAACATGTGGGGCATTTCTAAACTGGGTAGCTCAGTCGGTTAAATGTCCGACTCTTGATTTCAACTCAGGTCATGATCTCAGGATCGTGAGATCTAGCCCCGTGTTGGGCTCTGCACTGGGTGTGGAGCCTGCTTAAGATTCTCTTTCCCCCTCTGCCCCTCCCACCCCCTCTCTAGGAAAAAAACAAAAAACATTTCTAAGCGTGTGTGTAGCAATTAGGGTGCTCGAGTCAAATGGTAACTCACTCCTACCCCTTGTAATTTCCTGCTCCAATTGTGTGATAAGAAGCATTTATCCTGGTACAAGGAAGTACAAAATTACTCAAACCTTTAAAAAAAAAAAGTATTTGAAAAGTAGAAAAAGTACCCAAAAGACAATGAAGTTATGATGCTGGTTTCATACTATCAAATTTTAAATTTTTACAAAAGAAAAATTACTTTTTAAAAAAGATACAATATTGGTTGAAACAAAATAAACTCAAAATAGAATTCATAAATAAATACAAAGTGTTAGTACGATAATCCAGAAGCAATCTTACTGCAGAAGAAAAAGTGCGAGTGAGAAACTGAAGAGTGAACAGAGATGCAAAGAAGTAAGTTCGAGCTTAAGCTTGTACCATATGTGCGGCTACAGAGTGAAGATATATGTACAAAAAAAACAGGACAGCATATTTATCCCAACTACGGAAGAGCCAAAAAAAGTAGAATATCATCATAGATATTTTCAAATAAAAAAAATCTATCCCCCCAAATACATCAAACAGCAAATATCTACCAATATAATATAATACAAAATATCTAAAGGACAGAGGGAGCAGAGAGAATAGGTAAATGTAATGTAATGCTCCTATCCATGGAACATAAATAAAAAGAGTCAATAACCAGATTTTACTTGGAAAAGTGCTCCAAGAATATGAACCCTGGAAAAAAGCGCAACTTGACAAGGCAATAAAAAATCATTTTAAGGCATTATCATATAACTATTAACTTAGCAAAAATAAGTAAGAATGACAGACATCCAATTAGGCCAGGGCTGGAGTACACAAAAACTCTGCCTCCTATTCCCAAACCCCCAGCCATCTCCCCAGCTAGTCCCAGATCTTATGGTTATTTTTGTGGGTATGCCTGGTTACATATGGTGAACAACTTACCTTCTAGTTGTTATACATAGAAAATATATCTGATTTTTATCTTCCTGACCCTGGGTGCTTTGCTGCCAGGCATCACAGAGCTTATACAACTCTGGCCCCACCTTCCTCTTGCCCATGCTCTTAGGGACTGAAATAAAATATCCATTATTGTCACTGGTCTCTCTTTCTGCCAGCTTGAATGCCTTGAAGTTACCTGGTACTGCTACCTTCCTGGATTACCATCCTACCCAATGGATCGGTTTAGTTTCCAAGGCCAGGACCAGACCCATCCCACAGAAAACCAAATCGTAATTAATCATGGAGATAATTTTCACACTGTTGGAAATATAGTTGAACAATGCAGCAGCTGGGTGCCAAACCCTCACGTGGCTGAAAATTTATGTATAACTTTTGACTCCCCTCAAATTTAACTACTATAACCTACTGTTGACCAGGAGCTTACTAATAATATGAACAGTCAATTAACACAAATTGTGTATGTTATATGAATTATATGCTGATTTCTTACAATGTAGTAAGCTGGAGAAAAGATAATGTTACTAAGAAGATCATAAGGAAGAGAAAATACATTTAAAGCACTGTCCTGTATTTATCAGAAAAAAAAATTCTGTGTGTCAGTGGACCTGCACAGTTCAAATCCATGTTGTTCAAGGGTCAACTATACTATAAATTGGTATAATCTTTCTTGAATGCAACCTGGAAATATGTAACAAACTGTGCTTATCCTTCCTTTAACCCAATAAAACTACTTTGGGGGAATTATTCCAAGGAAATAATTCAAAAGAAAATAACAAATTTAGTATAAGATGTTCAAGGCAGCACTACTAGAAGTAAGAAGAGAGAGAAGAGGATGCCCGGGTGGCTCAGTCAGTTAAGCGTCTGCCTTTGGCTTAGGTCATGATCCCAAGATCCTGGGATTGAGTCCCACATTGGGCTCCCTGCTCAGCGGGGAGCCTGCTTCCCCCTCTGCCACTCCCCCTGGTTGTGCCCTCTCTCTGCCAAATAAATAAATAAAATCTTAAAAAAAAAAAAAAAGAAGAAGAGAAAGCCAAGGAAGGAATGAAAGAAGGAAGGCTGAGTAAGACAGAGGGAGGGAGGAAGGGGAAGATGGGAAGAAGGAAAGAGAATTTAAGTATCTAATGGTATAAGAATCACTGGTAAAACTATGAAATAGTAGCATAACGGAATGTTCTAGAACTATTTTAAAATGGCAACTATGTAAACCATATATACATGGAAACAGTTGGAGGAATGGTTCAGTAATATCAGAAGTGAAAGGAATTGGAAACTAGTTGCCTGAACCCCCATACTCACCCCAAAGCATAGACTACCTAGTATTCTTCTTGTACCCTCCCCCAACCCCACCAAGGAGGAAAAGTTTTTCTTTTCTCCATCACAGTTTAATTTTTTTTTTTTAGATCAACGATACCTAAAAATTGTTGTAACTTCCCTGCTTCTAAATGAGTGTCTTAACTTACGTCAATTGGGTTTCCAAGCTTTGTGTAGTTCAATTTTTAAAACAATGGCATTTTTGACAGATGCCAGACATTCAACCTCTGCTTTGCCTAAATACTTTCCTGTTAGGCCCCATTTACTCTGCTCCCCAAGCTGTGAGGACTACTGCTAGGTTCAAACCCACCTAGGCCCTGAATCAATGGGAGACTGGCCTGGCATATTCGGAGGCCCTTTACTACTCAGTTAACAATGTACGGCAAGGCAGTGAGTGCAGGGAGTAAGAACACAGATCTGGGTTTGAATCCAGACTCCACTATATGATCCCTGACTCTAATAAGTTATTTAAGTTTCTTGATTTCACAGATTTCTTATCTATAAAAAGAGGACGCTAGTATCTACTTCTTTGGACTACCGGGAGCATTGTAAAATGCCTAGCACACAGTAAGTGGTCAGTAAGTGATATTCTTTCTTAATTACTCCTCTTATTATTTGCATCCGGTATTCAATACGGAGTTAGCCTCTGATATCCACATGGACATCAGACTACACTTACTCTGTGCAACCTTTCACATATGTGCCAAGGGCATGACTGGTTCTCGTGCTAGTTACCTCCTGAAACTAAAACCTAGCTCTGAACCTCAGGTCATTTGACAGGGGTGCTGACTTCCTCATTTGGAGAACCTGACCCTATTTCTGACATCTCTTGCATTTCCTCAGAAACTCTTTTCTGACATTGCAACCCCTTGGAATGGACTTCAAAGAAATCAACACTGTGCTTCTAATAGTCTCTCCTTGGAAAAGAGATCTCTCTCTGGAGGGAAACAGTTTTTGTGTTAACTAAGCTGGTCCCCACTCTGCACAAGTCCTCATGAAAAGAATCCAAAGGCCAAAACTTTTGTGACATTTCACAAGGCATTCACTTTTGGACTCAATCATATTGAGTTAAAATCTGCAAATCCATCATTTTGACTAAATAGCTCCAGTTCTCCCCTATGAAACTACAGAGAAAAATCCTCTGTTCTTTATGAAGCCCTTCAAAATACCTAAAAACAGAACACCTTCCTTCAGCTGTCTCTTTTCTCACATGAATAGTCCTAATTCTTCAAACATACTTGGTAGAAATTCAGATCTCTCGCTATCCTGTTGACCTTCCACTGTTAGTCATTTTCCTCACCTATATACCCCCTAGAATGCAGCACCCAGAATTATGCTACTTAGCACCCCAGAGACAGCTTTTGGAACTACCACCTCCTTTGTTCTGGAAACTGCACTTCCATTAATGAGGTCTTGTATTACATAAGGTTTTTGACAGCTGACTCCCAAATTCTTTACATATGAATCCTAAATGCCCTAAATCTTTTTCACATGAACAGTTCTAAATATATCTCCCTTATATCCTACATCTATTTATATAGCTGATACGTTTTTTCAAGTTGATTTTAAGAATGTGAAATGGAACATAATGATCACTGTACTATGAATCAGAACACCTAACTTGTTTCCATTCATTCACTCAACAAATATTTATTAGGAACCCACTCTGTATCAGGCGCTGTATTAGGTATTTGGGCTATACTGATAAACACGAAGCTAGGAAGACAGGTAAATAAACCAACAATTACAATGCAGGGGATAAAGGCTTTGTTGGGAGGACATAAAGGGTATTACAAGAGGAAATGCATCTGATCCAAAGCTGGTCTGGAAAGACCTCCTAGAGGTATGTCCTCACTTTGCCACTCATAATAAATGACTTAACAAAGCGTCAGTTTCCTCACCTACAAAATGAAAAGACTACTCTGGAGGAAACTTGGCAGTGCCCATCAAAATTACAAATGCATTTACCCTTTGACCTGGCAATTTTATTTCCGGGAATTTGTCCCACAAATACACCAGCAAACACAGAAAATAACGCATATACAAGGTTATTCAACCGCAGCACTGTTTGTAACAGCCAGAGTCTGCAAACAACCCAGTGTCTATAGAGGATGATTAAAGAAGCTATGGTATAATCACAAAATAGACAAGTAGGCACTGGAGAAAAAAAATAGAAAAGAGGGAGCTACATAGTGGCATGAAAAGACTATCAAGATACTTTTGTTAAGTTAAAAAAAAAATCAGAGTAGTGAATACAGTATAAGAGAATATACATATGATATATAATATTATATATGTATATAATATATATAATAACTATATAATACATAAGAATATAATGATAGGTATGTTTATGTTTATATTATATAATATAGAATTCGTATATTATACAATAATATAAGCATATAGTATTTATATATTTTTATTTATATAATATAAACATAAGAACATAACATACACACATTTGCATATGATTATATAATCATATAAACACATATATAATGCATAAAAACATAATACATGCACATTTGCGTAAAGAAATTCTGGAAGGACGGATATGTAAGAAAGTACTAAAAGTAATAACCTAGAGGTGACCAGAAGGGAAATGAAGTACATGGAAATGGAATGGGAACGAATTTTTTTCAACGTATGCCTGTTTACATATTTCAATTTTTGAATCATATAAATGTATTAACTACTTATTTACATTAATTTTAAGGTTGGACTAGATGATTTCTGAAGCTCTTCTACTCTTGCTAGTCTATAATTAATGACTTAACCTACATTTAACTTGTAGTAATATAGTCAAATATTCATTGTATTCTTTGCTTATTTGTAGGGATGTTTACATTTGTAATTTTTAAAAACTGAATACTCAGGTCAGACTAACACACATATCTTAAACCCTCTATTCTGTGGCCAGCACAATCTTCTCTATCTATATTTAAGTGTTTCAAATGCCTCTAAATTTATTGAAATTCAATAAAGATTTATTGAGCACCTACTCTGAGCCAGGTACAGCCATGGACAAGAACTAAAAGGTCTCTGAATCAATAAAGCATTCATTGCAGTGACCATAAATCATCCTTATACAGATGTTCATACTAAATTTAAATAAAACTTTATCATCTCTTTCTCAACATACAGATATTTGTGTTGTTTTAATCTTTTTATAGAAAATTTTCTCAAATCTAATTTAAAACTTTTAAATTAAATTTGAGGAGGGGCCAGACGATTGTTCTGATAATCCAACCTGGGCCTACCCTGAACAGGCTAGAAAATGCTATTGGCTATAACAATGTGTCCCTCAACATGGCTCAGGAGAGATAAGAATTTGGTTATTAATTCACAAATTAGCCCCCCACCCCCTGACTTCCTATATATTCATACTATCCATCTCTCACAATAGTACTAATGTTTGATTCTTATAATGGGTTCAAATATTTCACAAGATAGCACGTACTTTTGTCTTAATTTTCATAATAACTGATGTCTTATCTGTTTCTCCACTAACTATAAGCACTTTGAGAGCTCAGCCCCAGTCTTATTCAATGCCTAAAATACATACTAGATGGCCAATACACATTTGCTGGAGGGATAAAATAATGAATAAGTGAACAAAGAAATGATTAAATCAACACAAAACTAAAGGATAAATTAAAAACTGAAAAGGAACCAAGAAACCCAAAAGAAATTAACATTCTATATTTATTCCCATTACAAGTATACATGGTAGCCAGCTCTAGGCATCCAAAGCAGGGTATGACCACGCAGAGAACAGAGGGGGCAGAGTACCAACACTATGCTGATGACATGCTGTTTTCAAAAGAGAGGCAAATGTCTCAACCAAGTGTGGTGCAGTAAAGAAAAATGAGTTTGAAATAAAAAGACATGGGTTCAGGGGCACCTGGGTGGCTAAACTGGTTAAGTGTCCCACTCTTGATTTCATGATCTCAGGGGTTGTGAGATCAAGCCCTGCAAAGGGCTCTGCACAGAGTCTGCTTGAGATTCTCTCTCCCTCTCCCTCTGCCCCTCCCTCTGCTCGTACTCTCTCCCTCTCTCAAAAAAAAAACAGTAAAATCTTACCAAAAAAAAAAAAAAAGACATGGGTTCAGGCCCCACCTTTACTTATAAGCTATGAAACCCTGAGCAAGCTGCTCAATATTTCTGACACAGTTTCCTCCTCTAAGAAAGGGAAAAACAAACAAAAATACATACACACACACACACACACACACACACACACACACACACACACACTGTCTACCACAGACTCCTGTCTACCACATGGAATTGTTGGGATGACCACATAAAACATTCTTCATGAGAGTCTTAGGATGGTATACAAATTTAAAGGATAAGACTGATTATTCTTCAAATCTGGATCAAAAATTTGTTAATCATTAAAACTCAGTAAGATTAAATACAATAAGGAAAAATTACATCTTAACAAAAGTGTCAGTTCCTCAAAAGTTACCTTTCGATTCTTTGATGGTAACCATAAAGAATGACCTGAAGATAATACCAGCAAAAAGGCAGTGATTCTATGTAGCCCACCCCGGGCCCACATGCCAGAGACTATGCCAGATGTTGAGAATATGAACACAAAGACATGATCCTATGATCCTAACCCCTGTAAGGAATCACAGTCTAGTGTGGGTGGCAGAAATAAGTACAAGTGATCAGGGGGTGTGTGTGTGTGTGTGTGTGTGTGTGTGTGTGTGTGTGTGTGTAAAAGAAAAGGTAAGGGAAAGAGGAAGGGAGTGGGTAGGGGGAGACTGGATATCATTTGTTAGGTACAAAATACTATATGGGAGAATTAAAAACCCATTCTATCCTATTCTTTAACCAGGACCCTGTTCCAAACCATCCTGGGGGTATTTTGACAATTCCTAGGCCCCACCCCATAGTATTATTTATCCATTTACCATGTCTGTATTTTTCTTCAGTAATATATTATAGATTCCAGTGTAGAGATCTTCCACATCTTTTATTAAATGTATTCCTAAATATTTTATGTTTTTTGATGCTATTTCAAATGGTACTGTTTTTAATTATTTTCCAGTTTTTCTGTTAGTATATACAAAAATAATAAATTATTTCTAATACTAACCTTGTATCCTGTGCCTATACTACATTTACTCTTTGTTCTAATAGACTTTTTGTAGATTTCATTTGATTTTCTACATATACAATTATAATGTCTGCAAAGACATTCTTACTTCTTCCTTGCCAATCATTATGTCTTTTATTTATTTTTCTTGCCCTATTGCACTTGTTAGCACATCCAACACAACCCTGAATACAAGTGGTAAGAGCAGACGTCTTTGCCTTTGTCCTGATATTAGGGAAAAACATGGCCAACATTTCATTAGTAAATATGATGATCTTATGGGTTTACTGTAGATTCCCTTAATCAGACTGAAGACATTGACTTCTATTCATAGTTTGCTGAGAGTTTTTCTTTTCTTATACTATGAATGCGTATTGAATTTTGTCAAATGTTTTTCCTGTTTCTTCTAAGGTGGATCATATGATTTTTATTCTTTATTTTATTAATGTAGTTAATCACATTGATTTTTGAAAATTAAACCAACTTTGCATTCCGGAGTAAAACTCCACTTGATGTATTATTATTACCTTTTTAAATATAATATTCAATTTTATTTGCTAATATTTTATTAAAGTTTTCTACATCTATGTTCACACATGAGGGATAATGGTTTGTAAAATTTTCTATTCTTGCCGTATCCTAGATAAGTTTGATATTAGTTATTCTGACCTCAAAATAACCAGTCTATTGAACTACCCTGATGGGCTAAAATTTGCAGCTGATTTTAGAAATGTGTAGACTGAAAATGCCAAATCCAGATAATGGTTGCTAAATTTTTTGAATAAAACAATTAGAGAAGCTATTATATAAGTAATTATATGCAAAGTATTGATTGACAAAATATTATTTTCCCAAGTTAGCGTAAGGAGAAAACTAAGCCATATTTCACTTGAACTCCATATTCCATGGTGCTAATCATTTACCTTTGAGAGACAAGGAGGTCATTTTTGGATGGTGCTAAAACATCAAACATTTATATTTGTTTTTCTTTTATATCCTTATACTTCCCTGATTCTGAGAAAGAATACTACCCCAAGGTTATTATTATTTTCAGTTTGGTTACAATTACCCACCTTCCCTTGATACTCAGTCACAGATTCAATGAAGTCTAAAACTGAAAGGAGCTTTGGAGATCACTAATTTTAACACCTTCAAATTTCAAAAGATGGGTAAATAGGCCCCAAAGGGGGAAATGACTTTTCCTACATCATCCAGCCCATACACAAGTAGAGATGGAACCTAGATCTCTACTCCTTCCCATCCTTACAATCATCCAAATACTCTTTTCTGGCTGCCCCACACACCCCTACCAGGGTAGTCACCCTGACCTTCCTATGCAATGGAAAACTGTGAAACCCTGAGCAAGTAACACATAAGTGTCACGTAACCATTTGGATAAAAGACCCTGTATTAAAGGAGCTAGTATTTTTTTTTCCTTTTTAATCAGAGCAAGCTCCTGATTGGCATAAGGCTCCATTTTAATTGTTTTAGGGTTGGAAAACAAGAGGTTCTGATGGATGTTAAAGGTAATGGGAAAATAAACCGACTTTCCTATCTTTATATAAAATCTCAAATTGGAAAATTAAATTTATAACAGTAGTAGAAAAGAGGAAAATATATTATTAAGGCTCAAGAATGAGGGGTGCCTGGGTGGTTCGGTCAGTTAAGCGTCCAACTCTTGATCTCAGCTCAGGTCTTGATCTCAGGGTCAAGAGTTTGAGGCCCACACTGGGCTCCACACTGGGCATGAAGCCTACTTTAAAAAAAAAAAAGGCTCAAGAATGAGAAAAATAATATTATCATTACGGTTGATGAAAAAACAATGATATCTATTATTTATATAGCATTTGGCAGTTAAGAATATGTTTTACACATGTCTCATTTGAGTCTTCCAAAGCCCAGGAAAATAGAAAGATAAAAAGTACTACCCTAATTTTCATGGTGAGAAAACACATTCAGAAAGCTAATGGCAAATGGCAAATCTGGACTTTATCCTTGTCCTCTACCTCCAGATAACAAAATCACTCTACTCTGCCACGGGCCCTGTGGTTGGCTATATATGTAATTTACACATGAATAAGTCCAGAAGTAAACCTGAAGATAAATCGATCCTAAAGAATAGACCTTAAAGAAGTATAGCCCCCTTGCAGTGACCCTGAGCTGGAAGCATACCTATCTATTTCAAGCCCCAAATTAAATATTCTGATTGGTGATATCCACAGGAAAGACAATAAAGACATGAAAATAACAGCTGGAATAGAAATTACAAGAGGTAATTTACTTTTCTCAGGGACCTACGTTCTGAGTACAGGATATAAGCAACCTGTCATTTGGCCATCTCTTGATTACTATCTTTTACTCATGCATTAGTAGTTAAGAAGTTGTAAGTATAATTCTTGTTAACAAAGACAGGTGAAAATTATTCTAAGATTATCTGAAAACTGGAGACTGAAAAAACCAGCCTAATGTGTAATATCTGTGGCTCCGCCAACTAACTCATTGAGCACACCTTCAAGTCTCCGTATCTTTCTAGAAAACAATGCTAACTCATTAAACACACACACCCAAAACAAAACAAATTTTTAAAAAAACCCAGTTTAACAATGATAACTGGTAGTAATTTTAAAACAAATATTAATGGCAATGAAATTAATTTATAGTGACTAAAGTTTTTAACAGCATTTAAGTTCACTGCATGAAGTACAAAATCAACCCGGTCTGCTATTACATAACAAGTGGAATATTAACCCTTCTCACTCATAAGATCTGAAGTCAGAGGACCCAGACCAAAGTCCCAGCTGCGCTACTACTGGTTTATGAGCCCAAGCAAGTCGCTCAAAGTGATTAAGTGTTTCCTCGTCTGTAAAATAAGCACAATAAAAATATCCATTTTTTTTCTCATCAGGTTGTTTACTGTAAACTTCAAATGTAATTGTGGATTACATCATCTGTTATAATATCTAGAAATCCATCATTTGGCCTCTGGCCAAAAATCTAACTGTGAAAAGAATGAAAATCAGGCCCTAAAGTTGTTCTTGAAAACTACTTAGCAATATCAGGGAATGTGTGGAACTCATCTCAGGGCTTCCCGCAGTAACAAGAAGGTCTGGATGACAGAGATGGGAAAGACACATGTGCGAAACGGAAAAGTGAATAAGGTGGTTTTCACTTTTGTATTGAGACGTTTGTTATTTCTCTGTAGGTTTGGCTCTCCAAGCTTTATGTCCTTCTAGGCACAACACGCCTGTGCAAACCATGGATAATCACTATACACACACTATAGGAATGAAGAAGAGGTCTTTCCTCACTGGGGGTGGGAGAGTTCTTAAAAATCAAAGACTGCAGAATGAGGTTTTGAACATTCAATAGTCATTGCCCATTTTCAGTAAAAAGAGCTGAACTCATTCATTTCACAAATATCTCTGGATAATCTACTAGAACACCAGGGACTGTTCTAGACACCTGGGATACAATGATAAACAGAAGAAAAACACTGCCTTTCCTCTTAATGCTTAAGATGTGTCACATTAAGGCAGACGCACACACGAACACACACACCCAAGTGTGCCCTGATAGTCGCAGGGCATGAAGTGTCTACAGAATCCCAAAAGGTACATATTTTGATTATAGTAAGCACAGAGATTATTTTTTCAGGTTAGCCCTGAACATCCAGATGGCTACATAGGAATGAAAACGTTCAAGATGTCCTTTAGAGCAGTGACTTGCCATGCTAGCTGTAATCACTTGGAGAGTTTTACAAAATTCCCTTCCCCAGACATTCTGATTTAATTGGTATGGAATGCAACCTAAGTACTGGGAATTTTTAAAGCTCCCCAGGTACCGCCAAGGTTGAGAGCAGCTCAGAATTTCCTGGGAATTCAATAACCACCTTGTCCTACAAAAGTCTCCTCACCTGGGAGAACAGAGTAAGTGCACAAGCCCAAGGGCCATCTGCACTCACACCTGCAACTCCAGAGCAGTTCGACTTAGAGCCCTAGGATGAGGCAGGGGACCCCAACAGTAAGCCTGCAGGCAGTCCCGGGGGTCCTGCTATAAAGAACGACTGCGGTCATCATGCTACACAACCAAATGGCAAGTTTCACCAGAATGCTAGATGTTCATTACCCTAGACACCTAGATGAAAGCTGGAAGAAAACAAAGAAAGTCTTTTAAGCAGTAGTGAATAATCGCAGGTACATAATCTGTTGGCTGCATTCTCTGAAACATCTGTCTGTAGCATTAGCGAAACATTTGAAAATAGAAGAAACCCATCTCACACAGTCCATGATCTATGTGTATGTAAGTCATGTATTTTTTAGAAAGAGAGATCTACTATATATTCTCCTTTGTCACGGGCCATTTTCAGGTAATAATAATACTGCAGTGGAGACGTCCAGCTAAGACGACAGATGAAACTGCAGAGCTGACAGGGATAAGAAGTAAGTTCACATTCACTTTTTCACACAGAGAAAGCCCCAAAGGGCAAGACAGAGGTACTCGGTTCTGTGGAAGCTGAGGCCAGGGAAGGATCTTTGTGTGTATAAGCTTCTAAAACAGTGAGCCAGCCCCCTTCTATGACTGTGGGCTCCAGAAACTTCATGTTCTCAAGAGCCTTGGCTTCCAGAAACTCACGAAAATTTCTAGTTTAATTTTCTACAAACATGCAGCGATTCTGTCTCAGGTTAGCCGACGCTTATAGCATGGGTCTCACTGAGGGCCTCTGTCTCTTTCCAGATTTGGGGACAGCTTTTGTTCTGTGACTTCAGTTCTTTGAGAGTTCACAAAAATCTGTCTGTCCAGCTGTTTTCTTGTGGTAAGGATGCGACTCATGTTGTTCCAGCTCTTTACATCACAGAGCAGAAACCGGAAATTCACTCCTAGAGTGTAAGCAGCCAGGCCTATATATCTTATACCCGACCCTCTATCCCCAGGCAAGAGACCAAAAAGTTATTTTCTGGAGAATTTTAGAATCTACCCCCAGGAAAGACCTCCCGATACTGGCAGTTGAGGATCTTCCAGTGAAAGACAGCTGACTGCCTAATCTTCCCATAGTTAGGCCCCCAGTTGACAAGGACTCTCTACAACCCACGAACACACAATCTCGAGAGCTCCCTCTCTCTATCACACACACAAACACACACACACAGCTTCTATCCAGACTTTTAGTATCTCACTCCTAAATATAAAAGAACCACCAGACTTTTGGGGAAAGCCTCCAACACTAAAAAGAAGAAATTCCAAGAAAACAGAAATATTAAAATTTTAAAAATTAACATATTAAAAATGACAGCAAAAATTTTAAAATTCAATGGAAAAATTGAAGATAAAGTCAAAGAAATCTTCCAGAGAGCAGAATCAAAAATGCAAAGAGGACCAGGGGAGGTAAAAGAAAACAAAGGAAAAAGTTCAAATCTAGAGTCTAATATCAAACAAAATGGAGTTCTAAAGAAAGAGAACAAAGAAAATGGAATGGAGCAAATTTTCAAAGGAAAAATATCATTTCCTAGAACTGAAAGACAAGAGTCTCCACCCAGAAAGGGTCCAAACCATCTATTGACAAAGTCACCTTCTGCTGATCCACACTAAAGAAGAAAAAAGTTAATAGGCAGATAGACTATAATGAATTACATGAATAGCTGTTGTTTTTTCTTAACAGCAAGGCTGCTTCCCTGATAATTAAGATTTGCTTACATGGATATTAAATTAACTTTGTATTCTTGAAACAAAAATGTATCAGGAGGCTGATGAAGTATGGTGGCAGAGCAGAGGAAAACCAAGTCAAGGTAAACATTTGCTTTATCCTAATTTAGAAGGTAGGTGATTAAGAGTTAACTCTTAGGGGCGCCTGGGTGGCACGGCGGTTAAGCGTCTGCCTTCGGCTCAGGGCGTGATCCCGGCATTGTGGGATCGAGCCCCACATCAGGCTCCTCCGCTGGGAGCCTGCTTCTTCCTCTCCCACTCCCCCTGCTTGTGTTCCCTCTCTCGCTGGCTGTCTCTTTCTGTCTCTGTCGCATAAATAAATAAAATCTTAAAAAAAAAAAAAGAGTTAACTCTTAGAGATATTTTGAAGACTTATGAAGCCATTAGAAACAATTCAGGAAACTACATTGGAATCAAGGAAGATGCATCTATTCGAGAATTTCGGGAGCATTTTTGTGCTTAAGAACCTTTTTGAAATTATTAATTTGAAGAGGGAAAAGTACACCTTCAGTAAGTTCTTATATTGCTATTTTTTTTCTTTTTTTTTTTTTTATTATGGTATGGTAGTCACCACACAGTATTGCTATTTCTAAGTGAAGTTTTATAGTAGAGTAGTTAAATAACAGAATCATAGTACTAGAAAAATAGATTAGGCCCTTGAAAACGTATTTAAACATTCTCCTTTCTTTAGGCAAAAGAATACCTAACTCAGCCACAAAAGTAACTATAGGCCACGCTAGACTCGAAAAAAAATTTTTTTAACCTGGAAACAGGTGTCCACTTGCATGACATAAGTATTTATAGATAAACTTGTCCATCTGTAAAGTGAAAACTGTAAGCTCCTCCAAGACCAAGGCATGTTTCCTTTGGGGTTTAAATAAACTCACTGTGGTTAAGAAATAATAAAATAAATTAACTAGTGGGGGAAAAAAAAACCCGGTTCTATGAACTCAAAAGGGTTTTTA
This sequence comes from Ailuropoda melanoleuca, assembly GCF_002007445.2. Classification (NCBI taxonomy): domain Eukaryota; kingdom Metazoa; phylum Chordata; class Mammalia; order Carnivora; family Ursidae; genus Ailuropoda; species Ailuropoda melanoleuca. The sequence goes on from NC_048221.1 coordinate 122,643,978, forward strand.
AGCCGGAGTCCAGTTTTTCCCTGCACTTGGGGACTGCGTCAATGTATTGGGACACCGGTGGGTCACAGACCAACCAGCCTATTCTTGGATGTGAGCTTTACACAGATTTAAAACTCTTTCTTCTACTTGTCTAGGCTCTAAAGCTTTTTTTTTCTTCCCTCTGCACTTGGGCATATCCTATCCACAATTTACAGATGGACACACTCATTTGAAAATTGACTAATTAAAATATATTGATCATAAAATATGTACTGTTATCTTTTTTCCTTAACACATCCTAAAGCTAATCTTAGTTGAAAATGTATATGTGCTTATCCTTGTACAGCACAAGACAAGAATATAATTCAATGAAACCTTTACAAAATGTCAGATTAATTACATTTTTTCAGTGCAGATGGATTTAAGGAAATCATCTCTGAAAACAGTACTTCATTTAAAGTAAAATAAAGACATAATCTTCCCTGATAAGTCAATGTGTAGGAGATGCCAAAATATTAAAACTGCCATATATTAAAGACGCTATGATATGAATTTTTAAAGCAAATACAAGTAGTTTGTGATGATGCCATCCATGGTAATGTCCTAGAAACACTAAGGTTCTCTTTGCGAGCCCAAAAGGAAGGACTGGTAACATGCTACACAAGAAATCAAGTTTCAGTCACTGGGGCTAAAAATCCCAAATTTTAGAGGAACCACTAATACATAACTCAAGTAATGTGTTAAATATTCATTTAACAAACATTTATGAGTATCTGCAATATCCAAGTTTTCAAATGTATCTATAACTCTTAAAGTCAAGTTGGAATGAAGTTCATCACATGGGCAAATTTTACCTCCCGCTCAGCACAGGTCAGCCTGACATTTCTCTAAGATGATTTCTTCATGAGGTTTTGAAATTTAGTGCCATAAAAGTCAGATGCATAAATCTCTTCTGGAGAATACACTTATAATGTACCATGCATTGTGCAATGATTCATGTTTTGGTGGACTTAAGAGATTTACTGTTGCTTGAGTTAAGCAGTAACAGAGACAAAATATTTATTTCTTTGCCCAATAAAGCTTAATATGCACCTTAAAACAATTTATATTTATGTATTTGTTGACACAACACAAATAACGTTCTATTCATCCCAAACTGGAATTTGGTATTTAAAACATTCCTCATGTTATGTCTGATTATAAGTGACATTTAAAAGCAGTATTCAAGTTAGGAAATGCATAAAGGAGAGGGACTGAAAAGTGTTATTTCTTGTAAAAATGCTTTCCTTTTATTGTTTCTACTACTATTATCCTTCATTCTGTAAGAGCAATCTTCTTTTTATTTTTTTAAATAAAAATAAAGAAGGAATTAGTTTCATTTGCTTCTAACACTACACTACATGAAGTGACACTAGGGAGTGCCTGAATGCATATTTTGTCCTTTTAAATAAGTTATATGGGACTGGTACAGCGTCAAAAATAGGAATGCTAAGGTTCCCTTAAGTTTCTCTCTTTACCATGGTATCCTAAGGATACCTACCATGAGAAGGAAGAAGGGCTCCTCAGGTCAAGTTTTCATGGACCATGAACCATGGCCCCTATTGCCCCAGACCTGTCAGAGGCCACAACTTGGCCCCCTGGATTCCTCCAATGAATCAAATCTCTAGGATTATTCTCTCTGGCAGTACACTAAAATGCTGTCAGCACGTGTATAAGGCATTGACACTATCTCTTCAGGAAACTACCCACAATAGAGACATCCAAGAACTTTCTGCATGATAAAACTCTTTCCTTCCACATACCCAATTGGCTCTTTCAAGGGCCATAACTACAGAAAGTAGGAAAGGAATCATGTGAGTCATAGATCCCATCCAAGTTCTACTTTGAAATACAACTGAACACAAAAGTAAAATGACGGGCAAATTCTATGTATAAGCTTCTACGATCATTGATATTTACATTTTACTCTTGAGAAATGCCCTGGGCCCTCATCTCTTATCAAGGTCAAGGCCAGCTCCAGCCAAGATCACCACTTACATCCCTGAGACGTTCTTTGCACACTACCTCTTCAAATGATACTTCTCCCCTCCAACCCCAGCTTCGATTTCCCTCTTAACACACCCCACTGAGAGGCCTTTCCAGGCCTATTACTCTAATCAATTTCATAACTGCTACTACTCTTCTGCCTTTAGACCCCTTCCAAATCTTTCTTTAGCACAAGCATAAAAATTCTGAATGGCTGCCAGTGCGTCTCTATCACTCACATGCATAATATAGCTCTGGAATCAGAAGGAAAAGACAGCCATGCTACCCATCAGGCTGCACCCTGCTCTACCCTACACCACCAGAAAAGGCAGGACACCTTTAAGGTAACCAAATCTATGGTTAGAACCAAGTGCATAATGATTAAGTTTTACTTAAATTGGGCAGGTTTGTCTCCTTCATTATCAATTCGGAGAAATGGAGGATGGGCTAAGTGTGTTACTCTCTTTCTAACTTTCCTTACTATCTGGTAACTTAAAGACTTGATCAGACGTCAGGGACACAGTGCTGCTGTGTAACATTTTGTTCATCAACTTCCTAGGGACAATGCAAGTACATGCACAGCAGCAGAAAACATCAGTGATCTCAGTAAAGTAAGAGGGAAGACCACCTCCCAAGAGGGAGGATGGCCTAGTCAGGACTAGAAGTATAGGGAAAATAGAAAATATTTATTAGTTGGTAAGAAAATGTGCTAAGGAATTGATAAGAAATTACTGCTAAGCCATACTAAGGGCCTAAAATGAAGTCAGAATCACAAATTTGTAGTGGACCAAATCAGTAGGGTTCTAGGACTTTCTTCTAAAATGCTCTATCGTCAGAGTGCAAAAAGAGAAAAAGCATGTTGTGACTATCACAGTGGACCAAGCACGTGGATAGGAGGGCCCTGGAAGGGGCACCGAAGCAGCAGGTCTCTGGGACGAGCTAGGCAGGGCACCAGCAGTGTCTAGAAGTGGATGGTTCAAGGCAAAGATCCAGCTGCACAGACCTGAATGCAAGAGGCAGCAGCAGCTGAGGACTCTGCAAACCAAGGACAGTACTGAGGTCCTAGACGCAGAGCAGTGATGATAAAGCACCAGGAACACAGAAAGGGGGAGGTGGAGAACAGAGATGGAGGTGAGAAGAGCCTGGCGGGCTGCAGAACAATGAATGCATCCTCATCTCACACACCACAACCGGTAAGGAGGAAGGCAGAGGATGGAGAAAGAACGTCCCAGGTCCTGAGGTTGCCTGGTAAAGCGGGTATGAGTCCTAGGATGGAGAGAGCAATGATTACTTGAAGACAACGATGCAAGTGGACAAATGACTAGTTTTAATACTTTCTCAGTGAATCGGAAGAAGTGGGGAAAGTGAGGCCTTCACAGGAGAGGGAAGAATCAATTTTCCCTAAGGACAAGAGGAGAAGCTTAATGAAGGAATAAAGATACGACTTAAGATTGAGGAGGTATGTGGCCAGATGAAATCACAAAGAAAATAACCGACTCTGGGTTGTCTCCACAGTGTTACTATTAACCCAATACTAAAAAGCACAAAAAATATTCTATATTATTACTTTCATTCTTATATATAGTATAGAATTGTTTAAAAATTAAACTGCATGCAAAAACACTTTTCGAAGAGCATTTGATAAAACATATTCCTGTAATGTTGGCTGGATTAATCAAGCTTCGAGTCTATTAGTAAAATACTCTAAAAGCGTTTAAAGGTACCACAAAAATAGCAACTATCAAATGCCTCAGCCATTACTCTAGGAGGCCTTTATATGTACTAGGCACTAGGTGAAATGGTACACGCCTTATTTTACTTCATTCTTACAAATGGACCATGAGAAAGGTGCTGCACTCACTTTAGAGAAGAGGATGCTAAGGCATAAATGAGTTAAATATGTGGCCATGGTCAGAGTCGGTGATAAAGCTGGGACTGGAACCTAGCCATGATCTGACAGCCCTTGCTGCTCCTGACCACTCATAGAATTCAGATGGTATAAACTCTTCCCGCTTCCCCTAGTTCTGCTCTTCACTCCTTTATCTTTAAAACATTTCATTTCAAGCTCTGCCATACAAATCCTCAGCCACACCAGAGATCTCGTAGCATGTATTTTTTTGCATTGTACTGAGAATGCAAATCTGTAGCATCTTCCCAGGGATGCAACACTTTTAACCTCAAATTGAAAGATGCATTAGGCTGCAGAACGACTGCTCCCCACTTTCACATCATGGGTATCACCGTGAATGGCTAGGGCTTTCCTTCACTCCACGGCAACACGCCATGGCCACGTCGTGAGATTATATTATGTATTAGTACTTTAGTGCTTCTACACAGTACAGAACCATTTAAAAATGAACCTGCCATGTAAAAACATCTTTACAAGAGCATTTGATAAAAAACATATTCCTGTGCTTTTTCGGTAGCAGTGTCATTTCCACACCCAGAGAATGAAACATGTATGGGGCACAAACTAAAGAAAGGATGGGTCCCTTTTAATTTGGCTTAAAAAGTTTCTGTTCAGCAACCTAAATTGTTTTAGGGATGAAATGAGGGAGGTGCTAGGAAAAGGAATAGGGGTAGGATAGTATTAAAAATGAGGGAGGGCCCAAGGTAAATCAGGCTGGTGGGAAATGTGGGCTCTTCAGAGGTGTGAAGTGTGACAACCACTGTAGGCTGTTCTCGAATCCACGGTTCCGGCACACCAACCTTATGTAGTGGTGATACTCTACCATGTTCAAGTTACCACTGGAGACACTAAACGCCACATTTTCTGTACTGAGTAATTTGCCTCACAGAAAACATCTCAACACAATGGATACTTCTCCCGTCTTTGCCACAGACTGGCAATTAGGGAAGTTGGCTGTAGCCTGTCTTCACCAATTATCTGTACCACAGACTTTGACAAGTTTCTCTTCTAGAAGAGAGGCAGCTCCTCCTTGGCCTCCCCCCGCCTCAGCAGGCTGTGGGAAGGAGCATGGAATGGCACCGTGGCCAGGAGAAAGTGCCCATGGGCAGACAAGAATCTGGCTGGAATCCGGCGAGGCAGGGCCAGCCCTCCAGTCTGTGTGACTGCCCTGCGCTTCCCTGCTTTCCTCTCCCACCGCTATATAAGATTGTTTTTGAGGCTCATTATTGCTTCACACACTGCTAGGAAGGAAATATTTCTATGCAATAAAAATTCTTTTGGTGTTTTTTACTCCCTTCTCATCCATGCAAAACAGGAAAGCATGACACATTGCCTTTTATGGTTACAAAAGATCCAGACGAAGGTTCTTAATGTTCTTAGACAATTGTAATCACAACATCACCACAATACTTCCCTAACTTAACGCCGAGGGGGAAAAGATGCATTATATGCTCCAGGCTTAACATATCTCCAGGGAAGACATATCCTGACAAATGTTTACTTAGTCAGGTCACTAATCAAATAAGGAGTTCAATGAAATAATAAAATTAATATGCTTATAGAGGGCTACCTAAAATGAGAATGTCAAGGTAATTTTACATGGTTTAAAAGCAATTTTTCTCTCTATTTGAATCATGCTTTGAACAATGTGGTCTATAAAGCACTGAGCACTGAAGGGTATGGGTTACTCTCTCATACCATGATTACTTGCTCTGTTCACTATATTCAACAACCGTCACAAAAAGTGCTGAGGAGGGGCGCCTGGGTGGCACAGCGGTTAAGGCGTCTGCCTTCGGCTCAGGGCGTGATCCCGGCATTGTGGGATCGAGCCCCACATCAGGCTCCTCCGCTATGAGCCTGCTTCTTCCTCTCCCACGCCCCCTGCTTGTGTTCCTTCTCTCGCTGGCTGTCTCTATCTCTGTCAAATAAATAAATAAAATCTTAAAAAAAAAAAAGTGCTGAGGAAACTGGATAGTCACATGCAAAGGAATGAAGCTGGACCCTTACCTAACACTGTACACAAAAGTTAACTCAACATGAACCAAGAACCTAAACGTAAAGACCTAAAAGAATAAAACTCTTGGAAGAAAACACAGGACAAAAAGTTCACAACACTGGATTTGGCAATGATTTCTTGGATATGATACCAAAGGCACAAGTAACAAAAGAAAAAATAGACAAATTGGGCTTCATAAAAATTTTTAAATTTTATGCACCAAAAGATAGTATCAACTGAGTAAAAAGGCAGCCCACAGAAGGAAAGGAAATATTTGCAAATCATTTGTCTGTTCAGGAATTAATGTCTCGAATATATAAAGAACTCCCCAAATGCAACAACAACAAAATTAACAACCCAACTCAAAAATGTGCAAAGGACTTGAATAGGTATTTCTCCAAAGCAGATATATGAAAGGCCAAAAGCATTAATCATTAGTGAAATGCAAATCAAAGAGATACCATCTCATACCCATTAGAAGCCCTTCTACACTGTTGGTGGGAATGCAAAATGGTATAGCCACTGAGCAAAACAGTATGACAGTTCCTCAAATTACCGTCTGATCCAGCAATTACACCACTTCTGCGTATATATCGAAAAAAACTGAAAACAGGGTTTTGAGAGGATATATGTAGGCCTATGTTTACAGCAGCATTACTCACAATAGCTGAAATATGGAAGCAACCTAAGTGTCCATCGATAGACGAATGGATAAGCAAAATAGGATATATTCATACAATGGAATAGTATCCAGCCTCAAAAAGGAAGGAAATCTACAACATGCTTCAATATGGACAAACCTGGATAACAGTATGCTAAGTGAAATAAGCTAATCACAAAAAGACAAATATATGACTGCATGCGTATGAGGTACTAGAATAGTCAAAATCAGACAGACAGAAAGTAGAATGATGGTTTCCAGGTGCTGGAGGGAGGAGGGATGGGAAGTTATTGTTTAATGGGTGTAGGGTTTCCGCTTAGGAAGATGAAAAGAGTTAGGAAGATGGATGGTGGTGATGGTTGCACAGCAATGTACCTGTATTTAAACCACTAAACTGTATATCTGAAAGTGGTAAGATGGTATATTTTATGTTATGTATTTTTTATTACAATGTTTTTAAAAAGCCATCAGCTGACAGATAGCTCATCTAACGCAGTGCTCTCTTCCCCATTATTTCTGGAGATGTTTTTCCCCTTAGGTTGAGACAGGTGGTCTGTGGATTCCTCTGCCTCATCCAAGCAGTCTGCCCAATAGACAAATCTATGTTACTTTTTTTTAAATTTTTCCCAATGTTCTAATAATACTGCTTTCATTAAAGGATACACAAGTCCTTAAGAACTTTGTTAAATGCTGTATGGTACAGTTATTTTTAACATGAGCATCACAGAATCTCAAGGCCGAACCTCAGAGATTGTCTAACCTAATTCTGGAATTAAAGATAAGAAGGCTGAAACTCAGAGAGGTTTCTTAACTTCCCTAGAGTCACACCATTAATCAAGGACAAATATGATAAAGGGTAGCCAATGTTAACTACTTTGAAAAATCTAATCTAAAAATTTGAGCTTACAAAAAGTTATTTGCTCTATAAAAGGGGTTGCCTGAACAGTTTCTTAAAAAATGAGCTCCCATAATTTAAGAATTCACTATGCAAAACAAATGTATACTAAATCTATAGAAATATATCTATAGCATTATGTTAACTATAAGCCTAAATTCATGATTGATTTTTAGGGAACGTATTTGTAAAATAGTATGAAAAAACTTTTATTGTTTATGCCACTATCAGTAAAACATTAGAATAATTCTGCCTTCTTCAAAATGGGTCCATTTGAGAACAAAAAAGTAAACAGTTTACCTTCTAATGCCTTTGACACTGCTTCAATCAATAAAATAAAATCCGCCCACCTTTACTTCAAATTAAAGGTAATGCTTACATTTACAAAGAATTATATGGCTTAACAAGCACCGTAAATCCAAATAATATAATGAGACTCTGAGTTTCCCATGAAAAAAATTATAAAAGAAAAATACCTAACCAAGGGGAAACAGCTCAAAAAAAAATTTTTTTTAAGATTCTATTTATCTATTTGAGAGAGAGAGAGTGAACGAGAGAGAGAACATGAGCAGGCGGAGCGGCAGAGGAAGGGTGAGAAGCTGACTCCCTTCTGAGCAGCAAGCTCGATACAGGGCTGGATCCCAGAACTCTGGGATGATGACCTGAACCGAAGGCAGACATTTAACCGACTGAGCCACCCAGGTGCCCCTAGAGCTCAAAATTTTATTTAAAAACATATACAATGCTCATATATTATCAACAGTAATATACTTATTTACTATTTACCACATAGAATAAAGTTTACATAAATAATACTGTAATTCCATAATTAATCATAAAACCTTTCTGTAGTAAGCTACATTTCCTAGGAAAGGAAGCAAAGAGCTTTTATTTTACCTCTTTCTAATTCCTGCCGTACTTGTACTATCACAAAAGGAAAATGAAGAAATATTGTGATTGGAGTTATCAAATTCTGATGACTTTCTCAAGAGATATGTGTGTTTTCTTTCATGAAATAGTCCAGACAGATATAATTAATACCAACCTATCCACAATGCAGATAAAGACAGACATTAAACACAGAGAAGTGCCCGTGGGTTCCCTACTGCATTACAACCCCTTCCCAATTATCCACCATCCTGAAATTTCTGTTTTGAGACTAATTTGGCACACTTGATGGCTTTTTGAGAAATGCTTTTTATTGTCATTTTTTTTCTCTCTCCGAATGTCTCTTAGAGAAGTTGAAATCACTATTCCCCAAGTTATTTGAGAGTATATGTTAATCTGCATATTCAATTGACAAAAAAATGAGATGAGATATTGGTTCATGCTACAAATACGAATATAAGATCTAAGTTGAGAACCACTTGTTAATGAATACTGATAAAGAACGAATGAATGAATGAAGAACAAGCAAGCTAGCCACCACACTTTTAACACTGTTTTCTTCTCAATCAGTGCTCAGCAGTATTAGACACAGTTGACCATGCTCTCCTCTGGAATATCTCTCTTGGCTTCTGCAATCTACTCTCTCCGGTTTTAATACCATTTCAACAATCATCTTTGTCAGGCTCCTTTATTGAGTGCTTCACCTCTATATGACCTATAAATATTCCTCAGGCCTTGGGGCTCTTCGCTGTCTTCCTTCTCCTCATGTGACCTCAGGCATTCCAATGGCTATAAATAATGTCCTCATGCTACACACTTCCAAGTTTACATTTCTACCTCAACCCCCCTTCTGAACTCCAGACTTTCATATCCTATCTACTGGACATTTCCACCAAAATGTCTACTAGGCAGCTCCAAGTTAACATGTCCAAGATGGAATTCTTTTTTTTTTTTTTAAAGATTTTATTTATTTATTCATTCGACAGAGATAGAGACAGCCAGCGAGAGAGGGAACACAAGCAGGGGGAGTGGGAGAGGAAGAAGCAGGCTCACAGCAGAGGAGCCTGATGTGGGGCTCGATCCTATAACGCTGGGATCATGCCCTGAGCCGAAGGCAGACGCTTAACCGCTGTGCCACCCAGGCGCCCCCCAAGATGGAATTCTTGATCAACCCTTCAACCCGCTCACCCAGCCCACACTTGTATCTCTCTCCAGTTCCTATCCTTCCCATCGAAGTAAATGGCACCGCCATCTACCCAGATACTCAATTCATCAACCTCTCTGTTAATATTTAATTTTCTTGATATAAAATGGATTTCTTGAAAACTACATTTAACATTGTCCTATGTTCCCAAGATTCTGGCACTCTAGAGAACTACAGAAAGGAAATCTGTTAACATGATATGATGCCTTTGTTGTATTTCCTGAGCCTTTGCCTTGGGGCACGGTTGAAGGAGTGAGAGGGAGGTTAAGAAAGGAATTAAAGTGATATGATCATATTGCTAGACATTCTGGGTGTTCACAACAAACCACACTGAAAAATATTTGCTCTTCAAAACCAAAGACAGTTGTCCTTAAAACAAAAGAAAAAAGATAAAAATTACCTCAAAAAGAACAGCCCTTATTTTTAGAAAGTAAGCTCTAGAATCTTATGTGAAATTTTTTTGTGAGATAAACAACTCTTCCATACACTACCTTTTCTGAAGCCTGTAATCAAGGATAATTATACTACGGAATAAAAGCTAAAAGTTACTATAATTTTAATAGCATCTTATACACGCTATAAAAATATTTTAAATTCATAAAACATACAGGAACAAAGAACAGCAGTCTTCTCTTAAAACTTCAGTCCTTAAAGAGGAAAAACTTTACTTACACAGGCTGTAAGAAGACATTCAAATATAAAAGGTTGTGCTCTGTTGTTACAAACATTTATGTCCTTTTATAACTAACCAGTCTCTCCACCCCCATTAATTCTACTACCAGTAAGTAGGGAAAACGCTGGATAATTTTAGTGTTTGTCTCTAAAACCTAAATGCTAAGAGGTCTGCTTAGGCTCTTTAGAATGAAGGATGATAGTCTCTGAAAGACTATTTATAGATTTTCTAAGTCGTTTCTCCCACTACCAATTTCCAACTAATGAAAGACTATGTCAAGCTGATGAACATTGCTGATCACCTAAATTAGGTATTGATGATACAAAGATGAATAAGACACTGGATCTCATAGTATACAAAGTAAAAAAAAAAAAAAAACTAAGATGATAAAATTCTGTATTAAAAATGTTAAGTGGTCATCTAGAATTTAAATGACCTCAAACCTGAAATAAAATTCTGTATTAAAAAACGTTGAGCGGTCATCTAGGATTTAAATGACTTCAAACTATATGTTAAATTACTGAAACAGGTTATTTTCACAAACATTTTTAATCTAAAATTTTACAAAAACAGGGATGAAATTTTCTACCTCAAATAAATTTAATTATATCTAATAATCTACATTATACAACTTGTACAATATAAAGTAAATATACATATAAATATAAAATTTATACAGTAAAGGAGGGAAAGTACATGAGACATATAGAAATAGTTTTATGCAAATGAAGTAAAAATAATTAGTCTATTATGGGAATCATAAATGCTAAAGAACATTCTATTTGAGTTAGCTGCCTATTAGCGATCTCTGAAGTACAAATAGCAAACGCTGTACACTGCATTCAAATAATTAGCTAAAATGACTATCCGTGCCTGCCAAAAACTTCAGAACACAAAGACTTGTATGGTAAACGAAAGCAGGAGACAGCCCCTAAACAGATACCCTGTGTATGCACGTGCACGCACACACATACTCAGAGTCTTTGTTTGATAGTAGCTATAATCTGAAATGGCAATAGGAAGGTATAACGCTCTGTCAAATTTAACCTTACTTTTAACCTTTTTTAACTAAGTACAATTTTCCCTGCCTAGAAGGGAATGCCATTATGAATTAGGGAGCCACCATTCACTACAGGGTGGGGCCCCATAGTTGTACAGTTCCATCCCCAACTTGTTAGGAGCTTGAAGGCCAATTAATCTGCATTAAAAAAAAAAAAGCAGCCCTCTCAGCTTTCAAGCAGAGGTGTGGTCCAATCCAGACAACTCTGTGTCCCAGCAAACAGCTAGATCCAAACAGTTTCCGTTGTCATCAAGAAAAAGGCTTACTTGTTAGAACTTGTCTTCGCTGTACTGGGTGCACTTTATATTAAAAGTGGAGGCAGGCAAAGGCAACAGCTGGCTTCTTCACTCAGTGGTATGGAAAATCTTCAGGGTTCAATGCAGATGTGGTACCAACGGTCCATGAATTGAGAAAATTTGTGACGGCTACCTTAGGTATAGCCTCTGGGGGCTTCTCCAAAAATTGCTGTCCTTTTTCCTGGTCTGTGTCAAACCTCCTATTCCCAAAAAATCTTGGAAGAAGCATGGTCTCAAATATCTGTTTAGTTAAATGTGCACTAAAAATATAAATAAAGTTTACTATTCAAGGAAAATTTACATCTCAAACAAGAGCTTGATATTCCAAATTAATCCAAATCAATGGAGAGACTCTGGGTGGTGAACAGGTACCTTCCACCGTTCTAGGTGTGACCATGGCTTGGGTGACCATCCCCCTACTAATGTCATGGAGGGCAGTAAAGAAAACAGAGAGTGCAAAAGTCCACAGAAAGGGAAATCAGTCTACTGAAGATTTACAAATAGTATAATGGCACTGTTTCTTTGGAAGAGTTCGGGAAGTCAAAATCCTGTTCTATCCGTGAACATACACATGAATCTACAAAGGGCTAACTTTGGATTTGCTCCAGAAGCCCTGGCCCTAGCCTTTGCTCTGAGAAGTAAGGCACTCTGTATCTGTTGAATGAAGAAATACAAATGTTACCAGTGGCATCTGATATTAGAATAGAGATTAGAGAGAACTCAGTGTGCGCCAAGAGATGTTAACCTGAACAACAACAAGTTATTTGAGTTTATACATAATAAAGAGAAAAGCAGACTTCGAAGCACAGCTGACTATCAAGTTTCTGACGGTGGAACACGGAAGAATCTGAAGGTCAAGGGGGCTTGATCATTTGGGAACACCACATGATCAAAGGCACAGCCTTTCACCTAGCTCAAGCACTTCCCGAAGTTGGTTAGTGGCTGTTCCTTAGAAAATGTATTTGCAATCCTAAATCCCGAAGTACCAACTGAGCTGAAGCAGGAGCTAGACTTCTGGAGAGGAAATCGGGGTCAGAGAAGGACTCTGCTGTCATGGCTCCTGTAGCAAAAGTAATGTTGTGGTAACAAATGATTCCTATTTCTTTACATACCATTTCAAACAGGTTTGAAAAATACAACTGACAAAATGCAGTCTGCTCGATACAACATTTAAGATCTGGTCTCTATCAACTTCACCAGCTTCAACTCCAATGGAAACACCACATATGCAATTTTCCAAAAGCTAAAATAAAGTTTCAAGATTATGCACATTGAATTCATTTGTGATTGGAAGGGGAGAAAAGGAGGGGGTTAAACTCTTCAGTGAAATCATGGCCAGATAAAGAACCAGCAAAAGGCAATCACAACTGGAGTAAAACGGGTCCTCAGTGCACTAAAGTGGACAAGGGGAGAATGGCAGACCCCATAGCCGGCTTCACAGAGGGGGCCACGGGCGTAACACAGCAGGGCAACGCAGCCCGGGTTAGAGAACACATTAGGTTGTCAGTGACCAAAACGGAACAAAAAACACTGTGATTCATAAACAAGTTTTCAATATATGCTATTTCCCACAAATTGTCTTTACTGGTAAAGGAATAAGGCAAGAACACCCATAGTTTTACCAAAGGAACTGAACCCAGACTGATTTCCCCCCCTCAACCTACTGTAACAAGAAAGAGAAAATACTTAACTACTTTACAGGAATTTAATTATTGGTATGCAGAGACTATGAATTAAAATTAACAAACAGATTTCCATTATAAAAACAAAATTAGGGGGAAAATCCAGTGGTTTTTCAACCTGAAGCAATTTTGCCCTCCAGGGGACATCTGGCAATGTCTAGAGAAATTTTTGGTTGTCACAACTGGGGGACAGGAGGAGAGTTCTACTGGCATCTAGTGGGTGGAGGTCAGGGAGGTTACTTAACACCCTACAATACGCAGGACAGCCCCTCACAAAAAAGAATGATCTGACAAAAATGTCAGTAGTGCTGGGGTTGAAGAACACTAAATGGCAATCTGTCCCCATAAATCCAGGTCTACTCTTTATGAATAATTCACCACCCAACTCCTAATGGTCCCAGCAATTTGCTCCCAAGTGTAACCAAGCCTTAGAGCACCAATTATAAAATTAGAGGGAGAGTAAATTGATACAATCTTCTGGAAGAAAAAATGTATATAATACAAAATAGAAGTAAATACGAGTATTAAATATTAAAACTATGTATTATATATAGATTCTCTTTCTCTTCCTTGTATACTCCTTGAGCCAGCAATACCACTTTTAAGACTTTATCTGAAATTAGTAATTAGATAAATACATACACGCTCAGAGATTATCACTGGAGCACTAAGAGGCCCACCCTGAAAAAAATTAAAACAATCTTACTACCTAGCCCTGGGCCATTAGTTAAATTATGACTTTTTTTGAGAAGATGGAGGATTCGAGAGTTTAAGTCCCACCTGCTAAGTGGCAGAGCTAGGTCGGTAAAAGAGAGCTCAACTTCACAGAAGAGAAGGAAAGAAAGAGGATGGCATAAAAAACCAAACATGAACTAGAGTGTTTATAAGTAAAATTACATCAAGTATGGGATTTGCTTCCAAATAATCCAGCGTGGGGCACTGGAAAAGAGGAGAACAGAATTAAAACAGATCAGCTTTCTGTTTGTAATTACTGAAACTAGGTAATGGGTTACATGATGATGCTGTAAATACAGTGTCCTCTTACCTTTGTGTACATTCGAAATTTTTCACCACCTAAGTTTCTTAAGCGTGTTGAATATCTACTTCCTAGCTCTGTACCACGAAGAGGACTAAAAACTATAGTCAACCCAGTAGCAATGAATCCCAAGAGCCTAACATGAGAGTGAAATATTTCCTGCTAAAAGAAATCAGAATTTCTTAGAAAAATGGTTGACTTCAGATGTGGGTCAGGAAATATTCAAGATGAGTCTCAAACATTTCATTCTACCAGACATCAAAGACTACTACTAAGGTCATGTCGAAGGGACACGGGAACCAACCTGTAAAGGTTACTGCTGGCCAGAAATGGGACAATTTGAATTTCAATCCATCAAATACATTTAAAGTCATAAGTTCAAAATGAATTTGAATATAGACAATTAATGAGTCAACTACTAAGAGTGACAGACCAATTTGTTATCTTAAACTCTGGGCAGATAATAAGAAAAAATCAAGCATTTACCCTGCCTTTCTTGTATGAAATGTACCACTGGGATAACCAAATAGTAGATAAGAGAAATCATCTCCTTATAAAATTATTCCAGCTAATAAAAAAAAGCCAGAATGATAAAATCATAGTATCACCATTTTGTAACCCTCTATGAGTTAAGGGATCTAAGCATGAAGCACCAATGCCTGCTAACATCATGGAAAGAATGACAACCAGACATTTACCTGCCTCATGCTAAAAGAACACACCACCACCATAGTCTTGCCAAAGGCACCGAACCCAGATCTGATTAACCCTTCCGGTTCCGCTGCCAGTTTGCAGGAAATACACAGGAACATCTGAACTGCACAGTGAGTGTGCCATCAGCAAAATCTAAGACTAGGGGAAACTCTTCAAGTAAAGGACCTGGGTTCCTCAACAACTAATTGTAAGGAAAAGAAAAGGAAGGAAAGGAGGACCCTTTAGAAGGAAAGAGACTTCAAAGGCACATCGAATTTTAAAACAATAGGTAAAACTCAGGTATAGTTAAGGGACATACACTTGGATAATGAAACTACAAACAGAATCTCGGGGTTTCTTTCTAACAGTCGGGGTAGTGGGAGAAAGGCAGCTGTGATTAGGATGGGGCATGCGGAGTCAAGACAGAACCCTAACATGGTGACATCTGGGACAGAGATGACGGTTCTCATTTTATAATTAAGGAAACTGAGGCTTGGAGGGGTTGAGCAATTTGCCAATGTTACATAATAAATGGTGGGTGTGTAGTTCTGACACAAGCAATCTGACTACGAGCTTAAACTCTTGCCCAGAATTTAACTGTGATTTAACACCTCTTTTTCCTTGAGGTGTAAGTTAACAAAAAGTAAAGTGCACAGACCTTGAGTGTAAGTTTGAGGGTAAAGTTCAATGAACTTTACATTTGAAATACTGCTTTGCTCTGATGGTTTTAAATGTCCACATAAAGAGAGAAATGTATAATCTCCTTAAGATAACATCTTCGTCAGTGCCAAGCCAAGGAAGGTACTTCAAAGGCTGCAGTAGTGAGCTTTTCCTGGAACTGAGGATCGGATAGTCAGGAATGATGCTTCCTATCGTGATCTAGTGCTTTGCTTTGCTTTTATTTACCGACCAAAATAAAAACTGCCATGGGGATTTCTGAAGAGAGCCAAGGTATGGCCACGGGAGGTGGGAGATGACCAAGCAGCCTCTCTCCAAAGAAAAAGAGACCACGCCTGGGGGATTAGAATAGGAGGCCCTCAGTAGATAAAACCTGTCAGCATGGCTAACAAAGAGGAGAGCTTGCACAGCACCCCAGAACCGACAGGAAAAGACACTAAAAGTTTTGTGCCAACTGAAAAAATTTTTTAAAGCAATAAAGAAAACCAGATCGCAAAACTAATTTGACTGTAGTTAGGCTTAAGGAAGCTATTTGAGCCTGGGCCTTAAAGTAGGTCTAACTCTTTTAAGTTTATTCCATGTAACATCCAGGCTTGGATTTATTGTGTAAATCATAATAATTAGTCATAGACATTAGTAAGTATTTGTCCTGTTATTTTAAGAATTAATTCTGACACAACCACAATAACAGGAATGATAACAGATACTATTTCCAGAGTGCTCTGTGGTAGTCACTGGACTAACTGGAGACATGCATTAACTCACTCAATCTTCACAGCCACTCTCAGAAGTAGGTAGTTAATATGCTCGGGGGTTTTTTTGTTTGTTTTTTGTTTTTTTGTTTTCAGATAAAGAAACCAAGGCACACACTAGTAAGCAGCAGAGCTGAAATACTGACATTCTGTTTGCATTTATCCACTGCTTTGCAGTTAACTTTGCAGTTAATCTTCCTGTTCAGCCAATCCTGCTCTAAATTAGCACCACAGTTCCCATGGCATCGGGACAATCTTAATGGAATTTAGGAGAAGTGAAGAGCTCTCTAGAGGGAGTATCAGTTCCCCTTCAGGGAAGGAAATATCAGAGGTAGACTTGACCTGTAAACCTGACCTACAAACTTAACTCGCTGTAATTTTTTGACCCATTATATACCAAAGACATCTGGAAATATATCAGACAGGATCCAGTCTATAAACTCTTAACGTTCCTCTAGTATAGTGCTTGGCACATAGCCGGTACGCAATATTTATCAAATGAAAGTAAAAATGAACACATGAGATAACCTCACCGAGCATTCGGACATCGTATATAACCTACTTAACACCAAGGAAGCAAACCAGACAATCCCTAGTGACCCCTTTCTAACTAGTACTTGAAACGTTTAACTAAAGAAAGGGACAAGAAGAGGGATTCCCTGGAGAGAACAGAGGGAAAGAGATGAACAAATGCAGGGACCGTATAACTGAGAGAACCAATAATGAGGATAATAGACAGTGATGGCAACGTTCTCACTAATGCATAAATTTACTTGGATATTTGTCTTTATTTTCAGTTTGCTAGGAGTCTCTATTAACCTGAAAGGTGAAAATACATAGGAGCTAGCCCTTCATCACCCCTGTACACAGACACATACACACTTACTCCATTAAAAACATCCTCTGAAATAAAAAGTGAAAAAAAAATCAGAAGAATTTTTTAAATTCACGCATTTTTTTTTTTTGGTTTTTATCAACCAAGTTATTTTGGGTTGCTATTCACTAAAAACTATAAAATATGTCAGTGTCGGGGCCATATGTTGAAAGTCAACGGGATTCTTCTTCTTCTAGCATTCTCTCTTTTATTGGCAGGTTTTCTTCGTAAGATCTGTCATCTGGAAGAGCTCATTCTGAACAGTTGATGATTCTCCATAGGTTATGTTTTCAGGCTGAATCATAATCTTTTGTAGCCATAATCTGCTGAAATTCTCAGCACATTCATATAATATTTAAAACATTTTGTTTTTCTCAAAATCTAATATGAGTTTTCCCCTACCTTCACAATTAAACCAATATCAAAATGTCTTGGAAGAATTCGTTATGGCGTGGGGGGATAATTAAATTTTAAAACTTAAAACTCCAAATCTACCACAGTTATAAACTTGGTATTTTATGCATTCTTAACAAAGGTTGTCTGTATCAGCCAAGCAAGCTCACAAATGTTACATTGCGTGACTTGATTCTGATTTACTGTTAAGATTGTTAGAACTTGTATTTTGTGCCCTTGCTACACATATACATTGTAAATATTGCATAAGAACATTGGAATGCAATAATCATAAAAATAATTGCAGGCTATTACATAATCAGAAGTCTGTTTCTATTCTTTATTGGGCTAGTCTCATCATACCAAATAAAATATAGGTTCTGAATAAAAATAGAATCCCTTCTAGAATTATATTTCCTTTTATGTTTTCTTCAGACTTAGGATTACTGTAATTGTGGATTGTTTCTTTTTTAAAAATCAGTTGAAAAAGTAGGGTTCACCTGAGTGATACAAGGACTCATCTATACTATCATTCAATCATTTTTTATGTACTATACACACAGGCACATATCAGTTTTTACAGTGAAATCTTACTGAGCATATACTATGTTCAGGGCACTGTGCTATATGACACAGGGAGCTTCAGAGGTGACTCAGACTAATTCTGCCAGCAGGAGTTTAAACTTTTACAGACATCAGCACTTCCTTCCTATTTGCACTGCTCCCGGTCTATCACTCATTTCCAAACTACCGCAGTCTCCTTCAACCCATGCTCTCTGCCTCCCCTGCCAGGGCCAGTGAAACCTTCATTGTGTCTTGCCTCGGTTTTCAAACTGTACATGACGCTTCAGCGTGTACTAAGGGAAGTGCAAGCCCTCTAATCTGCAATCCCTCCTCAACAATCTAGTTTTTCCTTGAACAGGATTCAAACTTGTCTACTCTAAGCCCTTCCTCAAACACTCACCCCTCCCAGACACGACAGCAGTATAAAGCCACATATGATGGGTAAGATTTTAACAGAAATTGTAATGTAAAGTATTCCGGATTGAGGGAGACACAAAACCAAGAAAGAGTAAGAAAAGTTCAAGCTAATTTTCTAGTAAGGCTGAAGCGTAAGGTTAAGGTAAGTAGAGACATACAAGGATAATATAATGCTTGTGAGCTTTTAGACCCTAGTGGTTATCTTTCCATCTCTCGACCTATTTACCTACTTACCACCTGTGGTGGCTTTAAAGTGTATCTACAAATTCTTTGATACTCCTGCTTTCAAAAGGGAAGCCTAATTTTCTTTCCCTTAAGCGTGGGAAGGACTTAAGCCACTTCTAATGAAGTGAACAAAAGGAAGTGGCCTTCAGACACTAGATCTTAAAAAGCACTGCAGCTCCCTTCTCACTCACGCTCCCTGATTGCTTGCTCCGGAGGAAGTCAGGTGCCATGTTGTGAGGATACTCAAGCAGCCGACAGAGAGGCCCTTGTGATGAGGAATTAAGCCCTCCTGCCAAGAGCCAAGGCATAAGCCATCTTGGATCCTCTAGCCCCCGTTAAACCTTCAGATGACTATAGTCACTGCCAATACCCTGACTGCAGCCACATGAGAAACTCGGGAACCTCTCAACTAAGTTATTCCCAAATTCCTCACCCAGAGAAACTATGACATAATGAATATTTATTGTTTTAAGCCACTAAAAGCTTTTGTAGTAATTTACTATGGAGCAGTAGGTAACTACTATGCTACCTATCGATAAATGTCTACAGTAAGAATGTCAATGGCTTCAGATATAAACCATTATGACAATATTCCCAAACAGTATAATAAAGAATAAATAGTCTTTCAATTTGTGGTATTCCTGACATAATTAAAAAACACAGTGAGGACACAGATCACATCATGTTTATCCTGTATAAATATATATGATATATTTACACACACACATACACACACTCACACCCCATCTATCCTCAGCATCAAGTACAGTACCTGACTCCCAATAACAATTCAATAAATATTTCCTGAATGGGATAACGGACTCCTTTCTAAGGGTGGCTCTGAAGAGAGTTTCTTACACTATTACAGCTCTCACAGCCTTGGGTTTCTTAGCAAAAGACAAGACTAAGGCAGAGCAAAGAGAAAATATAATTCCCTAAAACTCTCTACAATCAATACATTGTTTTTATTTATATTATTTTACCTTTTTAGTGAAAAACACAAATAAACAGAAACCTTTGCAAAAAATATCTATAGTTTAGTGAATTACTAAAAGACAGCCTTGAAAGAACCCGTATTTCCCTTCCTACACTTGACATCTAAGAAGGGAATGAACCAGACTACTTAGCCCTAGAAAATAGAGAGGAGATTCAAGGAGAAGTAGTTTTGAAGGGGATTCTTGTCATGGCAGGATCTCATGAGCAGGGTTCCTAGGACACCAAGAATTGGATGCCAGCTGTAGTAACTCTAGGTGAGAAGCAAGAGCGGTACAAAAGAACCATGAATGGGAAGATTCTCAATGTGAAGCTACCATCTTTTTTTCTTTTAGCAAATGGCATAAAAGAGGTACAGATGGAATGTTTGAGTGAGAGGTGTGGTGGGGATGGTAGGTTCAGACCTCAGTCTTGTAAACCAGACAGCACACTTGCTTTATAGATTTTAATGTGGGGGTAGCTTTCTGTTACACCGCCCAGGTAAGTTAAACTGCCTTGAACTGTTACTGTTTACTAAGGAAACATCTGATAGTATGCTAATGAGGTAAATAAACCAACTTGAACTTTGAACTATGCACCATCAAGTACAAATTTTTTACTGCAATTACAGATTGCCTGGGTGTCCTAGCATAAAACCTCAAGCCTCATTCATGTTAATGCTCAGCATATGGGTTTATGACAATTTGCTAAAATGAATCAACTATCAACTCAACATTTGAGTATTGTAATCATTCAAAAGAATGATTCTGAAATACAGAAGAGCCTCTTGTTGATTTCCAGTTTTTTGCAACATCTCTTAAAGCAACTAGAAAAGACTGAATTATTCTAAACTTATGAGAACTTGCTTAACTTTATTCAGCGTGGAAAACAGATCTTGGCCTTAACAGAGCTCATAAATCCTGCTCTTTAATGATGTAATTGTTTAGAGGTGCTAATAAAGTTTCCTGGACAGGCTACAATGTATTTCAAATGAAACAAGGTTAGATTACTCCACCAATCTACAAGGCAGCGTAGCACGGATGTGGCCACAAGATATGCAAGACTGAAGCTGGTTCCACTTACTGCCAAGTGACTTGCTGAAATCACTTTTTAGAAAGGGGTGGAGGTAGAATCTGTTGACAGGACTACTATGCATTCCCACCAAGAAGCTCCTGTCAAAAAAGAAGTATTTTTGTAATTCCATTATATCAGAAGCTAAAAAGAACTACGTTGGGCATTGCATGTGTAAGAGTAAATTTCCATCCCTTTCCCCAGAGCAAAGGGCCTGCTCTATATCTCGCTTCCACGGCAATCTCTTGTGGTAGAAAGTGCATGAACTTGTAAGTAAGACAAACCTGGTCTGAAACCCGTGCCCACCAGTCTACAATTAAGATAACCCTGGGTAACCCATTTAACTTCTCTCAGCTTGTTTCCGCACATGCGCATGTGCGCGCGCGCACACACACACAGACAAAAATGCCTTCGTACTTACACATGACAAAAACCCAAATCATACTCACTTAAGCTAAAAAGCTTATTTATTGGAAAACTATGGGAGAAGCTCAGACTCCAAAGGACAGCTGATAGTGGGAGTTAAAGCCAAGACAGCTCCTCAAAATTCAAGGACTAAAACCAAAACCTCACCACTGACAGTACCCTTTCTCTCTAAATCTCTTCTCTCTCATCCTTACCTCTTTTTCTGTGCCGGCTTTCCTCACTCCCCTTGTGTAGAGCTGCACTGTCCAATATGACAGCCATTAACCAGATGTGGTTGTGGAGCATAGGAAAAGTCTAAATTGAGAGGTGGTACAGAGTAAAATATACACCAGATTTCAAAAACTTGGTACCAAAAAATCTACCTGTCTATATACACATACATATATCTAATATCTCATTATTAATTTTAATTTTGATCACATATTGAAATATTTTGATTAGCAGTTAAATAAAACACATTATTAAAACTAATTTCACCTGTTTCTTCTTAGTTCTTTTAATGTAACTAAGAAATCACATGTGGCTCACATTATCTCTCTCCTGAGCAGTGCTGATCTAGAAGCTTTCCCACATGGTCAGGAACATGGCTGCCTACAGTTATGGACTCAATTCATCCCAGCTTACAAAAATCACAACACAGAAAAAGGTTTTCTCTTCCTACTTCAATTTTCAAACGTTTTAGGGAAGACTATGACTGGGCCAGATTGGATAATGTTCCCAGCCCTTGGACTAATCCCTTCCAGGCAAAAGAGGAACTGTAATGCACAGCCCTACTGGAATCGCAGGGATGGCATGGGGAAAAGAAGATAACCGGGGAATACGATTACAAGAAGAAGGGGAAGAGAGATGCCAGGCAGCAACAACAGATATCCACTATGCCACCCTGTCTGGCAGCAGTGAGGATGAAATATAAACTTATGTAACACTGCCCTATCGGTGGCAACATTCTGACCAAAACCCTTCTCTAAATGCTAGCTGTAACATTAAACCACATGCTCTTTGAATAAATAGGTGGCTCTGAGTCATAACAGAAAATGGCAAACATACAAAAGGGGGTAAGCTCTGGATCTCGACATTTGAGTATTCATCGAATGTACCTACACCAACCACAGTTTTTGCTAAACCCTAGAAGCTGGCAGCTTATGAGTAGAACTGATTTTAAAGAGCAATTTGTAACAATCTCAGGTTTCCTCTACATTGGTATGAGCTGACAATACTTATTTAGTACAATTATCATGACTGATATTGCAGAAGTTTTATGAACCATGTTTATATTATGCTATGAATCCAGTAAGAAATACAACAGGCTATAAAGCTGATATTAGCAGCAGTCCTCAAGTATTTTGGTCACGGGACCCTCTTTTCACAAGTATCAAGAATTCCAAAGAGCTCTTGCTTATGTGGGTTATCTATTTTGATCCTTAGTATATCAGAAATTAAAACAGAGATTTAAAAAAACAGCTTTATTGCAGTTTTATCATATTTTTTTCTAGAAATTTTGTAGTTTTAGGTTTTACATTTGAGTTGATCCGTTTGGAGTTAAATTTTGTATGGTTCAAAGGTATGGATTGAAGTTCCTTTTTGGTATAGATGTTCAATTGTTCTAGCACCATTTGTTGGAAAGATCATTCTTTTTCTTTTGAATTGTCTTTCCACATTTGTCAAAAATCAGTTGTCTATGCATGTGTGAGTCTATTTCTGGATACTCTACTCTGTTACATCGATCTATACTGATCTATTTGTCTTTTTAAAACCATTACCACACTGTCTTAATTACTGCAGCTTTTGCATAAGTCTTGAAATCAAGCAGTGTAAGTCTTCCAATTTTGTTCTTCTTTTTCAAAATTGTTTTGGCTATTCTAGGCCCTTCCTATTTCTAAATAAATTTCAGAATCAGATTGTTTAAAAAAAAAAAAAAGCTGGCTGGGTTTTGACCTGCTAGGATTGGGTCAGATCTATATATTCATTTGGGAAGAACTGGTACCTTACAAGGTTTGAGCCTTCTAACATATGAACATGGCATATCTATTAGTTAAGGTCTTCTTTAGTTTCTCTCAGCAAGGCTTTATAGATTGGGTTGTTTTTTTTTTAAGATGGCACTTTTTTATTTCAAGTTTTTATTTAAATTCTAGTTAGTTAACATATATGGTAAAACTGGTTTCAGGTGTAGAGTTTAGTGATGCATCACTTACATACAACAACCAGTGCTCATCACAAGTGCCCTCCTTAATACCCATCACCCATTTAGCCCATCCCCCACCCACCTCCCTCCATCACCCCTCAGTTTGTTCTTTAAAGTTAAGAGTCTCTTATGGTTTGCTTCCCTCTTTCTCTTTTTTCCCCTTCCACTACATTCATCTGTTCTGTTTCTTAAATTCCACATATGAGTGAAATCACATGGTATTTGTCTTTCTCTAACTTATTAGCATATAGGTCTTTCATATCTTTTGTTGATTTGTCCCTAAGTATTTCCTATTTTGATGCTATTATAAATAATATTTTTAAAATTCCAATTTCAAATTATTTGTTGTTAGCATATAAAAATACAACTGATTTTTTTTATGTATCGATTTTGTACCCTGCAACATTAAAAATTCACTTATTGGACATCTGGGTGGCTCAACTGGTTAAGCATCTCCTTAGGCTCACATCATGATCCCAGGGCCCTGGAATTAAGCCCTGCATTGGGCTCCCTGCTCAGCAGGGAGCCTGCTTCTTCCTCTCCCTCTGTCCCTCCCCCTGCTGTGCTCTCTCCTGTGCTCACACTCTCTCTAGAATAAATAAATATAATCTTTTTTAAAAATTCACTTATTATTCACTACAGCTTTTCTGTAGAGTCCTTGGGCTTTTCTATATAAATAATCATACCACCTGTGAATAAAAACATTTTTGCTTCTTCCTTTCTACTCTGAGCGCCTTTTATTCCTTTTTCTTGCCTTATTGCACTGCCCAGAACCTCCAGTATTGAATAGAATTGATGAAAGTAAACATCTACTAACCTACCAGCTATTAACCTTAGGGAGAAAGCATCTGATCCTTCATCATTAAGTATGATACTAGCCATAGGATTTTTACAGATACACTTAATCAGGCTGAGCAAGTCCCTTTCCAGTTCCAGTTTGCTAAGAGTTTTCATCAAGTGTCAAATGTCTTTCTGTGTCTATTAAGATGATCATGTGATCTTTCTTTTTAGTTTGTTAATACAGTGAATCATACTGATTTTTAATATTCAGTCTACCTTCCATCCCTGGGATAAACCCCACTTCATCATGATGTATCATCCTTTTAATACAATATTGTATTGAATTTGTTAAGATTTCATTTTGAATTTTGCATCTATATTCATGAGAGAGTCATCTGTAGTATTCTTATAATTGTCTGGTTTTTGTTTAAGGCAATGCTGTCCTCATCGAATCAGTCAGAAAAGTATTCCCTCCTTTTTGATTTTCTAAAAGAATGTGTGTATAATTTGCATATTATTTCTTCCTTAAATGATTGGTAAAACTTACTAGTGAAGTCATCTGTGCCTTAAGTTTCCTTTACGGAAAGGTATTTAACTCTTTAACTATGATAGATACGAGACTATGCAAGTTATCCATTTCTTCTTGAACACACTTCGGTAAAACTGAGAAATTTCTAAAATATGAAGACGCACAAGCAAATATGCCATTGGTCATTAGAGTGATGATGACATACTAACATACCACGTAGCCTCTGCAAAACTCCACTATTCACTCATGAAGTAAAAAATTCTCAATTTAACTTTGAAAATAGTTTTCACTTTATGGACCCTCTGAAAGGGTCTTGGAGATACCAGAGTGCCAAGACCATACTCTGTGAAGCTCTAGTCTATGCAACAGATCACCATCAGTATTCCAGGATTTTTTTTTTTAAAGATTTTATTTTTTATTTATTCGACAGAGATAGAGACAGCCAGAGAGAGGGAACACAAGCAGGGGGAGTGGGAGAGGAAGAAGCAGGCTCATAGCAGAAGAGCCTGATGTGGGGCTCGATCCCATAACGCCGGGATCACGCCCTGAGCCGAAGGCAGACGCTTAACCGCTGTGCCACCCAGGCGCCCCCCAGGATTTTATGTTAAAGTGTATGAAGTACCCACATATTGAACAGACATTTGGGGCACTGTGGACTACTTTCAGAGTTAGCACAAAGCTTGAAAAACCTAAGTCATCATCTCATCCTGCTCCAAGAGAGCCAAAACCTTTCATAAGCAACCCTGGAACAGAGAATGACACCAACCTTATTTCTGGGTGTCACCCCTTCCAACAATATGGTCAGAATGTAAAAACAAGGCCCCAGTAAATGGATTCAAGAAAGGAGATGGGTCCTCAAAAAACAGAAGAAGATAGGAATCATTGTGACATTATTTTATCATGAAACTACATCAAAATATAAGTATGCTGTTAAAATTTGTTTAAAATATATTATAAAAGAAAAAATCCCTGTCTTCCAGTTCTACGTTAAATAGCATTCTAATCAAGGGCTGTAGGTTCCTTCTCCTACTCCAAATCCTGGGAATACATTTATAATGAGAAAAGGGGGAGAAGAACACCAGGTAACAGGGAATACAAAACCCAGCTCAGCAAAAAGAATAAAACTGAAAACCCCAAGGATACTTAAAGACTGTTGTGTCTCAGGATAGGGGAGGCAATGCCAGACAGGGGCCACAGAAGACAGGCTTCTAAAACTACCTACGGTGAAAGAGCAGTTACTGTTTGTTTTGTTTCGTTTTTCCTAATCCTTCACAGATTGATGGCTTCATACAAAACAGTAAAAATGAGTTATTAGAAAAAGAAAAAATTTTAAAACATCAAAATGCAAACCCAATATTTTTATCATTACAAGACAACAGACATATGATTACTCTGTCAAACTGCTTTAAATGTTTCTAAAGACTCTCAATTCTGTACTTATCTTATCATTAACCGAAAGAGTTACACTTCCGGTAGCACTGACCGGAAGGTTCCGACTGCACCCTTTCGTCTCCCTCATTCTCCCAGGTTGATCGTTGAGCTGGGTGAGCAAGCACTTCAGCTACACCAGTGAGAACTTCAGCAAGTCTAAAACATGGGCCACCTGGAGCTTTAATATTCAGTTTCAAATCCTTTGAACCCTATCAGCCCCTTTTCCCAGGCATGTTATATATTGTTTCCTGGCAGATTTCTCCTCCTAAATACAATCCCAATCACAGTACTACTAAAAACAATCATTACATCAAAAACTAAGGATATACTGTATGGTGACTAAGAAAACATAACAAAAATTATTATTAAAAAAAACAACTATTAAACTCCTTAGCTGAATATTTAAGGCGCTATTTGTATCACTGTAGCTTTAAAATGCCTTTCCTTACTTATCTCCCATGACTTTGGACACATGTTCTATGACTTAGACAAACTGCAGCACTGCTCTGCTTTTCTCCAAATTTGCTACTGTTGTGAGCCGAAATCATGCTCATTCTTTGTCTCTAGCTTCTATCAATATTAACAATCTTTCAGGGCCCATCCCAAATGTCACCTCCTTCCTGATCAGATGTAATTTCTCACCAACCCACTGAAAGAACTTTGTACTTCTCTTGTAGGACTTAAATCATTATGAATCGCATTACTGTTGTCTATGAAGTCATCTTATGCCCCGAACCAGATTTTACTTTTATTTTGAAGTATAAGGCTGCTGATTGATGAAAACGGATTCACGAAAACAGGAGACAGCGATAAGCTGAACTCCTTCAGGTGCCAAGTGGTGCCTTTATGATGTGGGTAGAGAAAAAACCATCATAGAGAAAAACAACTCCAGATTTAAAAATGGTTACCTGTAATGATCACATCCTATAATCCCTGTGCTACCTAATTCCAATTTATACCTCCCTTTGTGGTTAAAGGTGGCAATACCTCCCCCATATACAGGCAAATTCAAAAACACATCATGGAATTAGTCTCTACTTTGCCTTAAAAAAACCAACTGCATAAAATAGGATTAACAAAACAAGGAGGTCTGGGTTTTTTACAAACTCAATAAATACTAACTAATGGTGAAGAGTTCTAATGGAACACTGACCTGATCAACCCTATCTGAAGTTTTGTGCTTATCTCTGGGCACCACAGTTTAAGAGAGATGCTGGCAATCTGGAACATTTCCTGAAGAGAAGCATGAGAATAGAGAAGGATTTAAAACCTATAATATATATTGAGAGTGTAAAGGATTAAGAATGCCTCGCCTATAAAAGAAGAGAATCTCTAGTTGAAAATACAAGTGTTTCTGTTACAATGCGATATATTCATTCCTTAAAAAAAAAACCCTGCATTCCAGCAAATTACATATTAAGAATAAGAAGTTGATGAGAACAATATGTAAGACTAGACCTTACTTTACAGTTGCCTGTATAATTTTGTAACCAGAACATTAACAAAAACCAAAGTAACTCCAGTTAAAAATACCGACATACTTAAAATGCCATGCCATATTCCTAATGAATAAGGAATTATTACAGGGGGCGCCTGGGTGGCTAAGTCGTTACGCGTCTGCCTTAGGCTCAGGGCGTGATCCCAGAGTCCTGGGATCGAGCCCCGCAGAGGGCTCCCTGCTCTGCTCTACTGGGAGCCTGCTTCTTCCTCTCCCACTCCCCCTACTTGTGTTCCCTCTCTCACCGGCTGTGTCTCTGTCAAATAAATAAAATCTTTAAAAAAAAAAAAAAAGGAATTATTACAGTAAATATAAGACCCCTGAAAATACAAAGATAACTTAATGAAAGGGACTACAAGGAAAGGCTGGACTGCTGAGTTATAGGAAAGAGTGGGGGGACATCATCACAAGCTACGAAGGAGAAGCAGGTTTGGGACAAAATGTAATCATGCAAGAGAGGGACAGCTGTGGCTCACTGTCTTGAGTTTGTTTCTTTTCACAAAGATCAGGTGAAACCATGCAATAAATACATAAATACAAGGTGTATGGCAAAACTGAGCCAAGTGGAAGAATATGGCATGAAGAGACCTTGTGTGCAACCCCACAGCCCTCCACAGCTTGCTGTGTTCATCTGCATTAGCGTACTTGGGATTCAGCTGCTGTTTTTTAGTGGTCAAATATTAATGTGATAGGAAAAATCAACTATGAACCAGGGCAACTTCTGTATTATACTGACATGCTTCTACTGCCAATCATGTATGAACTGAGTCATGGTACTAAAGCCCTGCAGCAGAATAGACTGTACTTGAAGGATTATCACCACATATGGGGACAGGGTAGCAAAGCAGGTCAACTGATGATCATTTGAGATACATCAATAGTCTAAAATTCTAATTTAGAAAACACAAGCACACCACAAAAAATACAGGCAATATAAAACTATAAAAGAACACCCAGAAGGAAAAGGAGTTCACAGAAGCCACCTGTGATTGTTCTTCATTTTTAGGGGAAAATACACTATGGTCAGAATTACCACAAATTATATCTGGAAATCTGGGGCAAGAGTAAATTTGGATTTTGAATTCTAGATAGGGAAAATCAGGAAAGAGGAAAAGAGAAGCAACAAATATAATTTATTTTACTTTCAGTGGAATTCTTTCTCCCTAGTCCACAATAAACTCAATACTTTGAAATACAAATTAAAGACTCAATAAAATCAAAACCATTTCTATTCTGCCTCTACTCCAAGCTCAGACATACATTAAGAACCATAATATTCATTGTCTCATTAATATCTCCCAAAATTTTGTGGATGTGCATAGCCTGACCATGTTTTAGCAGGGACTCTAAGACTTGGAAGAGAGGATAGTAAATTATATGTTATGAACGGATTACTTGAAAATAAAAGAGAAGATGGAATAAAGGAAGGAAGAAAACGAGGAAGAAAAGGAAACATGGAGGAAGGAAAAGAGGGAGGGAGTCTTCAGTCACGTGGAGGATACTAGTAAAATACAAATTAGGAGACCACAGTATAAAAACCACTCATCCTCACTGAACCAAATCCCTTATCTTTCCATGCTGTCCCCAGTGCTTCGTGAAGAAATATCCCCCTCCATAGTCTAGAAAAGAGATTGGCAAACAACTGCCAACAGGCCAAATCCAGCCCAATGCCTGTTTTTGAAAATAAAGTTTTATTGGAACCCAGCCACACGCGTTCATTCACATATTGTCTGTAGCTGCCTTCATGCTGTGACAGCAGAACTGAGTAGTTGTGAAAGAGACCATATGGCCTGCACGCCTAAAATTTTACTATCTTGCCCTTTAGAGAAGACGTTTGGGGCCCCTGATTTAGAGTGTATTCTTCCCTAAGCCCTGCTTCTCTCTTGAGAGGAGGGAGGTGCAACAAGGACAATGAACTAAAGCAGCTAGGGGTCCCCTACTTCAGGAAGGAAGAAAGGGAAGTTCCCTGCAGAGTACGTTTTCAGACCATCTCACTACTCCCTTTGTGATTAAGTCTCAAATGCTAAATTTGGCTCAAGGTTCACAATGATAAATCAGACTTCTTACAAGAATACACAGCACCCTACTTTCACAGCACTTTCTTCCAGGTACACACTCTCCCTTTTATGAAAGTATGCCCACTCCTATTTGACTAGACAGAAACTATTTCCTTTGAGATAAGATGAGGGTTCCCTGTGAATTCTTTATGGTCTTTCAAGCACCAGACAACTGTTTTGCTTTAAAACCAGATTTCACAAGAATGAGTTAAAGCAATCTTTATTGCTAAAAACGCGACTCTTTTGGATCCAAAAAATTCCCTAAACTAAAAGGTCTCAAAATCTGAGACATCATTTAATCTGTGGTTTAGAGGAAAACCTTTGTGAGGTCAGTCTTTGAATTTATAGTCATTTATCAGGATCAGAAAGCTTTTTAATGTTTGCTATCTTATGCACGCTGAGGAACAACTATAATCAATATATATCACCCTAACTAGCTGGCTGGATGTCAAAGAGAATATTTTGGGGAGACTATCAGTTTCCTTCCTAGCAAATATGTAAAACTAAATGGACTTTTTCAAACAATTCCAAAGGGTAAGGGACAATGCAAGAATTCATCAAAAAAAAAAAAAATCCCAGGGAAATTAATTAGCCTAATTCTCTTTTTCTGGGTGCACAGAATGCTAAATCTTCCCCTGTTCCTAAGGGAAGGTGAGAAGAATGAGAAATTTCAAAACTACAAATTTACTAAAACTCGATCTTTGATGACAAGTCACAACATGTGACTGTCTCATGCATTTTTGATGCTCACGTCATTACCTATTTTCCCTGACTATATGAAACAACCAAAGCAGCACTTGAAATGGGTTTCCCCCACAACATTCCCTTTAAACAAAGACATAACAGCAGTAAAATTATCACATATCAAGTCCATCATGAATTAAAGCTATTTCTTGAAAAGCCTTCTCTATGACTGTTTTGCCAGTATGCTATCATTTCCGTTGTTCTTAACAATTTAACTTAATCATTTCAGTCCTTCAAGTTTCCATCCTATTTCCACAATTCTTTTTGTCAAATACCCACTGAGTATACTTCCTCCTCACCTACGTTCTCATGAACACCAACAATCTGGTCTCTCCCTGACCATAACACTGAAATGCTTCCTATTCTCACCATCTCTATGGCTCCAGCCAAATCAGATGTGCCCCCCGCCGCCCCCAGGCCTATTCTTGTTCATTCAATGGCATTTGAGCATTGTCTTCTTCGATAACATTTTAAAATCTGTGGCTTACCCAGATTCTGCACTCCTGAAGTCCTTCTACCTAGATGACAGCTCTCTTCCATTGGGTCCTCCAAGTTCAGGCCTTTGTTCTCCCATAGTTGTATGTTACACTTACTTCCTCGCTTTGGTTTCATGATGCCCTTCTTCTCCACTTTGATCACTTAGCTCCTCTCTGGTCCCAGCTGCCAATAATTAAGACTAGATATTCTGTCAACAGCTCCAAATAAATACTTAAGAGTCTTGGGCAAGTAACTGGAACTTCTTTGGGCCTCACTATATTCTTATGTCAGTTAAGTAAATTCTCTGGGAAAAGATGAAAGAGTAGGGGTTTCAGAGCTGTGAGGGGGAACATAAGCAAACTGACAGCACTGGGAATTCTCACGGTACTGGCAGGACAGAGAGGAGAGCTGCCCATTTCAGATTACGAGCACTTGTTGGGGAGCATTATAAAACAGCGGTGCATGGATGGGCAGGCTCTGGAAACAGGATCCAAGAAGACACCATTATTTGCTTCAAGAGAAGATTAAAGGAGACTACTCTAGCAGTAATATTGCAGAGAAATTGGACAAGGGAGGGCATGAAGCCAAGGAAATGAAATAGGAAGCTATTGCCACGATAATCCAGGTATAAAGAGATTAAGACTACCTGCTTAACCAAGTCTAAAATCATTCTTCAAGCACTCAAGATCTTTCTAACTCATCTTTCCAGCTTTCTCTCTCATTATTCTCTGCAAGAAATTTCTCTACCAGGGGAGCCTGAGTGGCTCAGTCGTTAAGCATCTGCCTTCAGCTCAGGTCATGATCCCAGCATTCTGGGATCAAGCCCCGAATCGGGCTCCCTGCTCAGCAGGAAGCCTGCTTCTCCCTCTCCCACTCCCCTTGCTTGTGTTCCCTCTCTCACTGCCTCTCTCTCTGTCAAATAAATAAATAAAATCTTAAAAAAAAAAAAAAAAAGAAATTTCTCTTCCATTCTAGATTGCTCCCTGTGCCCTAAATCAAGTACACCCACAGTGCCACCGTGAATAACTTGATCAGCCACACCTTAGCTGTCCCTCTTCCCTTTCCAGTCTTTAAAAGCTATGCCTCTTTAGGGGTCTAGTTTATGCCTAAACTTGGTCACAAAGGCTTCTCTAACCATTCCAATCCATAACAGCCTGTACAATTTGAAAGACCTACAATTATCCTTATATCCCTTTCTTTTTTTTCTTTTTTTTGGGGGGGGGGCTTGTCTAATCCTCAATAGATTCCATTATCACTTTAAATCAAAATCAATACTTCAAAATCAATATTTATCTATTTAATACTTCCACACAGTACTACTGCACTGAAGAACCAAGTCAAACCAATATGGTCAGGGTCAGGGTTGGGCTCAGGGTCAGGGTTACAGTATTGATGGATGGATGGATGGATAGTTAGATACGTACATACATAGGCAGACAGACAGGAAGGATGAAAGCAAGCCTGTTCTGTACACTCTGTTGCAGTTGTAAATAGCTAAGGATACTGGGGCAGGGGGCAGGTGGGCTCTGGAGCTGCCTTAGTTCAAGGTTCTCCTTCGGTCACCCACTGGGTCACTAAGATCCCCCTTAACATCACTCTACAATGTGAGTCAAAAGGAAAGAGAAGAAGGGCCTGGATCCCGTCTCTGCCCCCTCACTAACTTCTGAGCCTCTAACCACTCCAGCGTCATTCCCATTTCCAAGTCAGCCTGACCTCCTCCCTTCAGTTAAAATGACTCCTGTATTAACACAATTAACTCTCCTACAGTGGCAGGGAGTTTCAGCGTCCCTTCACATTTCCAGCCATCTTGACTGAGAATTACACACCACAAAAGGCTGTCTTCGGCTCCCCCACATTGCCTTCACCTCTTCACCACTGTCACCACCTGATTCCTTTCTGACTACAGTCTCTCTCCTTTGTGCTGTCCCTGGAATCCCTGTGCACGCATCTCCCACTTTGATCTGATTCAGTGCCACCCACATCACCCTCCTCCTTTGTCTGACCCATTTCAGGGCTTCACAGAGCACATCAACATGTCGCCTCTGAAAAACACTCCAGACAGATCTGCCTTGGAACACAGACCACTGCAGCTCTCACTTGAGTGTCCTTTCTCAATCTCGTTTATTCTTTCTACTTCAGGACAGATCTAAGGAGCCCTAGCTTCCCATTCTAGCTTCTAATCTAGCAATACAGAGTGTTTCTTGCTGCAGTGTGGTGTGCCAGAAAGACCACTGGGAATCTGCATCCAAATACCACTTCCACAAATTGTTCCCCAGATCACTTACATAATGGTGCCTCCAGAGTGCTCATCTATTTAAAAACACGGAGGGAAAAAATTACCTTGCAGAGTTGTTGAGATTATTAAAGGAGATAGCGTATAGAAAGCACCTCGTCCAGTTCCTACAAACAGTGTATATTCAATACCTATAGTTCCCCTTCCTCACTCCCACCCTTCTAAGCTTCGCACTGCCAGGCCTCTAATAAATGAGGCTGGAGGTGCTACGGTGGGCTGCAGTCCTGCCATCACTGTGCCAATAAATCCATTTACATCTGAGTTTATTGAGCCAAAGTAGAAATCCATAACTTCTACTTAGAGCAGCAGTTCTTAACCCTCGGTGTACATTAGAATTTCCTGGGGGACTTTTAAAATAAAAGAATATTTGGGCTTTACTGCCAAAGATTCCAGTCTCATTGACCCGAGGTAAGGCCAGGGTATCAGTGCAGCCCAGCATGAGAACCACTGATTAAAATTAACTGGCATCATCCAGAGTTAAATGGAACCCAAGGGCCCTTGGCACTCGTGGCCCACTGTTACAAGATCCCCCCAGACAAGACCATGCAAAGATGCAATCTCCCCAAATTTACTTTGGTTCCATAGACTCTTAAAATAATCTCAGGGAACCAAGCCACTTCATATGGATCTCTATCACTTGATATGGCAGCAATCAAGGTGGAAAAGTATCCAATAAATATGTAATAGAATTCAGGAGTCTCAGACATCCCAGAGGAAAACACAATACGCACCTCAGGAGATAATTTTAAAATATACTTTCTATGCCCTAGAATACCTGAAAATCTAGGCCTAAACTGCTTCCTGTATGAAACTGTACATTAGTTATCTTTCAGTTAGTGGCTCCAGTTATGAATTCACCAGCCTTATGAACAGAATGTGTATGTGATGGTTAACTTTGTTTCAACTTGTCAGGGCTAAGCAATGTCCAGAGAGCTGGTAAAACATGATTTCTGGTTGTTCCTTTGAGGGTATTTAAGGAAGAGATTAGTATTTGACTCAGTAGACTGAGTAAAGAAAATCCACCCTCACCAATGGGGGTGAGCATCATCCACTCCTTGAGGGCGCAGACAGAACAAAAGGTTGAGGATGAATACTCTCTCTCTCTCTCTTTCTCCTTCTCCACGCCCCCCTCCTCTCCCCTTTTCTTCTCCTCCCTTGAGCCAGGAAGTCCATTTCTCTGCCCTTGAACAGCCCTGGTTCTCTCGCCTTCCCACTCCATGACTTACACCAACGCCTCCTCTCCTCCCCTGGTTCTCAGGCCTGTCCCGGTTCGCCAGCCTGCCGATGGCACGCGGTGGACTTCTCGGCCTCCATAACCTTAGGAACCAACTTTGTGAGGAATCTCCTCTTATACATGTTTGATTTTTTCTGTTTCTCTGGAGAACACTGACACACACAGATTGGTTCCCTAGTTCAGAATCAGCGTCTGCACCTCTGAAGGCAAAATGCAGTGCCAGTCCATCCACTGCTTTCAGAGCCCAGCCATCAGGGACTGCCCTGTGCTCTGGAGAGCTGTACCGTATCTACCTGAGAAATTCTTCAGAACACCCTTCTGCAGCCCACCTGACTACCAGACAGCCATGGCCAACACACACAGGCACTCTGTTTGGTCAGCAGTGTTTTTTAAAAAAATATGTATCCATTGCCATCACGTAAAAAGCAGGCAATGTACTTCTTGCTCAGATGATAAAAAATTTTAGTAGACAACTAGAACTTTTCCTTAGTTATCTCACTACAGAGTATACGTTTCCTGAAGAAAAAAAAATGGTTTCCCAGCATCATATACTCAGGTTTAATAATTCTCAGAATAAGAATAAAGAAAGAATATGTATAAGTCAATTTTCACCACATCCTGAAGAAAGTCAAGGGCAGCTTCTTCTAATGACATATGATTCAGCCTCATGACCAGTTCTTCAAGAAAAAACATAACAGGTATAAAACAATCTTTCTCTGGTTTAGTAACTGTAGTGACTCTTAGACTTTTGTCATTTCAGTAATCCCCCTTTATTCTGGGGACCACAACTTCTCAACATAAACCTACCAGTTGAGAAGTTCATGGGTGCAGACCTGGCCCAAGTGGGACAAACCCGGGAAAGCTGATCTACGCCTGTCTGTAGACTATCCAACATGGGATCCGTTTCCCGCTATATGGACTATGGAAGTAGAGGATTTGAGCTACGTTTCCCATTTCATTTACAGGACTTCGTGCTGGATTTCCACCACCCGCAAATAAAGAATCCTAATTAATACAGAAGTTATTTTTTTTTTTACTGACTGAGTTCTTATGTAAATGATTTATCTAACCCACTGACTTACCTCATCCAAGAATAAAATTTAGACACTGAAGTCCGGACTCATTTTCAGAATAAATTCACTCTGTTCTACATAAGAACCATATATGCCTAAAGCATAATATTAAGTAAAATCATATCGCTGGGTATTTAATGGTTTTTTCATTCTAACATCAAAAAATTCTATTAGTGGATAAAAGACGTATGCTTGGGAATATAAACTTCTAAGTGGATAATGGCTTCATGATGGAATAATGAAATCTCACTGTGGCAAATCAGGATGCAGTCAAACTCCATGCTGTTCCAATATTTAAAAAGTCTATTTCACCTTTCATTTCTTTGGGATGGCCACGTAGAACTACACTGATGCTGGTGAACAATATCCTCATCCTAGGAATCTGAAGAGTTTACTTTGGGACTGAGACTATCAGTAGCAGCCTGATAAACAGATTAGGAGCATCCAAATGCTAATAATATGTAAATCAGTTCCTAATGCGAACTTAGTTTTCGGAGTAGTATAGCCAAATGTCCCATGGTTATGATACAACAACTTCAGGAACTTAATCTTAAAACTTCAAACAGGTATTGTGGATTCCTTCTGGGACACAGGTATTTTTTTCCTGTTGTTTTGTGCTATATAAAAGTTTCTTTTCTTTCTTTTTTTTCTTTCTTTTTTGTTTGTTTGTTTGTTTGCCTTGTTGCTTTACTCTCTTTGCACAAACTAAAGGTCCAGAAAGACATCAGTGCTTCAATGTAGGCATTTCATCTATAATAGAAATGTCATTTCATCGTACTTTTGGGGGTATGGGGGGAACGCTTTCCATTTTGCCAAATAGGTTCCACTTTTTTCCTGTCTGACCGGCAAGGAAAGTAAGGACATAATAATATAAAGTTAGAACACTTAGAACTACAGAAAATATGGAAATTTGATTTTGAAGAGAAAAAAATTAGATTATAATTCAAGAAGGATTTTTTTCCTTTGACCTTCAAGAACATGAGCAGAGGCAATGTTAGGTTCAAATAAGACAACCACTCAAACCAATAAAGCCCAACGAATCAAAACAAAGATACCGTAACTGTACATTTATGAATTAAAGAGATTATATAAATAATGTACTCTTGTATACTTCTGAATTTGGTTTTAAATGAGCTGAAATCGAGTTTTAACTGGAATACATGGAGGTCAATGAGTCTGTGATCTAAGAGTTACCAAGGAGACAGCTTGCCACGCTAATAGAGCATAATAATTGCTAAAACCAAATTAATTATGCTTGGTAATCACAGATCTCATATGTATATTTTCCACAACAGGAGTGTGGAGAAACTAATATAAATTGCTGACTTCCATTCTCACTTGGACTTCATAACCCTTGGATACAGAGTGGAAAACTAGTCAACTAGAAACTAAAAATAAAAGTTTAATGAGGCACAAAAATCCCATGTTTTACTTAGGGGAAAAGAAAATAACTTCTCCACCTTGAGCGGAATATATTTTAAAAAGTGTTCCCTAATCTCTTCTATAGTCTATAATGTATATTCCAGTAGACCATACTTCCAATCGTTATCCAGATTAATATCTAATAATATGTGTGACTACTACAACATAGAGGAAAACTTGTAGGAGGTTTCTATCTTCTCTCTAGACTGTTATAAATACCATTAACTCTCTGAACAACATCAAATTAGGAAGGCAGGAATTTTTCTTATATTAGACTAAAGCTATATAACTACAGGTTGAAATATGGGGCTGAGGACAGCTAGCCATACCTTAAATCACAAACAAAATCCTCATTTGTGATGAACCTAGGCCTCAGGTTAAGGCTTTCTGTTCAGAACCTGCTCCCTGGTCCAGGTGGCTTCCTTCACACTAACCGTAGCCTAGTCACTTGGATTCTGCCTCTTCTGCGCAAAGCATGCGTGGATGCCGCCCCAAGATGGCTGCTCTCCCAGCCACACCCTGCTTGCATCACATTTTAAAGAATGCCATATATGCTGGTTTATCGATTCTGGACACCCCAGCTGTGAAGGTGCCTGAGATCAACTGCTGACACAAATAAGGAAAATGAGATGCCCCTTAGCACAGCATAGTTAATATGCAATCCTACCTAAAGACAGAAGGCCTATTAGATAACTTCCATTAGAGTCTTTCCTCCCCATAAGACTAACAGTGATTTTTCCCCCAAATTTAGTTTACTTATACTAATTTTATCTTATAAGGAAAATTCATTTTTACTTTTAGGGCTACTATTTTAGTTTTTAGATAACAAATTCAGTGAATCTTCATATAATAAATAATTTAAATAAATCCATTATCTGAAAAAGATGCTGGCAAGCCAATCCTACAAATATTCAGAGTTAAATAATTACTTTAAAAACTCATTTACATTTAAATAAGTACATTTAAAAGCTCATATGTGGTATCACATATTTTTACCTTGAGAAGATATGTGGGAATATTGCTGAAATCCACTGGCAACTTCAAAAGGAAACGAGCTGAAAATTCACCAGTCTGTAGGACAAAAGGTATAATAATAAAGATTAAAATAAGAAATTGATTGTGAAGTGACAATTATAGCCAAGGCCACAAGTTCAACCTGTTCAAACTGGAGGCATTTTCAATTTGGATTTCCTAACATTAGCAAGAAAAGAAGGTTGGAAAAGCAGGGAAAGATCAAAAAGAATTCTTAAATTATTAGCTACTAAAAGCATAATTAGAATTTTTTAAATCTGCACTTTCAATGTGCAATAAAATTATAATGTCTCATTACCTTTTTGGGTTTTTTTAAGTGTAAAAAGAATACATGAATGTATGATTTTTTTTTTAATCCAAGCAATAGAGACAGACCTCTCCCTTTGATTCATTTCCTTTTTATTCAACCATTCAGACCACTAAGATTTATAACCCACAAGCGACTGACATACATCACTATCCTTTACAGTGTGTCTGGGAGTACATACAAAGGTCAAACTTCTGCTGAGCGAAAGCAGTCTATCAGCAGGTACCCCAAAGAAGATTCTAATTTCCTGAACAATGTATTAACATCATTATCACCAACTAATATTTTTCAGTAATTCTATGAGCATAGTCTCCATAGGAAAGATGTACAGAGGTTTAGAGATTTAAAACACTTAACCAAGCCTAAATAATGACTTCTACTTTTTTAAAAGAAAAAAACAACTCGTGTAAAAGAAAAAAGTTTTCCTCTCAATTTATGATGATGGGAAATCATAAAGTTGTTTTTATGATGGGCATGGCTAAGGCATCATATTTTTTTTAAAAAAACATTGTCATAGTGTGGAGAAGGGGCTTTCCAGCTGGGCTATCAGACACCTAGGGGTGCCAAGGAACCTCTGCAAAGGCCACAAGGAAGGGTGCTGAGCTGGTGGGGTCCTGGCTCTTCCAACTTCTCCCCCTGCAAGCCTGCAGTTCAGCTTAGGATTTTGACATATTGGGTTTCACTATGACATGCTGTTTGCACAAAGAACTCCAGGGATGATCCACAACTACTCTAAAGAGTGGATCTCTCTCATTTTTTATTTTGGGAACACTGAAGAGCTCCCAATATCTCCACTGTCTTCCCCCCTTAAAAACACACACACACACACAAAGCATGCACCCCCAACTCCTAAAACACATGCTTAAACACAGCAAGCATTTACAAATATTTTTTATGGGTCGGTGGATGAAGGCACATAAGCATACCTACACACCTCTTACAGAAGATTCCACATCAATCACCATGACTTTCTACAAATACTCTAACAACTGGCTGCCATTTTTAAACTCTGACCTAAAACCTTGAAAACACAAACAGAAATATAAACCTTGAGCTCAAAAGATAAAATTGGTAACTACCATCTGCATGGTGGATAGTTGTTTTACTGCTTACAACATCTTTTAACTTACATCAACCTCTGGTTAAGGACAGAGCACTTCCTCATTGCCACAAGCCTAACCCCATGACACAAAAAGCAGAAACGAGAGAATTGAATGGACAGACTCAACGCTGAGGCAAGCCAGACAGACTCACAAAAGCCACTGTGCCACCAGAAATGCCAGTGGTGAGAAACAGGAGGCATCACGGGAGCTGAGCAGCTATAGTCATAGGGCACGCCCATCCATGCAGGCTGCTTGAAAGGATAGTTAAGAGCCGCCTAAGGATCTACAAACAGCTCACCACAGTGGGGTGGGAGGAAAAGGTCTGTGAAAGAGCCTCATAAAATTCTTCCATTCTATTACAACCCAAGATTACTAGAAGGTATGGTTTTGGCGTTTTGTTAAGCTTCTACGACTAACACCACCTTTGAGTGTGATTCTTTCAACATAAGTACAGGGGCTCATATATTGAAAGAGGTGAGTATAGGGACAACATAAAGCACTACAGAATTATTTGCGAGATTATAAGAGGGGCATATAGCCCAGTGGGAATTTGGGGGGTGTGGGAAGAACAGAAAAGTCTTCCTTGAGTGCTGGTACAGTGCTACAGAGGAAGGAACACTCATCAAAGAAGACAAATTCCCACCATTGTCCCCATTCTTGCTCCTATATAATCAATTTTTCCCTCTTTACCCACTCACCAAAAAGTCTTCCTTAACTTTCATCAGGTCCCATCTCACTTCCCTGTTGTACTTTACAAAACAACCTCCTGTAAAGAACCGTTCTACATTTGTCCTTTTACTATTCTCTCTGAAGCCCTTTCCTGACAGCCTTCCCCCTGGCACCAGTCAACCCCAACCGCTCATCAAGGTCACCAATGACCTCCCCATGGCCAAATCCAACAGTCATTTCTCAGTGCTCATTTTATTACTTGTTCTCTCAGCAGCATTTTGACATAGCTGATTACTACTCCTTTCCTAGAACTTTCTCCCCTTGGTTTCCAGGATCCCACTCTCTCTTGGTTTGACTTTACTTCACTAGCCCTCCCTACAGCCTCCCCAGCCTCAGAACACTGCAACACACCACCAGGGCTCAGCCTCAAAACCTCTCTCCTTTCCTGACACTTCCCAGGTGACCTCATCTAGGCTCAAGACTCTCTCAATACCATTTATGTGCTGATGATTCCCAAATGTTCTATCTCTGCCCAGACCTTTCCCTAACTTGTTTCATTTATCCAACTATCATGACTGAAACCAAACTCCTGATTTCCTTCCTTTGATATTAGTCTTCATTTTAGTAAATGGCAATTCCATTCTTTCAATCCCTCAGGCCAAAAACCTCAGGTTTTTGCTCGTCCCACGTTCAAAGTGGCAGCAAATCCTGTTGATTCTACCCTCAAAATAGATCCTTAGTCCAACCACCTCTCACCACAGGACAACCACCTGATCTGAGCCATAGCTATCTCCAGCCTAGGTCACTGCAATCAGCCCCAAGTGCTTCAGCCACTGTTCATCTGGAAGTCTGTTCCCGTCTCTGTAGGCACAGCAACCCTTTCAATATATTAGCCAGATTATGATCCGCCTTTGCTCAAAACACTCAAATGGTGGGAGTTTAGCTCCTTTATAGAATAACCTGACAAGACAGCAACTGAGCAGAGATGTGAAAGAGGTGAGGAAGAAAATCATGTGGAATGTGAAGGAGAAATATCCCAGGCAAAGAGAACACAAAGTATAAAAAGGGTTGATGCAGGGGCAGGACTAGATGTTCAAGAAAGAGCAAGGACGTCAGTGTTACTGGAGCAAACAAGCACTAATACCGATCACTAATTCCGAGGTCACCCCAAAACTCTCTTTTCCTAACCGCTGTAGGATGTGCAACAATCACTCATTAACATTAGTAAATACCAAAATGACGACTGCATCTACATGGAACATTTGTTAAGTAATTCCAGGAGATACTGAGAGAGGTTTTTTACAAGTACTAAAGGGTTAGGAGAGGTTGCAGAAGGGAGTTGGTTGGACAGACAATAATAAATCAAACCCAGTTCAACTTCATTTTCCATTTAGAGACGCAAACCATCTACAATCAATAAACAGCCATTTCTACCCACTGGTATACAATGTCAATCGGTGAGTTAAAATGGCAATCTCAAAACACTCATGTTAGACTCAATGGCTCTTCTACAGTTTGTTTTTGAAAACAATAAAAGGAGTAAAATGTGGAATTTAAAAATTAAAACAAGCCTTGTACATATAAGGTAATGGGAAATATAATTACATAGTTAGCACTTGGACTCATGTGAACTGCTAGTTATTTTAGTCCATGTACTACATTTTAGCTCTTTTTGCCCTATTTTAGTTTGTACAATATATTTTTATTCTACCAACTATTTTAGAAGAACATTCCTTTAAAAATGCTTAGACAATCCCTACTTTATCCCCTCTCAAAATGTTGATCCTAGAACTAATATAAATTTATGTTTATTGGCAAAAAAGTGATTTCCACAACTAAACTCATAATAAAAGGCAAGTTGATCCCAGGACTAAGAGGAGTTTGTGTTTATCAGCAAAGGACTGATTTACACAACTAAATTTCATAATACGAGAAACTTTTAAGACTATAAAAGGAATGTGGTGCTCTGGAAACCATAGAAAGTACTTTCCGATAACCAAATTTCCAGCTGACTATACATTCTTTGTTTTGCCATGAGAGAATAAAGAAAACTTAGCACTTGTTTCTAACAGTGTTGGAAACATTGGAAACCAACTCAAGAATTCAGTTTTCAGTTCTGCCACTGATTTTCCTTGTGACCTGGAAGTGATCTCCTTCTGTGTAACTAAGTAAACGCTGACTTAAAACATGTCTTAATATAAAACTTAAGCTATAAATTATATAAGGAGCTAAACATAAGTGGAAAATCCATTCTGAGTTCTACCTCAGATGACTTTTTCTGTGTTTTTATATTCAAAGTTCCAACAGTTATTCAAGCAATTTACGGTCACTCTGTTGTAACGTCAAAGATTGCTTCCATAGCAATCTTTCCTGTAAGCTGAAAATGAGACATTTAGATGCAGCCAAGTGAACAGAATAATTTGATTTTTTTGTCAGTCCTTGGTCAAAGCTTCTCTTGGATAGATGTAGAAAATTATCTGACCTATGACTGTTAAAATGTCAGCCGTTCTGCCAACTGCCTTAATGGCAATTTCCCCAGCTTAGCAATAAATATGTGCATCCTTCCTTTTTTTCAAGTTATAGTACACTGGCAAGTAACTTAAACTAACAAGACCCTGAGTTTTGGCAATTTATTAGGTTTGAGCTTTTCTCCTGGTAATAGCATCTGTGTCATGTGACAGGTAGTGACAGGTAGACGTGTTGTGCAGAATGGGCTCCAAACCCAGGTTGCTGGGTAAAGGGAAATTCCACTTTCTTTCTTAGAGGCTGTTCCCTTGTCAACAAACAAGCTGTCATCCAAAACTGACTGCTTCTACCGCTTGGATAGCTACAAGTGAAGAAACACTCAAGAATGACTACAAATGTAACAGGGTGACAACTGGGTAAGGGTGATTCTTCGAATGGATTCTAACAACGAACAGCCCAAGTCTGCAGACTGTTCCTTGGCAAATGCATAACTACCCATTACATATGAAAAGGAAAGCCAAAGTCAGTCTAACTAGGATTTCATAACATCTCACACTTCACAAAATGTTTTCTAAACTACATTATTTAATTATCCCAAAACTCTGTTCAATAGATATAATTCCCTTACACCTATTTCAGAAATGAGAAAACTTGGGCTTAGAACAGTCAAGAAACTGCCCAAAGCCACTGAGAGAGTAATAAAGACAGCTCAACTTCAAGACTCAAGATCCATCCATCCTATTCACTACTATGAATTAAGACCCTCAAATGTGTCTGTCAGACCCTAGATGAGGTATTGCAAATATAATGAGTAAAGGAGACAGCCCCTGCTCTCTTGAGGCTTATCATCTAGTGGGTGAGTCAGACATTAACCAAAATAATGCTCCTACAAATTACAACCTGTGAAAAATCTGTCCAAGAAAGAGCAGAGTGCTCTGATATTTCAGGAAGACTGGACCTGTCTAGGCTTTGGGGTTCATTATTTTGTGGGAACTCTTAGAAAGCCAAGTCATAAGACCATGTGGAAAAATAAACAATTAACACCAGCCAGGAAAACTTCAAAGAAGCATAGCAATGGGGGGGGGGTGGCTAGCTATACCAGAGAATAAAGACAAAGAAATTACAGAAGGGTTATACTGGTACTAAATCAACAAACAGAAACCTAAGTCTAGAAATAAAGCCAACTACATTTAGTGTATGATTGATGATGTGGGACAACGGCATTGTCATCTAGGAATAAAGTTCGGTCCATATTTCACATCATGTATGAAGATAAAGTCCACGTGGATTATGCATTTCAGTGTACAAAATTGAAACCATAAGGAAGAAAACACTGATGAATGCCTTTATAACCTTGCAGCAGGGAATGCCTTTCAAATAGGACTCCAAATTCAGAAGCCATAAAGGGAATGAGGGGTAAATTTGATGGCCTGAATATAAAAATTTTGTGGATGGCAAAAAACCACCATCGGCAAAGTCAAAAGACAATTGACAGAGGAAAATGTATTTGCAACCCTATCACAAAAAGCTGACCTTACTGAAAAAAAAGATTTAAAAAACCCAAGAGGAAAACAGGCAACAAATATACAGAAAAGAAATACAAATAACTCTTGGACATGAAAAAATGTTTAACCTCATTCATAACAAAAGGAATACAAATTAAAATTAGATTGAATATCATTTTTTACCAGACTGGCAGAAATCTGGACTTTAAAGATATCACTGAACTGTGTTCTCACCTCCACTGTTTCTGATGACAAGTCAACGTTGACTCAAATAACTGCGCACCTACAGATAAAGTGTCATTTTCCTGTGATCACTTAAGATTTTCTCTTTATGCTCAGTTTTCAGTATTCTGACATGCATTTTTCTTGGTTAGGGTTTGTTGAGATTCCTGAATCTGTAAATTTATGTCTTTCACCATATTTGGAAATATCTAGGCATTATTTCATCAAATATTTCCCTACTCCCTCTTCCTCTCCTCTCCTTCCAGGATTCTACTTTCACATATATTCAATGTTTTAATTTTGTCCTGTAAACTCTGCCTTCCCTTCTTTCAAGTATCAACTTCTATCCAGTACCTAATTGCTTTCAATCACTATCCAGCATCTTCAGGCACATGTCTTTATATTCTGTCCAGAGCTTAGAGTTGTTATGTATGGAAGGGTTAGTGCA
This sequence comes from Ailuropoda melanoleuca, assembly GCF_002007445.2. Taxonomy (NCBI): domain Eukaryota; kingdom Metazoa; phylum Chordata; class Mammalia; order Carnivora; family Ursidae; genus Ailuropoda; species Ailuropoda melanoleuca. The sequence continues at coordinate 122,688,819 of NC_048221.1, forward strand.
GAAGCTACCAGGCCATTATGCAAAGTCGAACTTGACAGAAATCTACAAATATGTCAATATACTGTTGCAACACTGTGGAGAAATAATCACTCTGATATATTGCTGCTGGGTTAATAAATTATTAGTATGAACTTTATGGAGGGCATTTTAGAGATAAAATTATAAACACACATAATCTTTGATCTAGCAATTCCTCTTCTAGTTATTTATCTTACTTGATAAGACATACTTGAACACATGCAAAATGACAGGTACAAGAATGAAGGAGCTCTTTATATTTGGGGAAAAAAATCCCTAAGCTATGTTAGGTCAAAAGCAAGATGCCAAACATGGTGTATAATATATGTTCATTTGCATTAAAAGAGGGGAATATATATATATATTTTATATATATATATTTGTATTTCCCTATATGTGCATACTGAAACTCTGAAAAGCTACACTAGAAAAAAGCTATACCAGTGCTTACCTGGGGTGGAGGAGGAAAGAACGGTGGCTCTGATTTGGGTGGACACAGGACAATGACGGGAGGGAGACTTTTCACTACATATATTTTAACAGATTTTGATTTTTCAGCAATATGAATATATTACCCACTCAAAAACTTTTAAAAAGGAATTTGCAGGGGCGCCTGGGTGCCTCAGTCGGTTGAGTGTCCAACTCCTGATTTCGGCTCAGGTCATGACTTCAAGGTGGTGAGGCTGAGCCCTGCGTCAGGCTCCGTGTTGAGTGTGGGGTCTGCTTCAGATTCTCTCTCTCTCCCTCTCCCTCTGCGCCTCTCCCTGCTCACACTCATTCTCTCTCAAATAAAGAAATAAAATCTTTTTAAAAAGGAATCTGCAAATAAAAGTGTACATAATGAGATGCTCATAATTCATGCATTCGCTCATTCATTCATCCATTCATTCATTCATTCAACAAACATTTACTGAACACCTACTGTGCCAGGTGCCAGGTTAGGTGATGATGGAGATCTTAAGACAAACCAAATACAATCTCTGTTCACGTGGAGCTTAAAGTCTACTCTAAGTAGACGAACAAAATATTATGATGTGATGCTCTGACAGGGATATTCAGTGGATGCTTCTGGAAGTAACTGAGCTAGGACTCTGCATTTTAGGTGACAGAATTCCATTTGAAATTCACCTGAGCAAATGAAAGATAATTTCTTAAAAGGATATGAGCTATCTCATGGAATCTAAGACTAAAAACACAGCCCAGCCTCAGTTCGAAAGACCTGAATACCCTCAGCAGTTTCTCTTTATCTCTGCTCACTTTGTGCTTCATCTTACTTTCTCTCTACCTCCCATTTTTCTGATTCTTTTGATTAGATAATATGAGAAAAAATTTATGTATGACACACCAGTTACTCATAAGGAAACCAACCTCACTTTCTCAGTGCTAACTCCAAATTCTCAGGCAAGAATTCTGTTTGGCTTCCTCTCCTTCTGAACTAGTCAACACTACCTCCATGCTTCTTTACAGTAGAAAAGTTAGTGGTACCATAAATTCACTGAAAATAACTGAAAAACTAGGAAACATTTTTTAGGAAGGGGGGGAAATTAAGTTGTATGTACACTCTCCCAAAGCCATAAAAGAATCTGAGGGGTTTCCCGATAGAACACTTCAAATACAGGATTCTTCGCCTTTTTCCTCTTACTACACGGAAAGAAAGCATCTGGTCCTTTGCAGACCCTTGTAGCTCCCTTTCACGCTGAGAAAACTGTGTAAAGGGTGCTCCCTAGATCTAAATGGCCATCTAGGAAATGGGGCAGGGCACCCAAGGTTTCAGAACACGTGGCCTCACAAACAGAGGGGAGGGGGCAGGATTCCAGTCCTTCCTCAAACCTGCTCTCTAAGGCACAGCCAAAGGAAGCAGAAAGGATTTCCTTTGTGTTTCATATGCCTCCATAAAACCCGGTCTTTTCCACTTGATGCACCCTGCTGCTAAAAGAAACGTGACTTTCCTACTGGTATTTCTATTATCTAAAAAAATAATAAAATTCCCTTTAAATGTCAGTAACACTGAAAAAGCTATCCTATTCACCTTTAAGGTCTTTAATTTAGGTGTACACACTTCTTATGAATGGAGTCAAAATCTGAGATATAAACTACTGCTAGCAAGAGCCTAAGTACTCCTACTGACATACGGGTCAAAATTCAATATTAACAAATCCATTACAAAAACAATAAAAATGTGAGCCCCTGTCGTGGGTTCATTTATTTTAAATCATGTTCAACTTATAATAGTTCCATGTGGTTAACAACAAAAACAAACAAATCTGTCCGTTCTAGAAGTGCATGTAACACAGCTGACTACCACACTACACCCTTTTCAAAGGAACAAGCACCAGTTTATCCCTGTCTACAAGGCAAATGCCTTTAGGGCATAACTCCCAAGCAGCGTAAGTAAATTCGACACGGGTTATGAGAGAAGCCCCTCAGACCCCCTGCTACATAAGGCTCACAGGCAATGCCAGAACACCTACTCCATCCTCACAGCGGGAGGTAAAAAGGCCACATGTGTCCAGACTCTCCAGATATTTTGATCCCTCCCTTAGCACTCTGGCCCTCCTCTCCCACCATTCATTATAGACCAGTGTTAGCCAAGAGAAAGATGATACAACACACAAATGGAAGCCACGCTTACGTATGTAATTAAAGATTTTAAATATTTTCTAATAACTGCATTTAAAAAGCTAAAAGAAACAAGTGAAATCACTTTTAATACTATATCCCAATATATCCAAAATATTCTCATCTCCACATGTAATCAATATAAAAATTGTTAATGAGATCATTTTTTGTATGAATTCTTTGAATTCGGGTGTGTATTTTACATGTGCATATATCTCAATTCAGAGGAACCTTGCAAGTGCTCGAGAGCCACCTGTGTGTGCCTAGCGGCTCTTGCACTGGACTGCACAGTTCCAGACATTGTTCCATTAATACCAATCTCCACATTCAGTCAGATACTCTCTGTCACAAATACCCCAAAGACCTCCTTGAGCTACCAAATACCACGGACCTGGCACACTCCTCACAGAAGGCGGATACATGCCATCCGGTTAGTGGGGGGGTGATCATGGGACCCCACCACTTCTTCCAGACAATACGGTTTTTCCTTCTTTCTCCAAAAACTGTCTAAACCTACTGTCTTTACTTCGTTTTCTCCACCTGCATTCCTAACACCCTGCAATCTGCTCTCCCCAGCCCAGAACTCCATCAGAACTGCTCCTGGAAAGACCAGCACCACTTTCTCCCTCTTAAAAAGTAACCTTCCCTTTCACCTTGCCTTCCATTCCTTATCTGCATTTTAGTGACATCAACCTCTACTAATCCACATATGGTACCTTACGAGTAACAGCACTTTCAGAGATAATACAGGAACAACCACTAACCTAGAATTTATGGAGCCCTTACTATCATAATTCACTTCAACTATTTACAAGAGAAGGCTAATGATACTAATAATACTTTATATTACATAACTCCATGTTTGCTTAATTCTGTTTGCTTCCCACACACAGGATCTCATTTATCTTTGTGTCAAGGGTGGATGACAAGGGAGTTACCTCCAGGAAAGTGACACAGGGAAAACCTATAGTCACAAATGCACAAAACTGATGACAGAATTAGCATCTGAAGCTCCCACTTCCCAGATCACTCTTCCTCCAATACATTTCCTATGTATCCAGGCCGCTGCTCTGAAGGACTTTACACTCTAACACATACTACTATAAAAGTAACCAAACAAGGAGACCATCGGACTGAGGTGGCTCTCATGCCTTGGTAGCTGATATAAGCAAACTGAAATCTAAGCCAATCATTTCCTATAAATGCCTCAAAATTAGGAAGAACAATCAATCACAAACAGCCGACTGGGCTTTCCCAAATAATGCAACTACTTAGGCTACAGCCAATAAGTCCCCTGCTTTGTTTCTGTGGCTTCTCTACAAAAAGCCTGCCCCCTAGCTTTTGTCAGTAGAATGCTCCTAACCACTTCGAATTGATTTCTTCATTCTTAAAAATTTTAATATGCCTCAGTTTATTTTTTTAAAACAAATCTCGTATACTTTCCCCTCAAATGTAACATCACAGCAGGATGAGATGACAGAAGGCTAGGTCATTAACTCAAACGAGGAGCTCCTCGTGGAATGGCTGCTTTCTTTTCTGCGCAATATTGTTAAATGCTGCCAGAGCTTAATTTATAAGCCATAGATTCCTAAAAGCTTACTGGGATTTGGGGTCAACCACAATAACAAAAAAAGATAATTGCTTCACATTCTCCATTATATAAGTATATGTCATTATTAAGAAAATACCCACAAAAGGAAAAAATATGTTGCCAAAACACTGTTTTATCTCATAGATCACCCACTGGTATTCTTTAATATGTAAAAAATGTGAAAACATGTGGTTGTGGAACATCTCAATACATTCACTTCATAGCAGGAAAGAAAAATGTCTTTGATCAAAATCTTAGGTATGATAAACTAACTTTGAGTTCTGGGAATTAAAAGCCAAAGAGAAAAATCACAAGTTTCTTTACTGTGCTTTGTTAAAATTAACACACACTGGTTCTTCAGATACAATAGACCCATGCAGGAAATGCTGGCAAGGCAGTTGAAACATGTAATATAAAATGAGACTTAGCCTTTACCCATTGAGAAAACTTTTAATGTACCCTTATTTTGATGTAGTGTATCAAAGGAGTATATATGATTTTAATACCTGTAGCCTATATTGTGGCATTCAACAAAATTAACATTCTGATCTTAAAACTAACTCTGCTCAAAAAGGTAGCAGGAGGGAGGATCTTTGTGGTGATGGAATAATTCTGTATCTCGATTGCAGTGGTAGTTACAGGAAATGATGCATGTGGTAAATGGCATACACATACATTGTGCCAAGGTCAATTTCTTAGTTTCCATACTGTACTATCATTATGTAAAATGCAACCACTGGAGGAAATTGGGTGAAGGGTATGCATGACCTCTGTACTATTTTAAAACCTCTTTGGTGAATCTATAGTTATTTCTAAATAAATAAATAAATATACCTTAAAAAATAACTCTGACCATGCAGGTACATAAGAATTGTTCATTCTGAACATATAAGCTTACATTCCAATGTATCATCTGTTTTCTCCAGATTAAAAAAAAAAAGAACAGTGCTTACTAAAAATTACAAAACCACCACATATCAAGAATATAATGTTCAAGACTAACGTTACTCATTCAAGGAGATGGGCAAAGCAATAAGACAAATGACTTCATAAAAAGATAAAGGCAAAGAACAAAGGGTTTTTGCTGGTTTTCTTAAAAATGTTAACTTTCAAGTGAACACTTGCTGAAACCTTCTAGATGGGAGTTTGGGGGAAATAAGAAGAGTGTCTTTGAGGTGGTATGGACAGAACACTGATTTTCAAATTAGCAGGCTTGTCAGAAGGCTGACAGGAGATCAGAACCCTCTTCCTCTTCTCCATGGCTATTAAAATTTTCCTTTTTTATTATTATTATGATATGTTAGTCATCATACAGTACATAATTAGCTTTTGATGTAGCGTTCCATGATTCATTGTTTGTGTACAACATCCAGTGCTTCGTGCAACACGTGCCCTCCTTAATACCCTTCAATGGGCTAGCCCATCCCCCTACCCCCCTCCCCTCTAAAACCCTGTCTGTTTCCCAGAGTCCACAGTCTCTCATGGTTCGTCTCCTCCTCTGTTACCCCCCCTTCATCTTTCCCTTCCTCCTCCCAATGATCGCCCTGCTATTCCTTATGTTCCACAAATAAGTGAAACCACATGATAATTGTCTTTCTCTGCTTCACTTATTTCACTTAGCATAACCTCCTCCAGTTCCATCCATGCTGATACAAATGCTGGGTAATCATCCTTTCTGATGGCTGAGTAATATTCCATTGTATATATGGACCACAACTTCTTTATCCATTCATCTGTTGATGGGCATCTCGGCTCCTTCCACAGTTTGGCTATTGTGGACAATGCTATTAACATTGGGGTGCATATGGCCCTTCTCTTCACTACATCTGTATCTTTGGGGTAAATACCCAGTAGCGCAATTGCTGGGTCACAGGGTAGTTCTATTTTTAACTTTTTGAGGAACCTCCACATAATTTTCCAAAGTAGCTGTACCAACTTGCATTCCCACCAACAGCGTGAGAGGGATCCCCTTTCTCCATATCCTCTTCAACATTTGTTTCTTGCCTTGTCAATTTTTGCCATTCTAAATGGTGAAAGGTGGTATCTCAATGTGGTTTTGATTTGAATTTCCCTGATGGCTAATGATGTTGAACATTTTTTCATGTGTCTGTTAGCCATTCGTATGTCTTCATTGGAAAAGTGTCTGTTCATATCTTCTGCCCATTTTTTTAATTTGATTATTTGTTTTTTGGGTGTTGAGTTTGAGAAGTTCTTTATAGATCTTGGATACCAGCCCTTTATCTGTAGTGTCATTTGCAAATATCTTCTCCCATTCCATGGGTTGCCTCTTTGTTTTGCTGACTGTTTCCTTTGCTGTGCAGAAGCTTGTTATCTTATTAAGTCCCAAAAGTTCACTTTGGCTTTTGCTTCCCTTGCCTTTGGAGACATGTCATGAAAGAGGTTGCTGTGGCTGATGTCTAAGAGGTTACAGCCTATGTTCTCCTCTATGATTTTGATGGATTCCTATCTCACATCAAGGTCTTTTTTTTTTTTAAGATTTTATTTATTTATTTGACAGAGAGAGACAGCCAGTGAGAGGGGGAACACAAGCAGGGGGAGTGAGAGAGGAAGAAGCAGGCTCCTAGCGGAGAAGCCTGATGTGGGGCTCGATCCCAGATTGCTGGGATCACACCCTGAGCCGAAGGCAGACGCCCAATGACTGCGCCACCCACGCGCCCTTCACATCAAGGTCTTTCATCCATTTAGAGTTTATCTTTGTGTATAGTGTGAGAGAATGGTCAAGTTTCATTCTTCTGTATATAGCTGTCCAATTTCCCAGCACCATTTATCGAAGAGACTGTCTTTTTTCCATTGGATGTTTTTCCTTACTTTGTTGAAGATTAGTTAACCACAGAGTTGAGGATCCATTTCCGAAGTCTCTATTCTGTTCCATTGGTCTATGTGTCTGTTTTTGTGCCAGTACCATGCTGTCTTGATGATCACAGCTTTGTAGTACAGCTTGAAATCAGGCAACGTGATGCCTCCGGCTTTGTTTTTCTTTTTCAACATTTCCTTGGCGATTCGGGGTCTTTTCTGGTTCCACGTGAATTTTAGGATTGTTTGTTCCAGCACTTTGAAAAATGGCATTGGTATTTTGATCAGGATGGCACTGAAAGTATAGACTGCTCTGGATAGCATAGACATTTTAACTATGTTTATTCTTCTGATCCATGAACATGGAATGTTTTTCCATCTTTTTGTGTGTTCTTCAATGTCTTTCAACAGTGTTCTGTAGTTTCTAGAGTATAGATCCTTTACCTCTTTGGTTGGGTTTATTCTGAGATATCTTATGGTTTTTTGTGCTATTATGAATGAATCGATTCCCTAACGTCTTTTTCTTCAGTCTCATTGTTAAGTGTATAGAAATGCAACTGATTTCTGTGCATTGATTTTGTATCCTACCACATTACTGAATTGCTGTATGAGTTCTAGTAATTTGGGGGTGGAGTCTTTTGGGTTTTCCACATAAAGTATCATGTCATCTGCGAAGAGATAGAGTTTGACTTCTTCTTTGCCAATCTGAATACCTTCTATTTCTTTTTGTTGTCTGATTGCTGTTGCCAGGACTTCTAGTACTATGTTGAACAAAATGGCAAGAGTGTGCATCTTTGTCGTGTTCCTGATTTTAAGGGAAAGGCTCTCAGCTTTTCCCCACTGTGAATGATATTTGCTGTGGGTTTTTCATAGATGGTTTTTATGAAATGGAGGAAAGTACCCTCTATCCCTACACTCTGAAGAGTTTTAATCAGGAAAGGATGCTGAAACTATGATCAACAACTATACACCAATAAATTAGGCAACCTGGAAGAAATGGATGCCTTCCTGGAAACCTATAAACTACCAAGACTGAAACAGGAAGAGACTGCCATCCTAAATAGGGCAATACCCAGTAATGAGATTGAAGCAGTGATCAAAAAAACAAGAGTCCAGGGCCTGATGGATTCCCTAGGGAATTCTACCAAACATTCAAAGAAGAAATAATACCTATTCTCCTGAAGCTGTTTCAAAAAATAGAAACAGAAGGAAAACTTCCAAACTCGTTCTATGAAGCCAGCATTACCTTGATCCCAAAACCAGGCAAAGACCCCATCAAAAAGGATAATTACAGACTGATATCCCTGATGAATATGGACAAAAATTCTCAACAAGATCCTAGCTAATAGGATCCAACAGTACATTAAAAGGATTATCCATCATGACCAAGTGGGATTTATTCCTGGGATGCAAGGGTGGTTCAACATTCACAAATCTATCAGTGTGACAGAACATATTAATAAGAGAAGAGACATGAATCATATGGTCCTCTCAACTGACGCAGAAAAGGTACCTGACTAAAATTTTCCTTTTGCCAGCAGACAGTAACATAGAAGAGGCATCTCAGGTTTTTAAGAGCCTCACACTTTTAGAACAGAAATGGACAGTTAAGAATATAAATATATGTGGCAGAAAGAAATATTCAGTGAAGACAAGCAGTCGCCATCCTCTCAAAAGCATATGGGATTTTGTAATCCAAAGGTACTAAATAATTACGCACAGTCTTAGATTCATCGCAGAGAGTATTTATCAGATGGACCAGTCGGATCGGGAGAACCAAAATAAATGGATTTACATTTAGGCCAGGAATAACATATGGATCGCACGGTGTTTTATTTGGACAGCATATTAATGTCTTAATTCACAAAGATCAATTTATTTCATATAAAAAGTCTTCATGCTTCAATATTCCAATAAGAGATAAGAGATGTGGGGCGCCTGGGTGGCTCAGTCGGTTAAGCGTCCAACTCTTGATTTTGGCTCAGATCGTGATCTTGGGGCCGTGAGCCCCACATCTGGCTCCGAGCTCAGCAGGGAGTCTGCCTGAGGGTTTTCTCTCTCTCTTCCTAGGCCTCTGCCCCTCCCCCTGCTTGCATGTGTGCACACTTGCTAAATAAACAAATAAATAAAATCTTTAAAAAGAGAGCGATAATAGATGTGATCTTACTGATAAGTAAACCAGTCATATATGTGTGCTTACCATTCTTGCTCCCCATGGATGCCATGCCCCTAAGTTATTCTCCAACTGCTACACAGGCCCTCCTCTACCTATCATGCTGTGTGCACCCTCCCTAAGGCCTCAGCGGGTTCTGTTCATCAGGGGCAGCAGTCACCAAATTCTTCTACAGGCCGTACTTCCACTTGAGACAATCTACCTGGCACTGCTATTTCATTGTGTCACAAATGTGTAGGGAGTCTCTGCAACTGGATTTTAACACCTTCAAGAGCAAAAGCTGTGACTGGCCTACTTTTTACCCTAAACTTTTCTGGGTTACCCTTTTTTGGGGGGGAGGGGAGGTTTACCCTTTTTACCCAAGACTAGCAGAGTAGACTTTCCATAAATGGACATCAGTCCTGCACTGGCTTAACCCTATCCAACCCCATCTTGGGGGTTTGCTGCAGCATTCCAGGGCATAAAAACATAAAAATAACTTTAAAGGGATTCTGTAGTCTTTCACAGTAACTACCTTTTCAAACTCAGTGTTATCAGAAAATTTGGAAAGTAAGCTTTTCGATGTCCTAATAAAAGAGTGAACAAAAACAATAGGGTCAAAAGAAAAGCCCTGTGACATTCCACAAGACACCTGATGGCTGACAAGAGTTACATCCAATCTGTTAGGTGTAGCTCTTCCACAGATTCCAACAACCAAGAAAGGAACATACAGTCAGTAGAATCCTAAGGGAGAATGACAGAATGCTTTATTGAAAATGAGATAATCTAAGTCAATGGCATCCACCTTCCTTACAAGGGTAAAATAAACTGCCTTATCCGTTTCTGGGTTACCCAACTGTCCTTCCACCTGACTGTTGCATTCTTATTTAAATATTTACAAATCAAGGGACGCCAGGGTAGCTCAGTTAAGCTTCTACCTTCAACTCAGGTCATGATTCCAGGGTCCTGGGATTGAGCCCCACATCCATGGGCTCCCTGCTCAGCGGGGAGCCTGCTTCTCCCTCTCCCTCTGCCTGCCGCTCCCCCTGCTTGTGCGCACACACTCTCTCTCTCTCCCTGTCAAATAAATAAATAAAATATATTTTTTAAAAATGTTTGCAAATCATCCACGTAAAGACCTGAGTATAATTTCTTTTAAAAATCTCCACATTTTTCCTTTCTACAGTCTTCTGGGATCTTTCTGCTTCTCTACAGTTTCTCAAAGATACCTCCGAGAGCACAACTGCCCGTTTCTTCAGTGCCTGACACAGTCTCCCCTGGAGCCTCCAGATGGAACACAGCCTTGCCGACACCTTGATTTTAGCCCAAGGAGACCCATTTCAGACTTCGGACCCCCAGAACTAGAACAATAATAAATTTGTGTAGTTTTAAGCCACCAAGTTTGTGACATATTTTTACAGCAGCAAAAGGAAACTCATAGTCCCAGATTCAAAAAGTCTTGGCTCACAACTCAAAATCAAGTTCCTTGCTTTCTGCCAGGGTCCTGTGTTTATTGTCCAAATTCTTGGTCTAGTGTTGGATTCCACTCGCAGACTGTCCTTTAATGCATTCCTGAAACAGTCTGCCAATATTGAATGTGTTTCATTCCTCAAGACACCTTTATATTCTGTTCCTTGACCAGTGACTAACTCATACACCTATCTTTTCACTTCTGTAGTCTCAGCTCCCACTTCTACTAGGCCCTCCCTAGCCCTACTCTGCTGGAAGCTTAACCTCTAACTGTCCACCTTGCCTTGTTATGGGATTCTCAGTTTCTTCACTTCCCCTGAATCCATACCCATTGCCCTAATCCTTACAGATTACTCAATAGTAAATCAAAATAAACTGGGGTACGTATAGCAGTAGTAGGCTTTTTAAGTAAAGAATGAAGAATCAGTTAACATTAAATACAAAGTTTTCAAAACACTATAAATTTTAACTAACTAGCTGCTTTAAATGAATTTGAACTTCAACATCTAGATGGTCTACAAGTCAAGTATTAGCTGAGCCAATGAATATAAGGTTGACCCTTGAACAACACAGGTTTGAACTGCATGGGTCCACTTATGGGGAGATTTTTTTCAATAAATACAGTTCAGGACTATAAATGTATTTTCTCTCCCTTAAGATTTTCTCAATAACATTTTCTTTTCTCTAACTCACTTTATTGTAAGAAAACAGTATATAATACATATAACATACAAAATATGTGTTAATCGACCTTTTATGTTAGCAGTGAGGGTTCCGGTCAGCAGTAGGCTATTAGTAGTTAAGTTCTGGGGAAGTCCAAAGTTATACATGGAGTTTTGACTGCATGATGGGGGCGTAAGGGGAGGAGATGGTGCCCCTAACCCTGTGTTGTTCAAGGGTCAAATGCAATTTAAAAACTTTTTAGATCAGAAAAGGTGCCATAAAACTGGATATATTTAAATTCAGCCTTAATATTCAAAGAGTGAATTGGGTGGGAAGGAAAATCCTAAAAATTAAAGACCAATTAGTTTGACAGTGATTCCCATTTTCAAATGAGTCTATCAGCACTAAAGACAACACAGGTTCACCAAGAAGTCATGCCAAATTAACCTAACAACTGTTTTTGAGAGGAGAACTAAGATGATTATTTAATAAGAAAAATGCTAGGATGAGAGGATAAACTAAGTTCAACAAAGTTTTCCTTATTATTCATGTGAACAGATTCAAGATGCAAAATCATCAATAGTTTAAAGCCTTAAGCTCTGCACTGTTGGTGGAAACTGAAAATGGTGCAGCCACTATAGAAAATAGTAAAGAGGTTTTTAAAAACTTAAAAATAGCACTGATGATATGATCCAGTGATCCCACTCTTGGCGATATAATCAAAAGAATTCAAAGCATGATCTTGCAGACGTATTAGCACACCCTTATACAGTGCAGCTTTATTCACAATAGCCAAGAGGCAGAAGCATCTCAAGTGTCCATCGATGGGTAAATGGATAAACAAAATGTGTACACACTTACAACAGAGTACTCTGCAATCTTAACAAGGAATGAAATTTATCACATACAACGTACTACAACCTGCATGAACCTCAAAGGCACTATGCTAAATGAAATAAGCCAGTCACAAAAGGACAAATGTTGCATGATTCCACTTATTGGAAGACTCTAAAAGACTCAAAATGACAAACAGAAAATAGAAAGGTAGTTGCCAAGGGCTAGAAGGAAGGGGAACTGGTACTTAATGATACAGCGTTTCAAATCTGCAAGATGAAAAAGTTCTAGAGATGTATTGCACAACAATGTGAAGATACTCAACACTATTGAACTGTATACTCAGAAATGGTGAAGGTGGTAAATTTAATCTGATGTGCCTTTTCCCACAATAAAATAAACAAAATAGTTTTTAAAAAATTTGAACTGAACAAATAAGATGATTTGTAACAATAAATTTTAGACCTACTGATTCAAAGGCATTAATCATATGTAAGACCTTGGGAAACATGCCCTTTAAGAAAAGGCTGAAGAATAAAAGGAGAAGAGGCATATTTAACTTCAGAGAAGGAAGACTAAGTGAAACCTAGAAGAGTTAAGACAGAAAAGGGAACCTAAAGTTATTCCATGGTTAACTAGGCTCATGTTTATTCATTCACTCACTCATTCATTCAACAATATTTATAGAAAGTAAACAATGTGGCAGGCACTGTTCTAGGTGTTTCTGATACAACAGTGAACAGAGCAGAGATACCTGCCGTCCCGAAATTTTACATTCCAGTGAGGAGACACACACAAACAATAAACATAATAAATGAGTGTGGCAGGCTGCTTCTAAGTGGCTCCCAACGGTCCCTGGTATTCACCCTCTCATGTAATTCCTCCCCTGCACAGGGACTGGACTTAACAGAACAGAGCGAATGTGATGAAATGTCACTTCCAAGATTAGATCATAAAGACTGTGACGTCTGCCTTACTCACACTCTCTCTCTTGCTTGCTTGCTCTGGTGAAGCCAGCTGCCACCTTACGAGCTACCCTGTGGAGAGGCCCTGTGAAGAGGCAAGGAGCTGAAGGCAGCCCCAGCCAACAGCCAACAGCCAGCACTGAACTAAGACCCTCAATCCAAAGACCCACAAGGAACTAAATGGTACCAACAGCCACATGAATTAACTTAGAATGGGTCCATCTCTTTTGAGCCTCGAGGAAACTACAGCCCTGGCCAACACCTTGAGTTCAGCTTATCAGAGGGTCTATACAGATTCCTGACAAACAAAAACTATGATAATAAATGTTGTTGTTTTAAGCCACTAAATTTTGGAATGGTTATTTTGTGCAGTACTATATATTAATACAACATGCTAATTATATGTATGTAAAAACAGATGCCAAAAAATATAGAGCAGAGTAAAAGTGGGGGTGTGAGAGATACGATTTTAAAAAAGGGCGTTATGCAGGGCTCCTGGGTGGCTCAGTCGGTTAAGCATCTGCCTTCGGCTCAGGTCATGATCTCAGGGTCCTGGGATCAAGTCCCCACATCGGACACCCTGCTCAGCAGGGAGCCTGCTTCTCCTTCTTCCTCTGTCCTTCCCACCTCACCCCCCACTGCTCATATTCTCTCTCTCTCTCAAATAAATAAATAAATCTTTTTAAAAAAGGGGGGGTATTACAAAGACTTGCATATGAGTGTTTGTAGTAGCATTATTCGTAATAGTTAAAAAGGGGAAACAACCCAAATGTCCATCAACAGGTAAATGGATAAACAAAATGCAGTCTGTCTATACAATGGAATCATTCAGCCACAAAAATAAAGCAAGCAGTGACACGTGCTACACCATGGAGGAAGCTCAGACATATTATGCTAAAAGACTACATAATCAAATGACACCATTGTATGAAGAAAATCTATAGAGAGAAAGCAGTTTAGTAGTTCCTAACTACTTTCTCTTGGGATAGAGGCGGGAAGAGGATTAACCATAAATGGGCATGAGCAAGCTTATCAGGGTGACGGAACCATTCTCAAACTGGATTGTGGTGCTGGTTGCTCAACTTGGCAAATGTATTAAAAATCACTGAATCAGACACTTAAAACAGATGAATTCATGGTATGTAAATTATACCTCAAAAAAGTTGTTTAAAAAAATGGGGGGTGTTGAGGCGCCTAGGTGGCTCACTTGGTTAAGCAACCAACTCTCGATCTCAGCTCAGGTCTTGATCTCAGGGTCGTGAGTTCCAGCCCCACCCTGGGATCCCAGCATGGAGTCTACTTGAAAAAAAATATTGGGGGTGTTAACACAGGCATCACAGAGAATATAACATATGAGTAAAAACTAAAAAGGAAGGGTATTAGCCATGAGAATATCTAGGGGATCTATGCCAGACAAGGGAAAGCTACACAGAGCCCCGAGGGCAGAAGCAAGGGCGCTAGCAGGGTGAAGCTGGAAATATTTAGGCAGGAAAGTAAGAGACAAAGTGAGAGAAGCAATGATGGGTGAAGGGCAGTGGTGATGGGAAGCACACAGGGCCTTTCTACGCCACTGGAGGGACTCTGGCTTTACCACGTGAGAAAAAGACAGTATATGTAAGTTCTGGGCAGAGGAGAGATGTGATCCGACCTGCATTTTTAAGAGATCCTACAAAGTCGAGAAATTACAAAAAGAGATTATACAAGGCTCCATACGAGCCAGCTACCTCCAGAGTTACTGGCCTCCCTTATCTGACTGGGAGGCATTCTACACCGAAAAAGACAGGGCGCTTGTCAGTGTCTCAAATATGTGACCTGTGTGACCTACATCAGAACCTCCAAGGGACCTTGTTATACAGGCAGGTCCCGAGGTTTCACCCCTGACTTGTGAACATCTGGGGCTGAGGACAGGAGACTCCAAACTTCACAAACTTCCCCAGGTGATCGTTACGAGGAACAAACTGAACCAGATGAACATTCAAGGCCCTTCAAGCTCTAAATTATGAGAAGTACACAGGCAACCAAAACCATATTTATCTAAGGAAATGGCTATAAATGAACATCTGAATTGATTTATTTTATTACAGATGAAGCACCTTTTCTTCCCGTTCTCAAAAAACCTTACCCAGTTGTTTTTCTTCCCCGCATAAATTTCCATGTTCTCTCCATACTGTGGCTCTTCCAGTAACGTCTGGTATTCAAACATGAGGCGGGAGCTCTCCCGGAGACGGCTGCACTGGAACTGGTGATATTGCTGCACGAGTTCCTTCACCACAAGTAACAGACATTCAGGATTTGAAGGATTCCAGGAGGCAAGGTTCTGCAGAAGTCAGAAATAAAAGGCCAGTTAAAAAAGGAATTTTCCTACAAATCCAGTATCACATTAGCCCATCAACATAGAGGAGAAGAGTTATGAAAATCTAAGAGGAACAGATTACTCTTAATTAACAACAAACTCAGAACTGCGGTTAGAAGGGCCTTTTGAGCTTGGTGACTTCTCCTGCCTTCTACAAATCCTTGCAGAAAATCAAGGTGGAATTTCATCATGAGGAGACAGAAAGAGTAAAGTGTAGAGCAGGGTAGGAATAAGACAAGAAACCCAGACATCCTAGAAGACCATCATTCTAGCCCTGGAAGACTTAATTTCCTTCTTATTCTTTTACAATTTTATTTTTTTTCAATCTGCACATAAATCCAGAATTATATGCTAACATTATTCAACCCAGAACCACAGACCATCTGCACCTATAATAGCAGATATAAATAAATGCTCTGTAAACACTGGAGCCCCACAGAAATATAAGCACACCGGTGATGGTTTGGCCTGGAAATGATAGGAATGGAGGGAGTAGAGAAGAGGGGAAAATAAAGCATAAAATGCAATGTTCAGAGAGAGGAAGGAAATGGCCATGACAGCTTATGAGCAAGAAATGAGCTGGGAATGGGGGAAGATCTGGTCAATACCCAGTCATTGTGAAGCTCACATACGTTCATTCAACAATAGCTATCAAATGCCCATTATTAAGCATCAGCCACCGTTCTAGGCAGTCAAGAAAACAAGCCAAGCCCTTGCTCTCCAGGAGCTTACATTTTAGTGGGCCAAAATAAACCACAAAAATGAAACAGATCAGTAGATGGTAATAAATGCTACTGAGCACCATACAGCACGCATCCTTTAGTGAAGGAAGTGGTTCAAGGAGAAAGAGGGGACCAGCTGTGTGAAATGGTGTTAACAAGGTGAGTTAAGGAAGCCTGCGAGCTGACCACGGGGCCCAGTGACACGCCCATGAATAGCATCCTCGACAGGTGCTCTTTGGTAACGTAAGACGTGACTGTCAAGTGTTTCAGAAAGGATGCGCAGAAAGTGCACATAGCTAGGACAAACAATTCAAACTGGTAACTAGTGGGGAGTGTGGGGTCAAGGGAAAGTTTCACTCAGATGTTTGTAGTCTGCTGGACTGTCCATGTAGAGAAAGGGGGGAAGTAAGATGGGGGTGGGAGGCAGAATCGCAGGAGGAAAGAAAGCAAATAGGTAGATAGGGATGGGATCTCTAAGAGGGCTGGCCTTAGAAATGAGCACAGACAGCCCATCCACTGGAACAGGAGGAAAAGCCAAATAAATGAGTGTTAAGTGCAGGCGGGTTGCTCCGTGTGGTGACAAGAGCATGTGGCAGTTCTCTCCGGAGAGCTTCTATTTTCTCCTTGAACCAGGAAGGAAGGTCATCAAATGGGAGTCAGGAAGAAGGAAAGGATATTAGAAGTTGGAGAAGAAAGTATGAAATAGTCATTTAGAAGAGTCATTTAGTAGAATAAATGGACTGGAGAAATGTAGGAGGAATTCCAGATAGCACTAAAAGCCCCACTGAGGTTAGAGGGATGGTTTTTAAGTGAGACCAATTAGCATAAATTTCGTTGCCTGGGTGCAAATGTGAAGTGAGAGGAATTTGGATTTAGCAAAGCTTGGGACTTTGCCAGGAAAGCACAACAGAAAGAAAGAGAGGCAAAGATCTTAGAGGGTTTGCGAAAGAATGATTATAATTATGGACAGTGGACGTTAAACCAGGAAAAAGCCAAGCAAGTTTGTAGGGGGGGTGAGAATTTGTGAAAGGGTGGCAGGACCAAAGGTCCTGAGTTTGGGTCATTAGGTATTACTACATGGGGGAAAGGCTTACTAATAGGGAAAATACATAACCTTGAACTAGGGCTGCTGCAAATTCAAGGACAGTGAATAGAATAAGAATGACCAAGGTGATTAAAGCCTGGTGGGCTGATGCTCATTGGGGCGAGGTCTGCTCCTCCAATTAGGTCAACCAGTGGGTGTCCGGCAGTAACACCGCGGTTAATTGTAAGGTCAGTGCTACTGGATGAATAAAAAGACTAATGGATTTGATAACTAGTAACAGATAACTACTAAGAAGAATAAAATGGAAAGACGGGAGGTGTGGTCAGAGAACAGGACGGTTACAACTGAAGGAACAGAGGTGGCTGGTAACAGGGACTGACAAGGTGTGGAATAACACCAAAAGCGTGCCTGGCTTGGAAGAATCATTTATATGCATGTTAAATCATATACATAGAGAATGTTGGGGAAAAGGGAACGGCAATTTCCTTGGAAGCAGCACTGAAGAGCAAGGAGAACACATACATACCTCCAGGCACGATGGTATAAAGAGTGTAAGAGAGAAATCAGCTCCTATTTATTGGAGAACATGGAGGGAAAGGCAGAACCTCCAGGCAGAGGCTCAGACTTCAGAGTAGTGGCTACCAGTCTTTGCAATGGAATCACCTAGAGAGCTTTAAAAATACTAATGCTTGGGCCCTACGCCCCACCTCCTGATTCTGGTTCAACTGGGTTAATCTGAGGTCCATCTTTGAGGTCTTGGGTATTGGAGTGTTCGTTTTAAATTAAAGCTCCTGAGGTGATTCAAATGCACAGCAAAGGTTGAGAACCACTGACTTGGAGGAAAAAGGATTCTGGAAAAGGTTGTGGATATAGGACACTACTGATAACAGTTGACCATGTTAATGCCTCCAAACACCCAATCTCTGGAAAGCTAGAAATTCAGCATCAATAAAACAGAATGCATGTTACACTACCAATGTTCAACAGGTGACAATTATATAGCTTGCCAAATGCTATATAAATTCTAAGAACTTTTCATATGTTCAAGTTAATCCATATCACAACCTTATAAAGTCTACCACTACACCACTTTAGAGATGAGGAAAAAGTAGTTCAATATCTTGTTCAGAGCTATTAAACAATCAAGCTGAGTTTCAAACTTAAGCAATTTGGCTCCAAGTCCCTGCTTAAGCACTACATCAAGGGTTCTTACACATATGGTCTTGGAAAACTTTTACGCTCTTTTTTAAAAAAGTATTGAGAACACCAAAGAGCTCCTGTGTAGATGAATTATAGGTATTAAATTTACTATATTAAAAATGAAAGCTGAAAAATTTTTAAAATATTCATTAATTCATTTTAAAATAACAAACCTACTACGTATTAACATAGAAACATTTTTAACAGAATCACTAGGATTTCCAAAAGAAATAGAACACGGCATTGTTTTACATTCTTGCAAATCTCTTTAATGTCTGGCTTAATAAAAGAGCTGAATTCTCATAACTGCTTTTACGTTCAATGTTGCAATATGTTGTTTTGGCTGAAGGATATGAAAAAAATCCAGCCTCAAATATGTACTTTAAAAAGAGAGGAGTGTCTTAATAGCCTTGTCAAATAATTCTAGATATATTCTTCTTGGATACTATACCAAAACTCAACAAGTGGAAGTTTCTTAAAGGTTAGTTGCAATGTGGAATCTGAAACTATATTAATAAACGTTTCATATACTCTTATATTAAATTCTACTCATCTATCCTGCACTTTAAATGTATCTTCTGCTTCATGTGTGGTTTTGTACCATCATGCACTTGGTCATTTAGAAAATACTGATTCACGGAGTTATGCAGATCTTCCAAACATTGACACGTTTCATTTACATAGTACCACGTAATCACATTCATTAATATCATAACTAATCTCACCAGAAAAGCCTTCTATCAAAAGAAAACAAACAAAAGGTAAAAAGAAAAAAAAATTCATCCTTTAAAAAGACAGCAATTACTCCGATCTACTAAGTAGGTTGATTTACAGGCACCAAATGACAATGGGGAAATCATGAAATGCTCTCTTATGTACAGGACAGACAAGTCTTAAGTGATGTTCAAATAAAGATTTGATGAACAGAGGAAAAAGTAAGTAATGAAACACAGCCCTAGCTATGAAATGATTTGATAAGAAGAGTATGAAAGTCCTCACGGGCAAACCTCTTGACCTCAAGATTCTGAAAATTCCTTTTGAGCTACTCAAGACCACAAAGTATCAATAAGATATAACAACATGGGGCGCCTCGGTGGCTCAGTCTGTTGAGCGTCTGCCTTCAGCTCAGGTCATGATCCTGGAGTCCTGGGATTGAGCCCCACGTCAGGCTCCCTGCTCACGGGGGAGTCTGCTTCTCCCTCTCCCTCCCCCACTGCTCACTCTCTCTTGATTTGTCTCTCTCAAATAAATAAATAAAATCTTTTTTAAAAAGGATATAGTTGGGGCACCTGGGTGGCACAGCGGTTAAGCGTGTGCCTTCGGCTCAGGGCGTGATCCCGCCGTTATGGGATCGAGCCCCACGTCAGGCTCCTCCTCTATGGAGCCTGCTTCTCCCTCTCCCACTCCCCCTGCTTGTGTTCTCTCTCTCGCTGGCTGTCTCTATCTCTGTCAAATAAATAAATAAAAAATCTTTAAAAAAAAAAAAAGGATATAGCAACACAGTACAGAACTCAAGATGGTCATTATGTAACTTGCTATGCATTTCCTTCAGAGATCATCATTAAACATTAATAGGAAAAATATACAATCTTCCATTTCTTGGTCAAGTAGTCGAGTCCCTGTTCTAGAACAAAAAGAAAAAAGTTTAGTTGCCTCAACTTGTACTTTTTTAATTCTATCATTTCTCTTTAGCTATTTGGTAAGTTACCAGCCTATATCCCACAATAAAATACATATATAAAAGCATATAAGCTGGCAAACATCTCTTACCAATTTGAATTCAAGTAATTCAACCTAGTTGTTAAGTGCATAAAGATATGCCAACAAGTCCCTTCCTGTTAAAATACAATCTCCCAGTACATGGAAATACATCTGACCTCTTTGGCCATTCAGTGCACACTTCACCGAGAAATGACTTAGCCGAAAAGCATCCCCATCAGGGGAGGTACAGACAGGCTCCACAAAATAAAAATCCCCCCACTATTGCTACATACCACTTTCACTTACGTAATCTGTGGTCTGAGCCACTTTGTTTAGAAGGGGAGAACAGAGAAGATATTACAAGATTGTGATCACTTCCTAAGACTAGGACATATTTTTAAAATGGTCTAACAAGGCAGATGTTGGAGCCTTCCACTCTCTTGGGTAGAGACAGAGAAAATGTTCAAAGTTTCTTCAGGGAAGTGTACAAGCCAGGATGGAGCAGGGGTGGAGGGGCGGGGGAGAACATAAATTAAGAGGCCTGTATAGAAAAAAGAGAAAAATAAGTATTTCCCTCTATATGACTATGTATATTACATAATATGTGTAATATTACTATGTATAATACATAATATGTAATAATATATTACACATGTATTATTCTATATATACTAAGTTCTATTCTACTTATTTTTTGGTCATGCAAGAAAGAAGAAATCTGAAATGAGGATGGCCACAAAGAGTAAGCACATGACACATATTACCAAAGAAAAGAAAACAGAAAAGAGATTTTCACGGGACGTCTGGGTGGCTCAGTCAGTCAAGCGCCTCCCTTCGGCTCCGCTCATGATCCCAGCGTCCTGGAATCGAGCCCCACATCGGGCTCCTTGCTCAGCCGGAGGTCTGCTTCTCCCTCTGCCTGCTCCTCTCCCTGCTTGTGCACGCTCCCTCCGCCCCCCTCTCTCTCTCTCTCTGAGACAAATAAATAAATACAATCTTTAAAAAAAAGAGAGAGATTTCAAAAATGAGGAATGAAACACACATTAGAAGAAAGTGATAAAACCCAATAAGAGTAAATAAACAAAAGCAGAAGAATGAACTACTACCATGAAACTTGACTCTCACTACACACTGATGAAGCAGTTCAGGGGTGTCATGTCGGTTCATTTTAAAGACTGGTTAACTACAGCGGTTGAAGAACTCTGTTGATACTCAAATGTGGATAAGTGACAGTATAGAATATAAATCTGCCAATCCTGTCTTCAGTTCACTGAAATGCCAGTTTCTAACCAAACAACGGGCACCCGCCTCTCTACAGCCACAACATATCTCACACCTAGCACTAATTCTGGATTCCCGACTTGGGCTCCCCTGCCAAGGCTGCCTGACTTAAGGGAAGCTCCTGCTCCTGGGGACCCTCAACCCTCCCACATTTCTCTCTCATCAACATACTCCACCACACATGTGGACTCCCAAATCAATGGCCCCACAACCTTGAACATGCCCGACCAATCCTCAGTTCCTTGTCAGCTTCCTTATGTCAGAAACTTAGTGAGGGATACTGTTTTCAGAGGCCTAGCTCACCTCCAATTCACATCTCGCTTACTGAAAACATGGCTTCTGAGCCATACTGAGGCAAATGTAGACACACGCAAGGACATCAATCCAGGAAAAAAGTTGGGAAACAGTGTACTAAATTCATATCTTTGGGAAGACTAAGGAGGAAAATAAGCAAATTAGCAAATGAGCCCAGGGACCCATTACTGCCTAATAATGAGGAGAAAAGTAATCTAAGGGGAAAAATTTTAACAAAAACAAATCTTATAAGACAAATTTTCCATTAAAAAAGGAATGATCTGACACTTCATACCACAAAATTTTACACTGTCTGGAATTCAGATAAAATAGAAATCAAAACAGATGAACAATATGTGAAAAGCATGCAACTTTAATAATAATCAAGAAATGTAATTTTCTTTGGTTTCTTCTTTTTCATAAACTAACTTTTCGTTGAAGAAATAATATATAAATGGTAAAAGAAACATCATTTTTCCAATAGCATAAAAGAGCATCAAGAGCAAAAGTAAGTCTCCCTCACAGCTTCTATGAGTACCCCATTCCCCAAAAAGACTACTCCTATCCCCCAGAAAGAGCACAATGGGACTGCGTAAGGTGCCAACGTCTGACTCATCCTGGGTATTTCTAGATCACCTCTAGCTTTGCTCGCTCTGCACCTTCTCCCCCACTCTGAAGCTACATACTCTGGCTCCCATGGTTCAACTAGCCTCACTTGAATCAGGTGTTAATTTGAACTCAGTAGCCTGACTTTTACTCCAAAATGGGGCCTCGGCCCCACAAATTGTCTCTTGCTCTCATGGGACTCATGATCTGGCCAGCTCCTCACTTTTTAAGGAAATTGTTAATGCTGGGGAAGATGCAGTTTCACGAACACTTTTACACATGAGAGTGAAAACTGATACAAGCAGTTTATGTATTTTTTTCAAGAATCACAAAAATGTTCATTCTCA
This sequence comes from Ailuropoda melanoleuca, assembly GCF_002007445.2. Taxonomy (NCBI): domain Eukaryota; kingdom Metazoa; phylum Chordata; class Mammalia; order Carnivora; family Ursidae; genus Ailuropoda; species Ailuropoda melanoleuca. The sequence continues at coordinate 122,711,494 of NC_048221.1, forward strand.
AAACCCCTTAGAAGTCCTATTTCTGAGAATCTAAGAAAAAAAGCAAAAAAGGAGGGGAAAAGCACCTTTGACAAAAAATGTACAGTCATTTAAAATATCACAGAATTGCAAATAACCTAAATGCCTGATAGTAAGAAATAGTTGAAAAACTGTTATGGTCACTCAAAGGGATAATAAGCAGCCAGTATGTTTACAAATACTGGGCAATAGCATAGAAAATACTATTAAATACTGACAAAATATTAAATGAAGACAGATATAAACCTGCATATACATTATGATCTTAACTTTGATTATTCTCATTCCTTCCTAAGCTCGTACAACAAAAAACATCTATGCATAAAAAATTACTAGAAGAAATGTTAACAACTGATGTCTACAGTTGTCTGTTTACCAGAGTTCTCTTTTCCTTCTTCCTAATGTTTTAGATTTTCCACATTTTCTAATTGTATTGTTATATATATGTATGTATATACGTGCACATACGTAATAACACATGCACATACTTTCATAATGGAAAACTATAAATTTTTAAAAATAGAATAGCATACTTCAAATATTTCATTCCAAACTGTGTTTCAATCTCAAAGTTTAAGAAACTCCACTTGCCATTTACATATTTTATAAGGTCAAACTTCAATTGTCTCTTTTTATCAACTCAAAGCTACCCAGTTCCATAGCCTTCTGGAGAACAAATCTTGCATCACTTAACCCTAAATAAATATGCTTTAAGTAACCTTGAACTGTTTCTTAAATTCCAAACCTCACAGAACATTTCCAGAAAGCTACTTGCAATATGCCATCATGTAATGGTAACAGTTGTAGGAATTTATTACACTTCTCTCAACCAAAACTCTTCTGTGTTACATTTCTCTGAATGGAAGTCTTAGGAAATGACCGATGACATTTTACATTTCTAACAGAACTGTAACTGGACAGCATGAATTTTTTAAATGCCACTTCATCTAGGAAATACAAAAGATAAAAATGAATTTGCTAACTGACCTATTTGTAAGAGGACCAAGCATTATCAAAAATGAGTATCCATGCTGTACGTTATAACCCCCTAATGCATCACCTAAAATAACTTCAACGAAATTATTTTAAACCTTTTTTATACTTTCTTAAAATACAGCAACTTCTTAAAGTAGAGTTAACATAACATAAAATGTAAGGGTAGGTGACAGGAAAGCTGAATTAAGAGAAGCTAACTTTGGGACTCCTCAGAGCAAGTCTACTCCCACTTCCATATTAACTACCCTCCACACATTTATAGTCATGCAGCTAACAAAAAAGACAACACAGCACTCCCGAGCATGTCCCTTACAGTTAACTTGTAGTTAATGTTTTGGGATTTTATTTTTGAGAAACTTCAAGTGTTAAGAACAAAATGGAGTGTGTGGAAGGGGAGAGTACACCACAGTTGTGTTCCGTTCCACTAATATGTGTAGGGTACTCACAGAAATTAATATTGGTAAGGCAAAAAATTAAATAGGGTCATTTTGTAATCCTCATTGGCTTTATTTCAAATACTCTAATAATTATCTTCATCCTTATAAGCAGGGCCTAGTGAGTCTGAGATCTGAGATTGTTGCCATGATGTTGGAAGTTGTTGTTAATTACAGTCTTTGAAAGCTCAGTGGGTTCTGGGAAGCACAGAAGCTAATTGGAAAGATATAAATCTCTGACATCGAAATGAACAGGTAAGGAGACACCCAATATAAGGCCATTTCTGGAATCAATATGGGCTAATAAAGGTATTCCTAGAAGTAGTTAGATTAAATCTTCACACCTACTTGGGAACTCTGTCTGCCAAGTAAATTGAATGTGCTCTGCTGAAATGTGGTGATTTGCTGCCTGTGTTCGATGGCTACTGAGGGAGCCAGGTGTAATCTGAGTAGAAGGCATTCCAGACCTCTTAAATCCTGCTTTCACCAGAACACCTCTGCCATTCTGTTTTTTATTTGGTTTGGTTTGGCTTTGGCTTTGGTTTTATTGAAGTTTTACCTAAGATGTTATCGGAAAAAAAAAATCCACTGGAACAATGGATCTCGTCTAATACATAGTGAACACGTCAGTGAAATCTTATGCTCCTCTGCCCTTCTTGTTTGTGACCATCTTCATCTTAGTACCAGAAGCCCGGATAAGAGGAATCCAAACTCATAAAATGATCTAGAGGACCTACAAGATGTGCTGAAAAAAGGCATTTTCTCTAGTTTAAGACATTAGCCCCAAGTCACCAATTAGTCCAAAAATACACAGCTCATACTTAGAGTAAAAGGGATTTGTCACCTTAAATCATACATATCTTGACAATAAGCAAAATGGAATTGGCATCTTCTCAAAAATCTAGTCTATTTGGGCCAGCCATGGAAGCTTCTGGCTGTGATTTCTCCCCCAGCTTGCTCTTAGAGCTCTCCAAGGTTCTGACCTGCCTCCCAACCAAAAACCAACTTCCCTGATTTTTGTTGTTGTTGTTAACTTTTTGTGACCTAGGATCTTTCTAAAAGGACTCTGTATTGCCCTGAGGATCAAATACAGCAGTCCATTCTGTGGCTTACAATCAAAATCTCCTGGCTACTAATGGTAAAGTGATCCTGACTGTATGTCAGTACAGAACATGACAATTACCTATCCTTGAGAAGGACAAAGGTAATGTCTGAACAAAATGCACAATTAACCTTAGTAGCCAAAAGACCACTTTCCCACATGATTTTCCCAGTGATAGAATTGACAGACTCGTAATAGAAAAAAAGGCAAAACAAGGAATCTTAAATCCGAACTTTTTGAAATGCCATTCGATAGGCAGCCTCACCCACAGTTGCTAGGTAAGCAAAACTTCCAATTAACAGAGGAGATCTGGGCAATTTTCAAGTATCTACAGAGGGATGACCCACCACTGGCACATCACGCGAGAATTTTTCTATCACCCCAATTTTGTGCTAGGGTGTCAGAATCATTGGAACCGGTTTACTTTGCTTACTTAGTTTCTTCCACAGGTAAACATGCTTTTAACTTAGAATATACAAAAATATCTAAATCTGTACCTTTGGTTCCATTTAGAAAATTCAAAAAATTGTAGTCTCCCTTCCGGGCCATCAGAAGTTACTGTAACATTACCTTTCAGTTCTTTTTAAAAGGTGACCAGCATGCAGCCCCATGTCATGTCAAATAGGTCTCTAGGGCCACCCGGCGCATTTCCAAGTTCTGTTTCTTTCTTTGGAATTGGGGGTAGATAGACGATAGGACACAACGGCTGGAGGGAGTAGGGAGGGGAGGAATCTTAAACCCCATCCCTTTGTCCAGCCTTTCTTGTTTATTAAGAGGAAGAAAGCAGAGAGCAGAGTCCCTTCTATCTTGCAACCCCCCTCAGATGCAACAGGGTTGAAAAGAAGGGAAAGAGTACCCTCCACAGAACCTTTACTAGCCTTTCTTCTCTCAATGGCATAACCACTTAAAGAACAGGAATGGTAGCTTTTCTATGACAGGGATAAAAGGACTAAGACTGGGAACACCAACATCATTGAACAGAAGCACTCTGGAGGATGCGGACTTGAATAATAACTAAATCCATTCTAGTTCCTCTATAAGATGATGTCTATATCCACACAACTTTAAGGTGTTATCTTTTGAATATAAAATCAAATCTATTTGGGGCCAAAATGCTCAGGTTTTATACCTCCTGTTCATCAAAAAAGTATGAATAAGTAATACCAAGTTCAATTTTACATAACATGCCAGTGTAGACTAAAATTGATTAATAAGCCCAAAGCATTACAAATCTTTCTGTGTGGCCAACAAAGTGTTTGAAAGAACATAAATTTGAATTCCTTTAAGCTGAGTACACATCCAGCTCACCAAGACCCCATCAATTACCACACACACACACACACGCAAATCGTTTGAGCCCCAAATTAGTTGTGCCACTGAAATGAATGTTGCTATTTATCTGAGTCACTAATGCCACACACCTTCTCAATCTTTGCTACTCAGATTCTAAGAATAAAAGGCAACACGGCAATAGCAGAAAGAAAATTGGCAGATATGATTTCTAACTTAATTCAAATTGTTTTTCCTGGGGATGTATTTAAATTGTCCAGGTTGCTCGAATATCATCCAGGGATGTGATTTTGCAGGAGACAGCTTGCTACTGGTTTTCCTGGCTGTACTACAAGAAAAAACAGTGTGAGCTTATTTTAAGTTAATGTGTGCTTCTGTGTTTCTTTACAAGAAATTAACTGCAATCATTTAGTTAAAGCAAACACTTTGTTAGGGTTTCGTTTTTCATTAGAAAATGTCTTCAGGAGTCTTTTCAACTTGGAGGCTTACGAATCCCAACTTCTACCCACAGATTTTGAGCTTGGAGCCAATTACTTACATCACGGTGAAAGATCATTCAAGCCTAGTGACCCTTTGTGGCACTGAGTGCTTTTTAGCCATAGGTGAGTCACAACATCTTAGGAGTCCTACCCATTCGCCTGAATCGAATGGTAATTCGTTGCCTGCCTCAGCCAGGACCAGACCTCAGGGTAAATTCTCATTTCTTTCCAACCATGTAATCACAAGGAGACCCACAGGAATGGGCAGTATGGGACAAGACAGAACAAAGAGCTTCAACCAGGTTATTTTTAACTAGAGAAACACCTGCAGGCTCTGGCACCTGGCTTCTGACCACTGCCCTAGAGGATTTCCCTGGCTAGACTTGGCCTCTGGGTCACAGTGATTGCTATCATACAACTGCTTCTGCTGACCTTAGCTGAGCTGCTTGGACTGAATTCCGGACTTGTGGACTTGCCACATCCTCCTCCTCTTAGTCAAAACCCCAGTCTTGGGCCTTCCTGGCCAGTGGTCTCACAGTCACCTGTGTCTTAGTAACACAGTTTGCGTGTAAATGAGGAGGGGGAGCATCAGCTAAAAAGGAGGCTACCCCACACTGTCTCTGTTAGTCCAGCCACAAGCAGCTATAAGAAAGAAAAACAGCAGTGCAAAGTAACACCAACTAAATGAAAAGATAGCCACAAAATACAATATATAGGGTACAGAAGCTTTCAGTGTCTTTATACTTCCCCCTAAAAACTCTACCTCCTAGCCTCAGATCCATATAATGTCATTGTTCTAAATCCACGTTTAGTAGACATCTATTGTTTGATGTCCAACAGCCATTTCCGTCCTTCTGGTAACGCAGATTTCCTTTGGGAAACCACTCCTCCCCATTCTCAGGGGTGGGCTTTGAGTAAGAACCTCCACTCCAAGCCCCATGGGTCCTGACTGCCTAACCCTATCGACATTTCCTGCACACCTAGCATCTACCCAGTGAGATAAATGAAGACATCAGTTGAGATTTCTGTGAAATAAAAGTATTCTTCCTCTCCACAGGAGGAGAATATAAAGTCTGAACTGGAGTAACAACTCTGTGTTCACAAGAGAAGGGACTGAGCTGCTCGGTGGATATGAAGACTAAGAATAAAATCAACACAGTGAAAGGCAGAGCAGAAAAGAAAAGAAACAGAAAGAAACTAGGTTCTTAAATTACATTATTTCAGCCACTGGACCAAGCCTTATCTAAAGCTTACCTCTCGTCTTTTAAGCCCTATAAGCTGATGAATTCTCTTTATTGTTTAAGCCAGTTTCAATCAGACATTTGTGAAAGAGGAAGAAGAGTAGGAAGCGGGAGAGGGAGAAGAGGAAGAAGGAGGCAGAATCAAAGAGTGCTGATACACCACAACACCGGATCTCCATTTTCCTCCTCCCGAAGGAACCACAGAGAGAGAGGCACGTAAATTCTTACTGGGCCATGTAATAATTCAAGAGACCTATAATCCAAAGTATAGATTCATTGTGGGTCCTGATGCTTTCTGCAAGAGAAAAAAGTTAAGAAGTTCCTTACATTACCTGCAGAAAAATCTACATAGAGGATTAATCTATTTCCACTAACCCAATAATGATTACAATCATTTCTCTTACGGGAAAAATAAATAACAAGGAAGAAAGAAGGGAAAGATGAAAGACTCTACCCTTGTCTATTACAATTCAATGAACTTAAGATAAAATGCATCTAAGATAGAGCTCTTCAAACACCAGCATGGTTTTGGATTGGGGAGGGTGGGTGGTAATAAAGCAAGACTTCTATAAAAGCCAACAGTCCTGCTGAAGGGTGCAGAAGAGAAACACGAACAACCATTCTAGACCAGATAAAGACACTGGTTCCGGACATGGGTTTGGGGGCTGTATTCGACAAGCTGCGGCACAGCACCTCATCCACACTGAGCTTGGAGAGGTCTTCTCTGGCTTTATGGTTCTGTAAACAGGAGACGTGTTTACCTTTGCTAGGGCTGACTGAAGCATCACCAGCACGTACCTGCTGTCGTGTTGTGGACGGTGTGGTGGCTCACGAATGCCGGCTCCATGCCAAGCTTGAAATGCGTACCTTTGGCTCGTAAGCCTTTAGGTCTTTTGCACACGTTCTTTCTCCAGAGAGACTAAAACAGGGCCCCCACCAAGCAGCCACAGGTGCCTGACTTTGAACCATTTGTAAACTTAGCGATACACAACGATTACTCAGTTTTATCAATTTTCACTGCCTTAAGCTCACCGTCCCTCTCCAGCCCCCAAAGCCGTTCCTCTTCCGTTCTTTCAAAGCTATGGGGCCCCTCACAGCCAACTAAAGAAAAGCATTTGTTTCAAATGTACCATCTAAACAGCCGTCCCTGGATCTCAGGGTAAATACTCATGTGTACTCCTCCAACGAAATGCCTCGAGAACCTTAACAAAGCTCTAATATACCAAGCTACCAATTTCTATTGCTGACAACTCACTATCATCCATCCAACAGAACAGTGTTCTTTTTATCACTAAACACCAATTTTTTAAAATGCCCTTAATGGAGGGCTGTTCAATATGCAATCTTCATTGACCAAGAAAACCTGACATCTTCCAGCAAGTATATGAAAGCTTCTCTACCTACAGCTTCAGTTCCCATCCTGGCTATCATCAGAGTAGCCGTGGAAGTATCTTAAAAGGCAGATTCCCGGGTCCTATCCGCTGAGACACTGATTCGGCAGACCTGGAACGATACATTTTCCCTGGCCCTAGAGAATCCGTTTCATGATTTTTGGAGTTGTATTTGGGCATTCTAATGCAAGGCAGAAACCCAGAAAATCTGATCATCTTTCTGATGAATTTTCTCAGTGAGATCAAAGAACCAAGTAATTTCACATAAATTCATTAGGCCTTCATATAAGATCCACTGTCAAAATGATGGTGAAAGGCTCCATCTAACTAAAGCTTCTCATTAAAGTTGCCTCACACATTTCCCAGGTATTAACAGAATGTGTCTCCAGACCTCTGACCTACCTCTAATAATTAACACCTGGAATTCAGGATGCTCCATATCCAGAAAAAAAAAAAAATCTTCAGCAATGGGGAGTCAACATCATTCTTCCTAATTTCTGTTTCTCCACCACTAATGATTCCCCTAAACTTGATCCCCTCCCCTGCCTAGATCAATAATATCTTCCAGGCTCCTCCTAGAATTCCATCATCGCTAATTTAATGTCACCTATGCCCCAGAAGAAAAGCACCAGATAGATTACTACAGGGTGTGATCATTCTTAAATTTGATGCATTTAACTTTAAACCACCATCTTTTCCCTCAAATGTTTTTGTGATGCTTCCATTAATATTAAGGAATTATAGAGGGGTTGCAAATTGGCAGCCTCAGACTGGAGACATGCTTTCTCTGAACCACACCAATTTTTTATTTTAACATCTTTAGACAAAGCATACACGCTTCAGTAGGTCACAATCCCCACCAATTACAATGCCTTTATACCTATGTTTTTCACTCATTTTTATTACTTGGCTGGCTCCTTCAGGCATCTGAGTTTGCAACACCTGAATTAAGATTTTAGGCCATTTCCTAAAGATATTTTTAGTTCCCTCCATGGTTCCTTCATTTGTGGTAGATACATAAGGTGTTTATTGGTGTAAGCAAAATGCAACAGAATAAATGGCTAAAGTTTCTGAGGCACTGAAACTGAAGGACAAAAAGAAAGTTCACCTGTTCAATGTGCCCCCTAATGTTTGTAAAATAAATGACTATCTGGGTGATACAGTTATTTCATTTTAGCCTCCCTCTATTAGACCATAAACGGTCTGAGAAGAGGGACAGTATCATTCATCTTTGTGCAAGGGCTGGGCTGGACACAGGCTATTCAACGTGGACACTTGTCAAGTGAATGATCACAACTATTCAATTCATTATAAATTAAGTTAAACGTATTAAAGGATTCAAAATTTTTCCAGGGTCAAGAAAGATACTGGCTACTGGGAGCTAAGCTGATTAGCGTTTTGAGCAGAAGCAGACAAGGGAGACTGAGGAGCAGCTCTGAAAATACAATATTGCAACGTGACTAATTATAGTCAGCAATCATGAAAAGTTTGAACAGTCTGAAAAATATTATCTTACAAGCATTTCAAGATATCATTTTGTTCCAAAGGTTACCACACTTAAAATAAGCACGTTAAAAAAAAAAAAGAAAAAAAAAACAGTTGTAAAAACAAATTATCATGGCTCAATAGACAAGGTCTAAGGGATACAAAATAGCACATTAAATCAGTTCCCAATTCAAAAAAACCTGCATGAGATGTTGATCTTCCTGTTTTTCATAAACCTTATAATTGTGCTTCCAGAAAACTACCAAGCATCTGCCTCTATGTAGCTAATTCATTTAATCTTGGAGCTCTCACAAGGAAATAGAGAGTATACGGTGCCAGGATCACTATCTTCCCCAGCCAAAATCATAATGCCTTGGAGCCAATTTCCTCTTGGTAAATTTTGATCAAATTCCTTCAATTTGCAGCTTCCTTAGTACTGGTAATGGCTGCACATGTCACAAGTTAGTATATACGTGTGTGTGTGTGTGTTTAACAATATACATCATGAAGTTAACAGTGAAATACAGACATGTGCACAGAGGTGAACATACCCTTGTACGCAGCCACACATATACAGCCACGCATACGGGTTCCTATACGCCTCTTTATCTGACAGTCTGTGAATACCACCACGGTCATGAAGCCCATTCAGACTTCCTTAATCCAGTAATAGTTCTCTGGTAATTAACATGACTTTGGAAATCTGCATTAACCAACTTTACTATGTAGCTACAACATAATGATAATGAAGGCTAAGAATAATAATTCTGAGGGGATAAACAGTCCCTTAAAATCTTGTGAATCATCAAAGAAAGATCAAATTATGTTCTACTTTTGGTGGAAAGGGTATTTTATCAAAATTCAATTATTTTAAAAGAATTGGTGATCCATTTACGACTTATCCAGTAAATTTTTAGAGTCTTCATATTTGATTAATCAGTATACCTTATTTCCCAGTTATTCTTGATAAAGAAGAATTTCTATAATTTTTACCATATGGCTCCTATATTTCATGCGCACATATTACACGCACTGACAGGGCCTGCAGATTAACCGCTACAGCACATTTTACAACTATGATCTATAATTCTTCAATCCTTGAAGTGCCGAACTGCTGACTCTCTAGTTGTGGTTGTTACTCTTTAAACCTAAGCCACATTAAATATAATTCACCTTTCCTAGTGAATCAAGGTCATTATTATGAGAATATATTATCCTGCTGCCTTTTTTTAAGAGTGGTATCATTAGGGGTTTTTAAAGTAAATAGGGCTATCTTCCTTAAATAACTCTAGGATAATGCCCCTTTAAAATCTTTCTGTTATTTTTGATAGTTCTTTTCAAATTACTATCACACATTTGTCTCGTTTTGCTATATAACCCGTGTCATTGTAGATCTTAATCTTTAGTCACACATTATATACAATCATCTAAATAAAAACTAAAGATGCCTCTGTATGTCATGTATAAAATAAAGCACATAGTCTCTGTGATGGCAGTTACAAAATTAAGAATCTCTTTTTTTTTCAGGGGTGGGGGTTATTTTTCATTTGTGACTATGACCAGGTGGCTAAAGGTACATGAAATCTGAGACATGTATCTACCTACCAATTTATAGGAAATTCAGAGGAACAAAGGAGCATGTTAAGCTATGCCATGGGCATATAATCAACAAAATCCAGTCTGTAGTAATTTCATAAAACAAATGGCCCTGCTTCTTCAACCATAAACTGCAGAGGGAGAGAAAAGGAAGAAGGAGAAAGCTTATCCGCTAAAAGAAACCTAAAAGACATAAAAATTAATCATAATGTATAGAGTTTGGTTCAGACAAATTGAAATTTGAACACTGACTGGTTATTGGATAATACTGGGGAATTACTGGTAATTTTTTAGGCAAGATAATAGCATTTTGGTGATGTCTTTTAAAAGATTCCTTATCACCTCACACCTATCAGAATGGCTAAAATCAACAACAAAGGAAACAACAGGTGTTGGCAAGGATGTGAAGGAAAAGGAACACTTGTGCACTGTTGGTGGGAATGCAAACTGGTATTTCCACTGTGGAAAATAGTATGGAGGTTCCTTAAAAAGTTAAAAATAGAACTACCCTATGATTCAGCAATCACACTGCTAGGTATTTACCCAAAGAATACAAAAACACTAATTCAAAGAGATAGCTGCACCCCTATATTTATAGCAGCATTATTTACAATAGCCAAATTACGGAAGCAGCCCAAGTGTCCACCAATTGATGAAGGGACAAAGAAGATGTGGGGGAAATATATATATATCATATATGTATATATCATGATATATATATATATAATATGTATATGATGGAATACTATTCAGCCATAAAAAAGAATGAAATTTTGCCATTTGCAATAACATGGATGGAGCTAGACCATATCATGCTAAGCAAAATAAGTCAGTCAGAGAAAGACAAATACCATATGCATTCACTCATATGTGGAATTTAAGAAACAACAAACAAGCAAAGGAAGAAAAGAGACAAATCAAGAAACAGATTCTTAATTATAGAGTCTAACCACAAACTGATGGTTACCAGGGGGGAGAGGTTGGGGGATGGGTTAAATAGGTGATGGGGATTAAGGAACGCACTTGTGATGAGCACGGGGTGTGGTATGGAAGTGATGAATCACTACATTGTGCGCCTGAAACTAATAAAACACCGTATGTAATACTACTACTACTAATAATAATAACAATAATAATAAAAGATCCCTTATCTTTTTGAGTAAATACCGAAGTATTTACAGATGAAACGACATAACGTATGGGATTTGCTTCAAAATAATATGGTAAGGGCACCTGGGTGGCTCAGTGGGTTAAGCGTCTGACTTTGACTCAGGTCATGATCTCAGGGTCCTGGGATCGAGCCCCCACATCAAGCCACCAGTCCCTCAGGCTCCATGCTCAGCAGGGAATCTGCCTCTCCCTCTCTCTCTGCAACCCCCCCTTTTGCACACATGGCTCACTCTCAAATAAATAAAATCTTTAAAAAAATATTAGGGTAGGAGATAAGTGAATGTGGATACAGATGAAACTAGACTGCCTGGGGATTGATAATTCTTGAAACTAGGTGATAGACCCATGAGGACTCATTATACAAAACTGTCTGCTTTTGTATATGCTTGAAATTCTTCACAACACAAAGTCTGAGGCAATTCTACAGTTATAAAGAACATTGTTTTTGCTCTGATTACTAAAAATTGCATCTAAGAATTATGCTTTCATTTCTAAAAATGGCTAGTTATAAATTTATAGACATGAAATGATGCTTTAAAGCTGCATCATTAAACTAATATTAACTTTTTGATCTAGCTAAAAGAGTTTCTCAACTTTCAAATTTTTCATTAATTCTTTACCTTAAATTTTATTTAAGGCATATTTTCTTAGAAAACAAAAATTCTCATGGGACATGTTGTAACATAACACATTTAGATTACAACTTTAATGGCTATAAATAAAAAGGTCTAAAAAAGTACTAACAAAAGTAAGAAATGGTTCCTAGGCTCTCTTCAGGAAGTTGAAGTCATTAGGTTAATGGATAGTATTTCAACTGTTTATTTTTAGTCTTAAAAGTTTGAAAATTACCATTAGAAATTTTCTCATTCAAAAAATATTAAGGGTGGCAACGCCTGGGTGGCTCAGTCAGTTAAGCGTCTTGCCTTTGGCTCAGGTCATGATCCCAGGGTCCTGGGATCAAATCCCACATTGGGCTCCTTGCTCAGGAGGGAGCCTGCTTCTCCCTCTGCTTGCCGCTCCTCCTTTTTTTGTGCATGCACACTCTCTCTCTCTGACAAATAAAAAATAAAATCTTTAAAAAATATTAAGGGAGCCATGATTTATTCACTATGAGTTAGAAAAGATACATTTACAACATAAATGTATAGCTAATATCTAAAAATTATTTCTATTCAGTTCTATTCATGTATCAATATAAACATACAAACTCAAACATTTGAAATAGTTACTTCATCTTTTCCTGACTTTATGATACTTTTAATTAATGTGAGTGGATTTAGTGAATTTGGGCTCAGGAGTAGTACCTGGGTAGGGGCTGAAAGTAAAACAAATGATTAACTTACACTTTTAATAAATTAGTTTTTAAATTAATCTCAAACTTCCTTGGGGCAGATTTTGCATTTTTTTTAACTTTTTTTTTTTTAAGATTTTATTTATTTATTTGACAGAGATAGAGACAGCCAGCGAGAGAGGGAGCACAAGCAGGGGGTGGGAGAGGAAGAAGCAGGCTCATAGCAGAGGAGCCTGATGTGGGGCTCGATCCCAGATCCCATAACGCCAGGACCACGCCCTGAGCCTAAGGCAGACGCTTTAACCACTGTGCCACCCAGGAGCCCCAGATTTTGCATTTTTAACATAATTCCTCCAGGGCCTGACTGAGCTAAAGTTCGTGTTAATCTTGCAAACAACTCCAAATCAACAAAATAAAGAACCTTCTAAAATGTACCTTTAAACACACAAATTACATACAATTGTTATATTAATCACTATTTTTACTAATTAATTTTTTCAAATCTCCTAAAGGACCCCTTTGATTTAAAATGAGTGATGATCTCTGGTAGACTATTTTATTTTTTTTAATTTTTTTATTATATTATGTTAGTCACCATACAGTACATCCCTAGTTTCTGATGCAAAGTTCAATGATTCATTAGTTGCATATAACTATTTTAGATACTATAAGTAATTATCTGCCTTTCTTTTAAAAAATATATAATAATCCAGAGTTTTTACTTTTCAATATGGCTGCTTCATAAATGTTCCTGAAATACAGTCAAGAAACTGCATTAAATGTGTTGAATGTTTTGCTCATAATAATATTGTTCTTCTATGGTATTTTCACAATCCCAACAATTTAAAAACATTTTTTTAATGTATACGAGGTCTACTGAGTCATTGTCAGTTCAAGGCTACAAACTATTCTGTGGTTAAATGATTACATCAGACCAGCGTAAGGGTTGAGCTGGCACTTTGCAGGTTTAAATATCTTGGCTCTCCAAAGCCTGTGTGGGGGCTGCAGTTTGGCATAAAATTCTCAGCCGGATGCAGATAATTTCTCTGAAAAATGTTTTTAAATGGCTAAGAGGGTTTTTTTTTTTTTAAAGCATTTTGAAAATGTTGGAGAAAGCATACATTAGAACCAGGTTCAAATTTATAAGGCTCTTTTCCTCTTTAATGTTCCCATCCCCATAGATAACCCAAATACAGCAAAACAATCCCAAGCCTAAAGACTTTCAATAAGTACAAAACCTCACATTTATATGAGTTTAAATGTAAACTCAAAAATCAGAATAAGCTGCTTCAAATTATATAGGGAAATTAGAAGACTTCTTCAAAAAATACAAATATTTGCTAAGCCCTCTGGAGTTATAACTATATGTTGCCTGTGGTCATTTTGGTTTCCACACCACCAGTTTTATTTCTATTTTTTCATTCAAATGTTACTTTCTTTATTCTGCCACAGCCTTATGAGATTGATACTAATATTAACAGTTTTATCAATAAATATATGTACAGATACTAAGTATAATCCACCGAGTAATCAAAAGAGCTGACCAGTACTCTTCCAAACTGTCAAGGTCATCAAAATCAAGGAATGTCTGAGAAACTACCACAACCTACAAGAAGCCTAAGCAGACATGAGGATTAAATGTAACATGGTACCTTGGATGGGATACTGGACAGAAAAAGAACATTAGGAAAAAATAACTAAGGGAATCAGAATGAAGTATGGGCTTTAGTTAATAATAATGTATCAATACTGGTTCATTAATGTTCACATAAGAATCACAGAAAGGTAAGATGTTAACAACAGGGGAAACCGAACGTGTGTTATAAAGGAACACTCTGTATTATCTTTGCAATAATTCTGTAGATCTAAACCTAAAAATCTGAAAATTAAAAGTTCTAAAATTAGAGTGTATTAAAGCTTATTCACTCATCAGGCCCTGTATACCAAAAGCCCACAGAGTAAGCTAGTTGTAGGACCAGCCTTTGAACCAAGTGGAGAATGTAAACTTACCAATTTGCAGATTGTGAAGGAATATAATCAACAATTAACTGAACATTTTTCTTTAAAAATATATGATAAAAATTTGACTCCTCTGAGAAACTAAGGTGCACACATGAAGTTCTTAACTATTTCCAGAAGTGTACGTAGCAGCAGGTGGCTAAAAAGTAAAGGTACCAAACATTTCTATAATCCTCAATACCATAGGGGAAAAATATTACCTTCAGATCATGAACACCTCACAAAAGCTTCAGTGTCTTGGTAAACTGTACTTTAAAAAAAAAAAAAAAAAGGAAAGGAAAACAAAACCTAAGGCTGCAGCAGTTTCTTAAAATCAGAGCCTAAACTAGTACTGAACAATCTTGAGCTCTGTACTCCAAACCCCTTAACAGTGACACCTCAGTCTACTTCTGTAACTGTATTTTCTAATATTTGCCTGTGCAAACTCCCCTCCCACAAAACCGGTTTGCTCAGTGCTTCCAATATGCTACCCTCGGTTTGTGATGCTTCTCTGTAAGCTCTGCCCCCTACCTACAGCGCCATCCCCCCTTTCACCTTCTAAGTCCCACCCCTGCTTGAAGACCCAGCTAAAACCCTCCCTCCTCCGCGAAGCCTCAGATCACCACACACTCAATAATCACTAGCTCATCACAACTCCTGGGAATTACCGTGGTACTTAGCACATTCATTCATTTCAAAGAAAGAACGTTAGTGTGTGCTTCCGAAGTACCTACACCACAAATAAGTGCTGGGGAAATGAGAGATGAGTAAGATACGGTCTCCGCTTCAAGGCGCTCTGGGAGAAGACAAACGCTGGACCGCACCATTACTACTACACAAAATAACAGTAGGCTCCAGGGGCAGGAGAAGGTGCCATGACCATGTACTGCCATTTGCTACAATATTTCTCTTTTTTACATTTAAGTCCTGTTTCTCCAAATAAAGCAAGGTCCTCCTGAAAGGTAGAGTTCTTCATCTCCTACTCAACACTGTATGTACGCTAGCCAAAAACAAGTTTGATGTTGTTCTACTAAAATTTCATGCCATCCTTATTTTCTTAAGAGAAACATGGGTAGAATCTCTGTTCACAGACATCAGACTTGCAATGATGAATTAAGACTGTTTCTAGTAAGTTATTAACCATAACCAACTATTAGTTATTAAGAATTCACAAATTACCACCATTTCACTTTTAACAGCCTTAAATGGCACTCATGTTTGTTTGTTTGTTTCATGAGAAACAAATTTAAAAATAAAGAAAAAGGACTGGTTTGAGATACATCTTTTATTTGCCTGGGGAAGTATTAACCATCAGAGACAGGTCAAAAGTACAGAAGCCAATCTTAAAAGCTTCTTCCAATGAATCCGTAATGTCATCAGAGATATGCTTATGATAATATATAAAGTAAAAACAAATACTGACAACTGCAGAGGACATATGTGCATATGACACAGATACAGAACACTGGGAGTAAATACATTAACAGGGTAACCACACTCATCTCTAAACTGGGTGCGATTATTGATTTAATTTTTTTGGCACTTGCCTCTATTTTATGTGATTAGTAATAAAAATACATTATCCTAATTTTTAAACCCAACTCTTTGAGGAGACTTCAAGAGAGGATAGGAGGTGATAAAGACAGGATGACAAAGAGAGACAACCAACCAACGACAATGCACAATCCAAAAGCGTATATTAACTCCTCTGGATAAGCAAATTCTTGAGCTGAAATGCTTCACACGCAACTCTGTACCTCATTTTCCCAAAAGCATTTTTACAAATTCAATCAAGTAAATCAAAACTGGTAACATCTGCTAAATGTTATATTTGCCATTGGATTTCAAAAAATAACTTGGTTTGCCTTTTTTTTCATTTGTCTTATGAGAGTGAACGTTTTAAATGTCCCTTTGTTTGTACTTTCAAGATGTTCTGTTTTTCTACAACTGTGCTTTTAAAGCCTTGTTTATAACACATGCCTTCAAAATTATATGTGTGTATACACACGTGTATATATTAATACTCCTCTCCTTAATCTACAACTGGTTATAATAGCAACACCTTTGGAAAAATAGATGATACCATAAATCATCATCTTTAAACCAGGGCCCTCCACTGTCTCCCCTAGGAAGTACATTTTACAAAGAATAACAACATTGACATTCTTCCTACCTCATAAAATGGTTCCATGACTGATAAGTAAAAACAGATAATGGTAGAAGTACAAATAGAGTTTTTAGTTCATCAGCACATAAACCAATTTTGCATCAATTTCCAGTACTTGGATCAAACACTGATGCATCCTCTGAATCCAAGCTGCATCCAACTCAAGAGAACTCCAGATGCTACCTGTAAATAATGTTTACCCTTATTTCTAACTTAGAAAAATCTACTGGAACTAAAAAATCTAGGTTTTCATAAAAAAGGAAGAAGTACACTGTTTTCAAACATTTTATTAATGCTGCTGAATATTTTTATGAACATCCAACATTTTTACTAATTAATAATTTTTATTAATTCTGTATTCTTGCCAACAAAGCAAGTAGTATTTTTTTTAAAGGTTTTATTTATTTTTGCAAGAGAGACCGAGAGAGAGAGAGCCCATGAGCAGGTGCGGCAGGGCAGAAAGAGAAGCACACTGCCCACTGAGCATGGGCCTGATGCAGGTCTCAATCCCAGGACCCTGGGATTGTGACCTGAGTCAAAGGCAGACACTTACTCAACTGAGCCACCCCAGGCACCCAAAAGCAAGTCGTATTTTATGGTCCACTGAAGTTTTTTATGTTTTTGCTATGAAAGTAAAGGGTAAAATTGTATGTTCTCAAAAATGTAAGACAATTGACTTCTGCTTTTACCCTGGGGACATTTGCAAATTCCAGGCACAGGAGGGAGGCTGAGAATCCAGGCTTTGCACACTCACAAAGCAGCTGCTGGACTCAGAAAAATCATTAGAACTTTTGGCAGAGTCTCAAGAGACCTCAAACATGTCGCCAGTTACCCTCAAGACAATCTGATGAATCCTGGGGCAGCCTATGGGCAAGAAGCTAAAATTAAGCAAGTCCCTCTGAAAAGCAGAGCAGAGCTATCAGCAGTCTTACAATATAAAATTTAGGATTTCGAATCTATCAGGGCAACGATCCACATTGTTTGGGCGTTTGAATATTTGGTAAGTGATGTGGAATTCTTTAGAATATTTTAGAGGTCAAGGCACTTAAACATGCTAGGAACACTGGCCACTCCAGACCTTCAGGGAAAAGCCCTGAGGAACTCTGCCTCGGAAATCGCACTAAACCACAGGTAGATGACCCTTACCAAAGACATAAGCCAGCCTCAACCCAACAAAGCCCCCATCTGCATTAAGGTCATCGATTAACACTCTCTGGCTATGACAGGGGACAATGAACCCTCTCTCTAGAAGACGACTGCATCATCTGAAGCCTCTATAGTTTTTTTAACAGGAATGTCTGACATTCACTCAAAACTATGAGAAACGCCAAATACAGAACCACGTGATTGATAACCAAAGGAAAAAGCAGGCAAAATAAATAGGCCCCAGGACATTCCAGGTATTAGAACTGGCTCACAAAGACTTGAAACTAAATATGATTAGCATGTGCCATAAAATGGAGGAAACTACAGATGAAAAGACAAATTCACCAAAGAACTGTGGAATTAAAAAAACATAGGGCCTAAAGGTAAGAACTCACTAGAAAGATTTCAAAGCAGATTAGACACCACAGAAAACAATGACCTGGAAGATAAGCCCGGAGTTATCTAGTTGCACTAGCTATTCACGGATTGCCGCTCATCTTCCAAATCTACTCTTCTGTGTCCTGTTTTTGAAACCGGGACTGGACCCTGCAAACACTTGTCCTTTGCCAGCTGGTGCAACGTTTAGCTTGTCGACAGAAAGTGATGGAGGGGCAGCGCAAAGCCCGACGGACTTTTCATAGCTGCCCGTACAATGCAACCTACTGCGGCGTGCAGGAGACCCAGGAGTGCTCCCCCTCCAGCCCGTTTGATGGCACGCAGCCACACTGGCACACGAGCACCCAGTAGGCCACACCAGTTCTGCCCTGCAGCACCCCCAAATGCAGGTCTCCAACATCCAGTGGGCTGCAGCCACCCCCGCTCCAACAAGGAGGACCGAGTCTCAACTTGGGGCCTTCCGAGTTGGTTCCCTTCTGGGTTTTCTTCTCTCAGCCACAGAGTAGCTGCTCTCTACAACTGCTATGCTTACATTCTTTAGAGTTCTCTTCTATTCCTTTAAGAAGTTCATAACTCTCGATAGCCAATTGTCCCTATTCAAGTCACTGGTACGGTTTTCTGCCTCCTAACCAGACTCCAACTGATAACCTGGTGAAGTTTCATTTTAAGTGTATCTGGTGTGTACTTTCAAGAGGTTCTGTTTTTCTACAACTGTGCTTTTAAAGCCTAGTTTATCCCACATACCTTCAAAATTGTATGTGTGTAGGCATATGTGTAGATACTGACCCTCTCCTTAGCCCTCAACACCATGTGGCCCAGCAAGTCTGCCCTCCAGGATACGCCCCTCCGAAACGCACACACATATTCACTGAGACACACACGAGAATGTTCACGGTAGCACTGTTCACAACAGCAAGAACCAAACGGCGATGGAATGAGCAAACAACAGCAACAAACCATGGGGGGAAAGCTCACAAATCAATGTGGAGCAAAAGAGTCCGTTTGTAGAAAGATCAAAAAGAGGCAAAATTAACCATGGTGATGTAAGTCAGCACAGTTTACCCTTGGGCAAGGTGGTCACAAAGATGGAAGGGGGCGTGAGTGGGGCTTCTGGAAACTGGAAATGTTCTGTTCCTGATCTAAGTGCTGGTTCCATGCCGTGTTTGCTTTACGGAAATTCTCCACGTACCACACTTGTGATCTGTATGCACTTCCGTAGATATGTCATTCATCTGTATGGATTATAAACGATCAGATGCTATGCTTCTAAGTCTCTGACACTTACTCTCCATGGAGCTGGTAAAGCGCACCCCCCATGGGCCCCCACAGCACCGCGTGCATCTTCCTCCGTCCCCACACACAGCACCTCAGGCTGCAGTTCCGTCCGCTTCTCTGTCTTGAACATTTTGTTCAGCTTCAGAGCTGAAGATGAGCCTTAAAGGTCTCAAATGAGGCATTAAATAAATACTTGAAAAATGACAGAGAATTCTCCTTTAAAACGTACTGTAGGCCAAGGCACGGGGAAGTGTCTAGAACAGGAGCACCACACACCTGGCCGGCGTTATTCTGCAGCAGGCCATGCAGTCAGTCCATCTCAGCGAAGTGCATTCTTCACATATACCTCATGTACACAGGGAACGGGCACTGTTTTGCAAGGACACATTCCAAAGATGTCCTTCTGGAGGCAGCACAGTGGAGAGCAGGGCAGGAGAAGTGACAAGGTGTCGGCGTGATACTTTTTCCTACACTAACATTCCATATGAGCAGAACAGAACCAGTGAAGGAACTGGTAGCATTAGACTCCTACCCTGAAGATGCTTGTCCCAAACCCAAAATCGCCCTCACCTTCTTCAAACTAGGAAGTCAGATATCAGTGGTTTCCAATTCTGCTATAATTGCAACATGTACTTCTCATTTAAATTTATGAACCACCCTTCCTCCTTTATGCAATTTTACTTTAAATTAAAGTGAATTATCACTATTACTTTTGGGGAAAAAAATTTCACAATGCCCTTTGAGGTAGCCAAACATACCACAGGGCATTGCAAAACCAAGGCTGAAAATCACTGCTTCGGAGATTCTGTTAACTGATTTTTATCTCCCAGTTTCTCTAAAACTGAATCTCTTCTTCTACTTTGAAATTTTCACCTAAAACGTATTTTCTAGTCTTGGAAACCAGCAAGTCCCTTAAGAAATACACAACCTTAAAGGAAACCTGCTCACCTAACAGATACATATTGTGCAGCTCTACACACCAGGCACTCTTCTAGTTATTAGGGCATACCGGTGAAGAAAGCAAACTCACTCTCTCATGAGGCTTCCATTCCAGTGAAGAAACAAGGGTAAGCTTCCATCTCAATTTACCTGGGACTATCCAGTTTCAACACTGAAGGTACTACATCCCAGAAAACCCATCAGCCGCAGGCAAACCAGGGCCATTGGTCACCCTGGCAGAGAGATACCAAATAAGGAAGGAAAAATTTATCAAATAGTGGTAAATGTAATGAAGAAAACAACACATGATAGAAAATGAGCCAGTAATGGGGAGGGTGTTACCACTATTTTGTATAGGGACACCAGGAAAGGCCTCTCTGATACGATGCCATTTGAAGAGAAGAGGAGAGCAAGCCATTCAGATAAATGGGGGAAGAGAGTTTCAGGCAAAAGTGAATGAAAATGGTGAACAGCAAATGCAATTCCTATCAAATCCCAGCTGGATTCTTGGCAGAAATTGACAAGCTGATCCTAGGGAATGCAAGGGACCCACAATAGTCAAAGCAATCTTGGAAAAGAACAAAGCTGGAAAACTCATATTTCCCAATCTCAAAACTTATTACAAAGTCAGGGCAAACAAGACAGTGTGGTATTGGTATAAGGTTAAAAGACAGATAAAAGTGATAGAATTGACAGTCCACAAATACACCTTCACATTTATAGTCAACTGAATTTCAATAAGAATGCCAAGACAATTCAATAAGGAAAATATAGTCTTTCTAATATTATGTTTAGATATCTGGATCTCCACTTATAAAACAATGAAGTGAGGGGCACCTGGGTGGCTCAGTCAGTTAAGTGCCCAACTCTCGATTTCAGTTCAGGTAATGATCTCATGGGTCATGGGATCAAGCCCCGCATCAGGCTCCGAGCTCAGCGGGGAGTCTGCTTCTCTCTTTCTCCCTCTCCCTCTGCCCCTCCACACACTCTCTTTATCTCTCTCTCTCTCTCTCCTCCTCTAAAATAAATAAATAAATCTTAAAAAAAAATGAAGTGGGGCTCCTACCTCACACCATATACAAAAATTAACCTAAAATAGACCAAATGCCTAACAGTAAGAGCAAAAATTATAGAAGTTTTTAAGGAAAGACAGTAGTAAGACTTCATAACCTTGGATTAGGCAATGATTTCTTAGATATGAAATCAGAAGCATATGCAACAAAACGAAATATAGGTAAGTTAGATTTAAACCTTTATCCATCAAACAATACTATCTAGAAGTGAAAAGACAATCCACGGAATGGAAGAAAATTCTGGCATATACAGAGATACAATATACAAAGAACTCTTCTTATACCTCAACAATAAAAGGCAAACAACCCCATTTAAGAAAGAGCAAAGGCTTTGAATAGACATTTCTCCAAAGAAGATATAAAAACGGCCAATAAGCACATGAAAAGATGCAAGACATCATTAGCCATCAAGGAAATAGAAACCAAAAACCACAATGAGATACCACTTCATAGGCTATAATCAAAAAGACAGATAATAACAAGTGTTGGTGAGGATGTGGAGAAAACGGAACACTTGTATGTTGGCAGGGATGTAAAACGGTATAGCCACTTTGGAAAACAGTCCGAGAGTTCCTCAAGAAGCTAAATATAGTTACCATTTGACCCTGCAATTCCATTCCCAGGGATATATCTAAAAAAAATTAAAACATGCCCACACAACAACAGTATTTATAATCGCCAAAACATGAAAACAACCCAAATATCCATCAACTGACAATGGATAAATAAAATGTGGTCTATGCATACAATGTAATATTATTTAGCAATAAAAAATGAAGTAGTGATATATGACACATTGAAAACTGTAGGCTAATGAAATTGGTCAGTCACAAAGGACCACATATGGTATGATTCCATTCATATGAAATGTCCAGAACAGGCAAACATACAGAGACAGAATGTAGAATAGTTCCTGCTTAGAGTGGATATGGGTAGGAGTGGGGAAGAAGGGGAAGTGACTGCTAATGTTCTAAATTTGACTTTGATGATGGTAGAGGTTAACTAGACACTGCAGTGACCATTTCACAACATATACAAATACCAAATCATTATGTTGTACACTTAAAAGTAATATAATGCTAAAATGTCAATTACACCTCAATTTAAAAAATTTAAATTTAACTGTGATAGTTGTACAACTCTGTGAATATATTAAAAACCAGTGAATTACATACTTTAAAATGGGTGGATTATATGGCATATAAACTATACCTCAACAGAGCTGTTAATTAAAAAAAAAATGGAGCTGTCCCCAAAATGGAAAAGGATACTTCACTGGAAATAATGTCAAAGACAAGTGGGCCTTCTGTCGGAGATGTTACTATAAAAGATGGGTTCAATTAGTGATTCTCAATAGCAGTTCACAGACTAATACATAGAAATGGCCCAGGGGCACCTGGGTGGCTCCGTCATTAAGCATCTGCCTTCGGCTCAGGTCATGATCCCAGGGTCCTGAGATCAAGCCCCACATCGGGCTCCCTGCTCAGCGGAGAGCCTGCTTCTCCCTCTCCCACTCCCCCTGCTGGTGTTCCCTCTCTCGCTGTGTCTCTCTCTGTCCAATAAATAAATAATTAAAAAATTTAAAATATTAAAAATAAAATTTAAAAAAAAAAAAAGAAATGGCCCAGAGAATTTAATGACTCTTCAGCTCCCTAATGGGTCTAATTCAGATTCCAGTGGGATCCAAGAATCTGTTTGTTTGCTTTTTAAGCATTTTATTTATTTATTTGAGAGAGAAAGCACAGAGAGAGAGGGAGAGGGAGAAACAGACTCCCTGGTGAGTAGAGAGCCCAATGCAGGGCTCCACCCCAGGACCCCAAGATCATGACCTGAGCTGAAGGCAGACGCTTAACCAACTGAGCCACCAAGGTGCCCCAAGAATCTATTTTTAACAGGCTTCCTAAATTATTCTGATGGTTAGTCAGAAGTGGGAACCACCAGACAATTACGATTATAACTCAGTGATTTTATGATTCTCCGGTATCTATGAGATACCCGTCTCTGGTATCTATCTCATATTTACCTGGATCTGGTATCTCCACCTAGTATTTTCCATTCATCTGAGGATTTTTAAAGTTCTTGATGAAACTCATCTCAGTGAATGAAGAGTATGAGGTGAGAAAGAGGTGGTTTCATCTGATGGATTAGAGCACCTCACATATTTTTATTAAACTTACGTGTATCCTTTATTTAAGTTACTTCAAATCCTTTCATAGAAAGAAGCTGGTTTAAATAAATTGAATAAATAAAAGATTACATATATTCTCAAAAATTATATTTCTCAAACTGGGACACATTTTTTTCTCAAATATGTATAACTTAATATACTTTTTATTAAAAAGCACAGGTATATTACAGACTCAAATGCAAAATACTTTCTATTGATTTTTAAAATAAAACCCAGAAGATTCAAGGAAATTCCATATTTGCCATAGCAACTACTTTGGACTATGGACTACCCTTCCAGAATCTAAGGGGACATATTCATTCCCTCCTGTAGTTAGTACTACTTCAGGGGGAAAATCAAAAAAATCTAGACATTCTGCTCTCCACTACATGGGTGATGAAACATGGAATCCTCCCTTCATTCAGACCAAAATGGACTAATCAGGTTATTGGTGAATGTGCTCTGTGCATTTCAGGAAGGAAGGAAGGAAAAAAGGCTGAACTGAATTGAAGAACTAAACCATAGCCTGTTAACTGCTGAGTGAAAAGTCCTTCGGAGGCATGCTATGCTCAGAGAAACATCAGCTGACGTGTATCTTGTCCTAGTGTTTTGGCCAGATGACAATGAGCACCAAGGGCACCTCTAGGGCTGAGACAACCTCACCAGCTGATAGAGGGTGCACCCTGGTTGCTTTACTAGGCTTGCCCAAACCACTGGTCCTGGGTAGCCTGGCTGAGTGCTCAGACTGACTACAGCTAAAGAGAAAGTATTCCCCTAGATTGGTAATCTTTCTCTTAGATATAGTCCTTCGATTTTTTTTGGCTGTTCCTCTTCAGCTGATCTCAAAGACATCTCTGGAAACCTCCCTCGGGGACTAAATATTAGAAGAATGGAGTTGTAATATCAAGTGTGGCACAATTATATAATTCTAGGTCAATTTTCTCAATACTAAAACAGAAAAGTGGAATACACTGAGCCTCATGGTCCTTTTCGGCTTTTACATTCTATGCTCTCAGAATACTCATCACCATTGAAGATGTGCCTTGCAAATTTGAAAGGCAATTCCAAAAAAAAAAAAAAGTTGTAAACACATTTCTTATCCTTTCCTTCATAGTACTCCCCTTTTATATCATCCTAGCCCAAATCCCTCTCCAGGTTTTTCCAAGTCTTTAATTCTGGTCCTCAATTTTTCTTTAATCCATGATGCTGACCACATTGCTGTAAGATGATTCTCCAATTATCATCTCCTTCTGTGGCTCTTAACCTAGAAGTCAATGTTCTTCAACATCTTAGTCCAATTTCCTTCTCTAACCTTTCCTAGACCTGCCTTATATTAACTTACACTTCAGCAAACCTGTCAGTACCTTCTTCTATAATATATTACACATTTTATTTGTTTATGTCACTCCCCCTACTTGAAATTCTCTGTGCCATATTTCCCACTTGGGCTCCATTCTTCAAGAATGAGTCCAAGTCTTACCCCTACTACAGAGCCTTTTCTGACAACCTTCTTTAAATTCCTGGAGCACTCAGCCTATAACACATCTTCGGCATTCAGCAAATGCTACCCTCCACTGGCAGCTTTCACACAGAAGAGGTCTGTAGAGATACTTCCACCTCCTTTTTCTCCAGGTAAGCCCCTCAGCTTCAATATGGGGTGAATATGTAACACACAGCGTCTAAAGGAACCATGCTTAAACTACAAATTTTTAAAAATCAACTAACAGTTTGAGTGTAATTATTAGAAATTTTGCAACGAACCCATCCTACTCTTGCCAATTGCATTTTTACAGCTGTGTTCTAAAATTTAAGATCGTTCTTTAGGTTTGGGTTGATACTTCCTGTTGAACACTTCCCTTTTTAAAAAGGGAGGGGGGCAAGATTTCACAGTCAGTCATCAAAAGTTTTAATTACACAACTTTGAGACAAAAAAAATGTCCAAAAAACAAAACAAAGAATATAGATTTGAACTACAGCATAGGCATCATAGCAAAACTAAACTTGAGAAGGGAAAGAAAGAGACATTTTGTCTGGTCAGACCTTTTAAACAAAATGGCACATGATTTTCTCCACCAGCAATGTGAAACACACAATTTTTTATGTAAACCACATGTGCTCTGACAAGTACCACGACTCCTTTCCCTGCTTTAACCCCAGAAACATGTTACTTTAACTACAAAGTTTTTGGTCTTGCTTAAATAAAGAACACTTAATCTGGTCTTTACCCTTGTGATAATAATACTGAGATAATACGGATACAAGTCCACATTTGCCACTTTCACTTCTATACAAAAATGGCCTCTTAGAGAGCCAAGAAACACTCCCCTAACAAGCTCTGTGATGAA
Organism: Ailuropoda melanoleuca; assembly: GCF_002007445.2. Lineage (NCBI taxonomy): Eukaryota > Metazoa > Chordata > Mammalia > Carnivora > Ursidae > Ailuropoda > Ailuropoda melanoleuca. Next base: position 122,737,493 of record NC_048221.1, read on the forward strand.
GTGTTAGTAAACATTAGAAAACTGATCGCAGGCATGAAATATTAAATTAAAATAAAGAAATGTCCTCAACATGTCTCTTTAAGCTGAAGTAAAAATATTTTAACCAATATGCTAGCGATTTTAATTCAAAATAGTCTGAAAGTAAAACTGCAATGAAAAAAGAAATCTTTTCTTTAAACTATTTTGGCACATGAAGAGCTGAACTGATTTCAGAAGACAGAGGGAAAAAAGGGGTGGAAAAAGCCCCACATGTTTGGCAAATTTATCTGTCAAGCAATTGTCAAAAACTAATTTTATTTTTCTTCAACAAATAAAGATCATCCGAAATGAGGCTGCAGTTACTCACATGCAGAGCCGAGGGATCTGGCAGGAATTCAGCATCTTCTCCAAAGATGAAATCAGGGGGCAGCTCTGGGTATTGGGCATTGAAAATGATATCCCCTGAAAGAAAAGAAAACATGAGGCCCTGATTATTTCCTTGATAATTTACGAATGTTCTGAGGCATGCATCAGAAACACTTCTAAAAGAAGTTTATATTAGTTTAACAAAAAAAAAAATTTGAAAAGAGCTCCCTGAATGCTTAATTCCTCAAATGAAAGAATTATATCATCTTTTAAATTAGTATCTACAGGGGAACCTGGGTGGCTCAGTTGGTTAAGCGTCCGACTCTTGGTTTCAACTCAGATCATGATCTCAGGGTTGTGAGATCGAGCCCCGGCCCATAGGGCTCCACGCTCGGTATGGACTCTGCTTGGGATTCTTTGCCCCTCTCTCTCCCTCCACTTCTGCTCCTCCCCCTTCTCATATGCTCTCTCTCTAAAATGAATAAATAAAATATTTAAAAATAAAATATCCACAATATGCAATCAAAAAAGTTTTCTCTTCCTACCACACTATACATATAAATACCCACATAGAAATAAAGCAGCCACATCCAAAGTACGTGCAGATTTTTCTATAGGAAATGTGACTGTCCAATCACTGCCTGCTAATTAATAAACCTTTACTGGGAACTATTTCTCTAAAGATAAAGGACTTATCTTGACAAAATTAAACATACAAACCTTCGGTATAATGGAAAGAATATCTGGCTTGGAGCCAAAAAAGTCGGGTTTATATCCACAATGTATCCTAATTATTTATTGGCTCAACTCATCTTGGGCAAATTTTAACTTCTTTAGACTTCAGTTTCTTTATCAGTAAAAGGGGATCTAATAGTGCTGATATCATAGACTTGATGTGAGGATAAACAGAGCTAGCATGCCAATCTGAGTGTCTGGCACACAGTAAGCACTTAGTAAGTGATATGGGAGCACCACTAGTCATTACTACTACCATCTTGAAATACAAGACAAATTACAAAGTCTCCTTAGCAAATTTATGTTTTAAGTTCTTCTACCTCTGTTCCTTTCCTGTCTCCTTCTTTGGCTTTTTTTTTCCCTCTGCTCACCCCAAGAACCAGTACTCATCATTCTGCTAATACCAACCAGCAGATTAGTATACCAACAAACACACATCTTCGATTCTAGCATATAAGTGTATGTACACGTGTGTACATGCATACACAATTCTATCAGTCCAATCATTTTTCCTGCTCAAACAATATCTTCATAGTATATCCAATAATTGATACACTCAGACTTCAGTTTTCATCTGAGCCTTTCTTCCCTCAACTACGTACTACGTATTTCAATGTCAAACTCAGCAAGTCTAAAAACATGTTCATAACTGTCCCTTTTCCCACTCCTCTCTTCCCCTAGCTGATTTCCCTATTTCTAGGGATTCCTTAACCTCCCATGCTGTGACTTTAGTGTCCTCTTCGACCTTACCCACACCCTTTATACTCTTAGAAAACAAGTCATCGCAGTTCTTCCTCCAAAATGTTTCTCATAAGGGAACTTCCCACTCCTAACAGCTCCATCCAGGCCCAGATGACCTAGTTCATACATTCAGGCATCCGATGAAAAAAAAAAAATTGAACCCTGCTCTAGCCATGATGCTAACCACTGATGATCAAAGAAAAAATTCTGTTCTTTAAGAGATGACAGACTAGAAGAATTCAATTATTATCATACCCTCTTAAATAGTCTCCTGATACAAGCTTCCCTCCAGCCCATGATATATATTATCACCACATAAATGTTCTTAAAGTACAACTTTGCCCTAAAACTTTCTAGCTCAAAAAATGCCAATGATTCTCTAACGTCAAATGGAATAAGGGCAAACCTTTCAAACTAGCATTTAAGGCCTCTGAAATATGATGTTCCTATTTGTTTGTTCACCTGTCTATGTACAAACCAATACCAACCTTGTATTCTAGTCAGTATGATCCACTCACTGCCTCCAAACGATGACACCTACTTGAAATACTCTTTCCCCTGGCTCGGTTCTTACCTATCTTCTATGAGTCCACTTAATCACCTTGTCCTGCATGAAGACTTTCCTAATAAATCCAGTACACACTGATCATCATTACCTCTGACATTCAACAATACTGATTGGTTATGCCATTCACTTGAGTATTTTGTTGTAGTATTATATTGTTTTTCCTATTCTATTAATTTCAAAAATCCATAACAAACACATGGTCTATGTGAGGCACTGTGATACACACTGTGTCAGTACAAAGATGGTTCTCCTCAAGGACCTTACATTTAGTTAGGGAGACAGGAACATACATACAGAACCACAAATGCAGAGCAGTACAAGATAAATACATATACTTGATCTTCCTAAATATCTTGCAAGCACGCAGAGAATAAACATGCTTATACTTATTTCATATTTCCAATGGGGAAAGTGTGACATACAGAATACATTCAAGAAATGCTCTAATATGTGAAAAAATTCTACTCTCTGAATTTTGGTTTTCTAAGTACTGGCAAAAATCTACAATTAGGAATAAAGTTCAGAAGATTTCGTTCTACCTCTTTCTGTAGAGAATAAATATGAGCAAGAAAATATGCCCTTCATATTTACCCAAAGAAAACAAAAACACTACTTCAAAAAGATAATATGTATCCCTATTTTTACTGCAGCATTATTTACAACAGCCAAGATATGGAAGCAACCCAAGTGCCCATGGATAGATGAATGGATAAAGAAGATGTGGTATATATACACTATGGATTATTACTTAGCCATAAAAAAGAATGAGATCTTGCCATTTGCAACAACATGGATGGACCTAGTGGGTATAATGCTAAGTGAAATAAGTCAGTAAGAGAAAGACAAATACCATATGATTTCACTCATGTGTGGAATTTAAGAAACAAAACAAACAAACAAACAAAAAGAGACTCAAAAACACTCTTAAATATAGAGAACAAACTGGCAGTTGCCGGAAGGGAGGTAGGTGGGGAGATGGGGGAAACAGGTAAAGGAGATTACGAGTACACTTATCTTGATGAGCACTAAGAAATATAAAGAATTGTTGAATCATTTATATTGTACATATGAACCTAAGATAACAATGTATGTTAATTACACTTGAATTTAAAACAGGAAAAAATATATACCTTTCAGAGGTTGGATGTAGAAATAAATTATCAAAAGTAATAATAATCACTGCCTCTCCCTCATCTTACCCACTAGCATTATCTCTGGTTTTCCACTTTATCTACTACAAATTATAAACTTACTTCAAATGTGCTAACTACAAAGCATTAACCCAAACTAAGATTAGGAAGCACTAGTGTAGACAATATAAACATCCTGATTACTCATTCTTATTCAACTATACTCAGTACACACAATTCCTTGAGAGAACATTTACATTAGAGATAGGCTGGCTTACTTTCATGACATTTAGAAAATAAACTCATAAAGCTAACAGAGCAAAGGCATCAAAGTTTTGGAAAAAGCCAAGCTAGAATTATTGCGCATATTAATGTTCAAAAAATAAACAGCATGCTAAATTCCAATGGAAGTTTGGTTACTTTTGTTACTATAAGAGGACATAAAACTGGATTTTCAAATTCTCAAAGGACCATTGTCAGTAATACATATTTCCAAAACACTAAACATTAAAAATATGATCCAAGGAAATCCATTCTTGCCAATTCTACTCAACACTGGACTGGAGGTTCTAGCCATGGCAATTAGGTAAGAAAAAGAAATGAATGGCATCCAGATTGGAAAAAAAAAGCAAAATTATCTCTGTACACAGACGACATGATCTTGCATATAGAAAATCCTAAGGAATCCACACACATACACACACACGAATCAAAATAAACAAGTTCAGCAAGGTTGCAAGATACAAGATAAATGTATAAAATCAATTGCATTTCTATGCACTACCAACGAACAATCCAGAAATGAATTTTTTAAATTCCATTTATAATAGCATCAAAAAGAATAAAATACTTAGGAATAAATTTAGTGAAACAAGTGTAAAATTTGTGCACTGAAAACTATAAAACATTGTTGAAAGACATGGAAGAAGGCCTGCATAAATGGAAAAACATCTCATGTTCATAGATTAAAAGACTTAATATTGTCAAGATGGCAGTACTACCTAAATTAATCCACAGATTTCATGTAATCCCTATCAAAATCCCTATTGGCTTTTCTTTTTTTTTGCAAAAATTGACAAACTAATCCTAAATGTCATACAGAAATGCAAGGGTTCCAGCACAGCAAAAAAGCAATCTCGGAAAAAAACAAATTGGAAGACACATATTCCAATTTCAAAACTTATTACAGAGCCACAGTAATCAAGACAGTGTGGTACTGACATAAGAACAATGGAATAAAATTCAGAGACTGGAAATACTTCCACATTTATAGTCAATTGAATTTTTTATTTTAATTGAAGTATTGTTGATATACAATATTAAATTAGTTTCAGGTGTACAACATGGTGATTCAACAATCACCATACATATTATATACAGTACAAAATACTCACCATGATAAGTGTATTACACTATTATTGACTATATTCCCTGTTTTATACTTTTTATCCCTGTGAATTATTTATTTTATTATAGTGAACTGATTTTTGACAAGGCTGCCAAGACAATTCACTGGGACAAAAAGAGTCTTCTCACCACCTCAAACTCATAAGTACTACTATTAAAAAAAGAGATGACTCCTATTTAAAAGAGAGATAGAGAATATAACAAATGTTGGTGAAGGTATGGAGAAATGGGAATCCCTGTGCACCACTGATACGAATGTAAAATGGTACAGCTGCTATAGAAAACAATATGGTAGTACCTCAAAAATTTAAAAATCGAATTACCATATGATCGAGCAATTCCACTCTCTTGGGTATATATTTAAAAGAAGTGAAATCAGTGTTTCAAACAGATATTTGTACACCCATGTTCACAGCAGCATTATTTACAGTAGCCTAGTGGAAAGAACCCTAGTGTTCACTGACAGATAAATAAATAAACAAAATGTGGTATATATACAAATGGAATATTATTCAGCCTTTTAAAAAAACATTCTGACACATGCTATAATACGGATGAAACTTGAGGATGCTATGGTTAAGTGAAAATAAGCCAGTCACAAAAAGACAAATACTTTATGAGTATTTGAGGTATATGAGGTACCAAGAGTAGTCAAATTCATAGAGACAGAAAAAAAGAATGGTGGTTAGCAAGAGCTGGGGAGGTGGGGAGAACTGGTAGCTGTTTAATTGGTACAGAATTTCAGCTTTTATAGATGAAGAGTTATAGAGAGTAGTTGTACAACAATGTGAATGTTATTAACAGTACTGAAATATACCCAAAAAATTATTAAGATGGTAAATTTTATGTTATTTTTACCACAATTTTAAAAATTGTTAAATAAAAGAGTCTGCTATAGACTGAATGTATCCCTTTAAAATTCATATGTTGAAACCTAAACCCCAATGTGATGATATTTGGAAGTGAGGCCTTTGATAGGTGATTAGGTCATAAGGGCAGAACCCTTACGAATGGGATTAATGCCCTTATAAAAGAGACTCAAGAGAGCTCCCTTGCCCCCTTCTGCCATGTGAGGTTACAGTGAAAAAACAGACTGTCTATGAACTAGGAAGCAGACCTCACCAGACACTCAATTTGCCAGCACTTTGATCTCAGACTTCCCAGGCTCCAGAACTCTTGAGAAATAAACATTAAGTCACCCAGTGTACGGTAATTTGTTACAGCAGCCTGAACAGACTAAGACAGAGTCTTTTCAACAAATGGTGCTGGGCCAATTGGATGGCCACATGCAAAAGAATGAATCTCGGTCCCTAATTCATACCATATACAAAAAATAACTCAAAATGAATCAAAGACTAAGTGTAAGAATAAAAGCTATAAAACTCTTTGAGGAAAATGTAAGAATAAATCTTCATAATTAAGCAATATTTACTTAGGTATGAAATCAAAAGCACAAACAACAAAAGAAAAACTAGGTAAACTGAACCTCAGAAAAAACTTTAAACTTTTGTCCTTCAAAGGACATTATCTAGAAAGTAAAAAGACAATCTGCAGAGAAAGAGGAAATACATGATTTGGCAAATCATGTATCTGACAAAGGACTTATATCCAGAATATATCAAGAACTCTATACCTCAGCAATAAAAAGACAAATAATCCAACTTAAAAATGGGCAAAAGCAGCATTATTTACAATAGCCCAACTACAGAAGCAACCCAAGTGCCCATCGATAGATAAATGGATAAAGAAGATGTGGTGTATATATACAATGGGATACTATTCAGCCACTAAAAAAGAATGACATCTTGCCATTTGCAACAACATGTATAGAGCTAAAGAGTATTAGAGAGTATAATGCTAAGTGAAATAAGTCAGTCAGAGAAAGACAAATACCGTACGATTTCACTCATATGTAGAATTTAAGAAACAAAACAAATGAATGAAGGGGGAAAATAGGAAGACAAACAAAAAACAGACTCTGAACTACAGAGAACAATCAGATGGTTACCAGAGGGAAGGTGGGCAGGGGGATGGGTGAAACAGGTGACGAAGATTAAGGGTACACTTACATTGACGAGCACTGAGTAATGTATGGAAGTGATGAATCACTATATTGTACACCTAAAATTAATATAACGCTGTATGTTAACTATACTGGAATTAAATTTTTTAGAAAAAAGAAACACTAACCTTCATAAATTAATTAATTACAAATTAAAATGGACAAAATATTTGATTAGACATTTCTCCAAAGAAGATACAGAAATGACCAATAAGCACACAAAAAGATGCACAACATCATTAGTCATTAAGGAAATCAAAATCAAAACCACAATTTAAGGGGCGCCTGTGTGGCTCAGTAGATTAAGCATCTGCCTTCAGCTCAGGTCATGATTCCAGGGTCCTGGGATCAAGCCCCATGTCAGGCTCCCTGCTCGACAGGGACTCTGCTCTCCCTCTCCCTCTGCCCCTCTCCCCGCTCATGCTCACACTCTCTTTTTCTCTCTCTCAAATAATTTTTTTTTAAAAACCACAATTTGATACTACTTCATACCAACTATGATTGCTACAATCCAAAAGACAATAATAAGTGTTGGTGAGGATGTGGCAAAATTGGAACCCTCATACTCTGCTAGTGGGAATATAAAAGGGTGCCATCCCTTGGAAAAGTTTGGCAGTTCCTCAAAATGTGAAATATAGAATCACCTTATGACCCACCAATTCCACAGCTAGGTACACACCTAAGAAAAATGAAAACGTATGTCCACACAAAAGCTTGCATATGAATGTTTGCAGCAGCACTGTTCACCACAGCCAAAAAGTAGAACCCAAAGTCTATCAACTGATGAATATAGAAATAAAATACCATATATACATACAATGGAATATCATTCAGCTACAAAGAAAGAAGTATTAACACGCTATAATATGGATAACCTTGAAAACTTTATACTAAGTGAAAACAGACACAAAAGTCCACAAATAGTGTATGGTTATTGTATAATTCCACTTAAATGCAATGCCCAGAATATGTAAATCCATAGAGATAAAAAGGAGACTAATGGTTGCCAGAGGCCAGGACGGGGGAGCCAGGAGGGACTGCTAATGATAATGGGTACAAAGTTTCTTCTGGTGGGGATGAAAATTAATGTTGGAATTAATACTGACGGTTGGACAACTTCGTGAATATACTAAAAACCACTGAACTGTAAATTGGATGGTATGAGAATTCTATCTCAATAAAGCTGTTTTGTTAATCTGATGCAAAAATCTGTTCCACTTTAATCTTAAACACAAATGAATTAGAAAGTGTTTACTCAATGGTTATGAGTAAATTTATTTTTTATAAATAAAATCATCTTGAAAATACAGTTGGAGAGTTCCTATTTAAAGAAACTCTACAATGAGCCCTTTTTTAAAGCAAAGAATATTTTTATAAGACAAATACTAATAAAGATCTTTATTCTTCAAGAAGGTACCTGGGAGGGGCTCAGTCAGTTAGGCATCTGACTCTTGATCTCAGGGTAGTGACTTCAAGCCCTGCCTTGGGCTCCATGCTGGGCATAAAGCCTACTTAAAAAAAAAAAGTTCCTCCAAATGGCCCTTTTTTAAAGGAAAACATTGGAGAATGTTGATTTTTTTTAATTTTTGTTGATTTGTAAAAATTTTTAAAGTAGCCAAAAGTATTTGGATATACAATATTTTTTTAAAAAACAAACAATGTATACCAGTTAGCACACCCTCAACTAAAAAGATCTCTTAGGCGAGAAAGAGGGAGATTGCTATATTGCACATAGCAAAAACATTACAAGTATTTTTCAAAACAAGGAAGTAATTTAAGTATCTTTCAGAATCTTACACTCTTACATTTCAGAATTTCTCAAACACTTACCTTCAGACCTCAAAGAACTCCTGAAGCACTTTGCCTCAATACTCCATAGCCTCTTTGGAATAAAATGTGACATTGTTTTCTCGCTATGGTGAACAGTCAGTAAATCAGTCAAGAACATTTATTAAAAACCCACCATGCACAGATGCACATATTGGACACCTGGGGAGTTATACAGGAAGTAGGAAACATAGTACCTGACCTCAAGGCAGAGATGGTAGAGAAAAGACCAACACAAATCATACAGAAGAGCAATAACATTGTATTTCCTTTATTTCACCCTGGAGAAGATGATACGAACACAGAGTACACATTACTTGGATACTGCTTACTTCAACTTTTCATAAAATGGAAGAGTAGGCAAGAGAACAAAGAAATAAAAATAGGATCAGAGGTGATATAAGGTGAGGTTAAAAAAGGAAGAAGGAAAAAGTAAAGAAACAATACACTTAGGATGGCTAGAAGTGTTATGACCGCCTAATAACAAAATGGTAGTTTCGGGTCTTATTTTTCATGACTCCCTAAAAATTGCCAGGCTACCATCGTGGGACCAATGGGGCAGAAGTTCCTCCCTTTGAAAATACGTACCTACTGTGGCTCATGATATTACATATACACGAAATCACAGAAATTCCAGGTGCAAGATATTTTTTATTCACATGCTTATACCTTGGCAGCTGGCAATCTTTAGAAGCGATCAGCAGCATCCCCAAAAGGCCCAACCACCAGATCTACAGGGTGGACCAGATGTCCTGCCCCACAGTTACAGAAAGAACACAGCTGGTCCACAGGCTCCTCTCCATATTCTTACACCAGTGAAATACTATCGTGTTAGTCTGTCTATCTTAAAGTTTAAATAAATGCCATGAAAACAGAGTTTCAAAGAAACAACTCAAACAGTAAATAACTGGAATTTTCCCAATGATCAAAGAATTATTCCTACTAATTGCTGCATAAAATGATAATTTACTGGAACTCCAGGTATAGGAAGTAAGAGTCAGACATGAATGTTGTGGAAATGCCAGTGTGATGGAGATTGTCAATGGAAAGGTAGGTTCAAGCAGTAGTTTTACAAAAGACTTTGGAGAGGTGACTCATTTCCAAGAGTTAACTCCAACTCCTGATAATGTTTCCTTACACTTAAATTTAATTCTCTTTCTCTCCAAAAATTCATCCACTGGATCTTAAAAATTTATGGAATGATTCTAGTTTCACTTTAATATCATAGCCCTTCAACTATTTGCAGGCAGTTCTTGTGACCTCTCTTTCAACCCCATCATGAGTCACCTCTTGACCAGGCTAAATATTCCAGTTTCTTTCACCGGAGTGGCCTCAATTTCCTTTATTGTCCTCTCCTCTCTCTTCTCTGCATGTGTACCAGTTTGTCTGTAGCCCTCTCCCAGGATAATAACCCAGAAGGAGACATAAGATTCCAGGTGTGCTCTAAAGAACACAGAATCAAGTAAACAAATCCATGCCTTCATTTTCGATGCTAAACTTCTATTAATAAATACCACTGCAAACTGAAATCGCTTTTTTTTGGCAGCCACATCAGTGTTGATTTGTATTGTGCTTCCTATCAACTAAAAGCCCGAAGACTGTTATATACACACTATTGCTAAGCCACATATCTCTCCTTCTTAATTTGGACAGCTGAATTTCAGAATCCATTTCAGGATTTTAAATTTATCCCTATTATATTTCAATCTTGTTAGATTTATCTCTCTATTTACAGCCTGTTATAATATTCTTAGATTCTATTCCAATTTTGGGTTGGCACTCCCAGTTCTGAGTTATAAACAGATATAAGCATGCTTCTGGTAAACTCCCTCTCTGGCAGCCACAGTTCAATTAATCAGTACCTCTTGGGTACAATCATTTAAATAATATTTACCCAATAACACCACGAGACTAAACATTCATCACAAGGATATCATGAAGAAATTTATCAAGTGCCTCAAAGATTACCCTCTTTGCCCTACAAATTCAGAGACAGTGCCAATGACTCCATTGTACAGCACACATTTTGTCTTGAGAGGTAGAATTTCTTTTCCTATATCAGGAAAAACAGACTAAAAAGAATTATCACATCTGAGAGTTGGCATAATTTGCATGAAACATATCCTCAAAAACTACCTGTAGAAGAAAGGATAGAAGTGGGGGCAGATGAAACAGGTCATTTAAATGGGCCTCCTTTCTTTATGAGACCTCCTTCTATCAGATCCCTATCTCTAGATTGAGATGACATCTAATCCTTCTTTGCATTCCTAAAGCTGTGCTGTACAACAGAAATATAATACGAGTCATGTACCTAATTTTAAACTTATTAATAGCCACATGAAAAGAATAAAAGGGTGAAATTAAATTTTAAACTATTTTGTAAAATTTTATATACAGTACAATCCTCCTCTTTTGTGTACAAGCACATGAGTTTTATGACATGCACAGATTCTGCACGCAGGTCTGTGTAAACCACCAAAACTAGAATACAGAACAATTTTATCACCCTCCCAAATTTCCTCATGCTATCCCTTTGTAGTTAAACTTTCCCACCATCCCACAGCCCCGGCAACCTCTGATCAGCTCGCTGTCCCTTCAGTTTCACATTGTCCAGAAAGTCATACAAATGGAATCATATAGTATGTAATCTTTGGAAACTGGCTTCTTTTCACTTAGCACAGGTATTTAAGAATCAGCCAAATATGCTGATATATTTAAGTGCATGTATCAATAGTTTGTTCCTTTTTATAGCTGACTAGTGTTTCATTTATGGCTGTACAGTCTGTTTATCCGTTTACTCAATGGATGACATTTAGGTTAGTTCCAGTCATCGATGGTCATGAACGATGCTACTACAAATATCGACGTACAGGTTTTTGCGTAAACATAAAATTTCCATTTCTAGAGAAATGATTATCATTTCTGGATACCTAAGAGTGGAATCAGTAGGTCATATGAAAAAGTGTATCTTTAACCCTAACACAAACTACCAAACTATTCTCCAGAACGGCTCTTTCATTGAACAGTCACACAAAGCATGAGAGTTTCAATTGCTACACATTCTCACCAACACTTGATGCGGTCAGTTTGTAGTTATTGTCGCTGCCCTTGTCGTTTGTAGTCCTTCTATGAGGAGTGTCCTGGCATCTCAATGGTTTTAATTTACATTTCCCTAACAAATGAAATGGAGCATCTTTTCAAGTCCTTACTTGTTATCTCTATATCTTCTTTGGTGAAATTTGTCTTCTGTCAGATACATGATTTGCAAATATTTTATCCCACTGTGTCTTATCATTCAAAGCCTCAAAAGCATTTTCAGCAGGGGCGCCTGGGTGGCTCAGTTGGTTAAGTGACTGCCTTCGGCTCTGGTCACGATCCCAGGGTCCTGGGATTGAGCCCCACATCGGGCTCCCTGCTCTGCGGGGGAGTCTGATTCTCTCTCTCCCTCTGTCTGCTGCTCCCCCTGCTTGTGCTCTCTGTCAAATAAATAAAATCTTAAAAAAAAAAAAAAAAAGCATTTTCAACAGAGCAAAAATTTTTAATTTTGATGAAATCTAATTTATCAACTTTTTTTGAGGATTGGGTTTTTGATGTTGTATCTAAGAAATGCATTGCCTACCTCAAGTCATAAAGACTTCCTGCTATGTTTTCTTCTCAGAGTTGTATAGTTTGAAATTTGACATTTCAGGATGTGATTTGAGTTATATTTTGTACATGGTTTAAGATACAGGTCAAGATCCTTCTTTGGGGGCAGAGAAGGCATATGAATGCCTAATTGTCCAAGCAACATTTGTGGAGAAGACTAAACTTTTCCCATTGAAGGGCTATTGCATAACTGTGAAAAACCAATTGACCATATTTATGTGGTTCAATTACTAGATTTTCTATTTTGTTTTATTGATCAGTATCTATTCTTTTGCCAATACCATACTGCCCCTGAGAATCCATCTTAAAATTTAATAGTCTGACTCCTCCAACTTTATTCTTCTTTTCAAAATTACTTTGGTTGTTCTAATTCCTTTGCCTTTCAAAATAAATTTTAAAATAATATTTATTTTTTTTAATGATTTCATTTATTTAAGAAAGAGTGAGAGAGACAGAGAGAGAGAGAGAACAAGCAGGGGGAGGGGCAAAGGGAGAGGGAGAAGCAGACTCCCCACTGAGCAGGGAGCCTGACATGGGACTCTATCCCAGGATTCTGGGATCATGACCTGAGCCAAAGGCAGGCACTTAACCAACTGAGCCACTCAAACACCCATATTTTTTTATTTTTTATTTAAATCCAATTTAGTTAACATATAGTGTATTATTAGTTTCAGCGGTAGAATTTAGTGATTCATCAGTTGCATGTAACACCCAGTGCTTATTACATCAAGTGCTCTCCTTAATGTCCATCACCCAGTTACCCCATCCCCCACACACCTCCCCTCCAGCAACCCTGTTTGTTTCCTATAGTTAAAAGTCTCTTATGGTTTGCCTCGGTCTCTGTTTTTATCTTATTCTATTTTTCCTTCCCTTCCCTATGTTCATCTGTTTTGTTTCTTAAATTCTACATATGAGTGAAATGATATGGCACTTGTCTTTCTCTGACTTATTTCGTTTAGCATAATACCCTCTAGTTCCATCCATCATTCTTTTTGATAGCTGAGTAATATTCCATTATATATATGGATAAAGATGATGTGGTGTGTGTGTGTATGTGTGTATGCATTCATCTCTGATGGACATCTGGGCTCTTTCCATATTTTGGCTCTTGTGGACATTGCTGCTATAAACATTGGGGTGCATGTGTACCTTCAAATCACTATGTTTGTATCCTCTGGATAAATACCTAGTAGTGCAATCGCTAGATCATAGGGTAGTTCAATTTTTAACTTTTTAAGGAACTTCCATACTGTTTTCCAGAGTGGCTATACCAGTTTGCATTCCCACCAACAGTGCAAGAGGACTCCCCTTTCTCCCTATCCTTGCTAACATCTGTTGTTTCCTGAGTTGTTAAAGTAATATTTTTAATATCTACAAAATCCTGCTGGGATTTTCATGGGTATTGCACACAAAACTGTAGATCAATTCAGAGAAAATAACTTAAGTATACTGAGTCTTCCAATCCATGAATATGATATCTTTCCATTTACTGAGGTCTTCAATTCCTTTCACCTGCATATAGATCCTGAACATACCTTATAACTAAGTATTTTTTCTTTTCTTTTTTGTAGGGCTATTATAACGGTACTATTTTTAAGTTTTTCTTTCTAACTGTTCTTGCTAGTATAAAGAAAAAGGATTTTAAAAAAAGAAATAGGATTGACTTTCTTATGTTGACCTTGTATCCTACATCTCTGAAAAACTCACTTATTAGTTCTAGAAGTTTTTTAAAAATTCCTTCGGATTTTCTATGTAGACAAACATGTCATATGTGAATCACGGCAGTTTTATCCCTTCCTTTCCAATCTGTATGCCTTTTATTTCTTTTTCTTGCCATACTACACTGTCTACAAATTCTAGTATAATGTTACATAGAAATTGTAAAAGTGAACAGCCTTGCCTTGTTCTCAATCTTAGGAGGAAACCATTTAGTCTTTTACCATGTATGATGTTAGTTGTAGGTTCATTCCCAGAATAAAATCCACTTGGTCATAAATGTTATGCATTTCATATACAATTTTTTTCTGCTAGATTCGACTTGTTAATGTTTTTTAAAGAGTTTTCCTCCTCTTCAAATGAGGGATATTGATCTACAGTTTGTTTCATTTTTCTTGTACTTTCTTTGACTGGTTTTGATATCAGGAGAATGCTGGCATTATAAAATGAATTTGGAAATTTTGTGTCCACTTCAATTTCTAAAGAGACTGTGCAGAATTGGTGCTATGTCTCCCTTAAATGTTTGGCAGAATTCATCTGAGATAATCTGGGCTTGCGCTTTTATTTGCGAAAGACTGTTTTTAACTAGGAACTCAATTGTTTTAACAGATATAAAACTATTCAGATTATCTATTTCTTCTTGAAAGAGTTCTGATGGAGGGGCACCTGAGTGGCTCAGTCGGTTAAGCATCTGACTTCAGCGCAAGTCAGGATCCTGGGGTCCTGGGATTGAGCCCCATGGCATGCTCCCTGCTCAGTAGGGACCCTGCTCCTCCCTCTTCCTCTAACCCTCCCCCCTGCTCCTGCTCTCATTCACTCTCACTCTCTCTCAAATGAATAAATTTTTAAAAACTTAAAAAAAAAGAAAGTTCTAATGGTTTGTGTCTCTCAAGGAATTTGTCCACTGCATTTAAGTTGCTCAACAAATTGGCATAAAGTTAGGTTCAAACTGAAAGTGCTAAGCCATCTTCTGCAGACTTGGTTCAAAATCAGTGTAGTTTCCAAAGTCATTTAATGCCATTCTGGTTTTCCCCAAGTGTATGTTACCCAGAGACCACTCTGGGATCCAGGCACTGGTCTACACTACAGGTCAGTTCTCAAAGCCTTTGCTATATTGATTCTGTCCGGTTCCATTCTGTGCAGCTTGAGGATAAGCCTGAGACTTTATACTGTGTATGAAGGATTAAAGGATCCTTTTCTCCAGCTCCCTCCCCTCTAGGACTTCCCCCTACATATTCTCTAGATCCCAGGGGTGTCTCTTCCTGATACTCTGGCTAGAAAGTGGGAGTTTCAACCTCTCCATGCTCTTGTGTACTTCCCATGACTGTGTCCACCTAGCGGTAAAGTAACAAAAGAAAAGTTTGAGAGGCTGCTGAAGGAGAAGTCCAGTTTCATCACTGGAACTTGCCTGAGTTAGGGCCAAGAGAGTTAAAAAAAAAAAAAAAAAAAACTCCAGCCNTTAAGATTTTATTTATTTACTTGACAGAGATAGAGACAGCCAGTGAGAGAGGGAACACAAGCAGGGAGAGTGGGAGAGGAAGAAGCAGGCTCACAGCACAGGAGCCTGATGTGGGGCTCGATCCCATAACGCCGGGATCACGCCCTGAGCCGAAGGCAGACGCTTAACCGCTGTGCCACCCAGGCGCCCCTAGTATGTCTACTATTATTTACTTTTAAGAGTACTCAGGTATTTGCCGTAAGTATTCTTCAGGTACTCTAGGGTTTTTCATTGCAACCGCTGAGAGATAGGGTGTAGAGTGTTTACATCTTCTTATCTAGAACTGATCATTACTCTGAATAAATAAATATTTAAGACATAATCATACAGAAGAATAATTAAATAATACATTTATTTAGTCAACAGATATAAAGTAGTATTGTTTCAACATGTAATCAATGTCAAAGTAATTAGTGAAATATTTTACAATATTTTTAGAACTAGGAGTTCAGAACCTGATGGGTCATATAGTTCATCTCAATTCGGACTCACCATATTTCAAGTACTACATTGCCACGGGTGGCTAGCAGTGACCATGCGAGGCAGCACAGATCGAGAGGAACAAATGAAAAGAAAGAAGAGAACAAAGGGAATGAAGGAAAGGTCATGCAACCTTCCATGACTCCTTCCTGGTGAAATGTACTCACTACTGCATTAGGCAGCACTTTCTGTTGCTGGGCAATTATTAGTGGATGGAAAAAATTCTTTCATATGTTGAAAACACACATGTGCCTACAAATCACTTTAACCTACTAAGGGTACTCCTACCCTAAGCATTATTCTATATGGCAGTCCCCAAATCCATCTGCAAATGACTCTTCTTTTAGTCTTCTCCAAGCTAAACACGCCCGGTTATTTCAGTGGTTTATGATAAAAGACAGTTCTCATGAAATTAAGCTACACGATTCTTAGGTGTATCAGAGGGAATTTTCTATGTTGCTGATTCTTAGAAACTTGGGCTAATTAGGAAAGGGTATAAAGCCCCATCTTCAGATGTTATGTTTTAAATGAACCTTTAACCTTGTATTTTTGTATACTCATTTCAGTGCATAAAATAACAATATTTTAAGCCAAATGCTATGAATTAGCATTACTTTATTGAATAATAAATATTCTACTGCAGAAAATGTAGTCCTAATAATTTTCTAATGCATATTCACAAACTGTTCCATTAATATGATTTACTACCAATTCCTTTTTAATGACTGTAGTGCATTGACACCATAAAAAGAAAATACACTTTCTCAACCTTTCTGTGATTTTTCTTTTTTGTAGTTTTAAAAGGTAGTTAGGAACTAAAGATAATTTTAAAACAAATCAGTAATGATGACTTGTCATGAAATTATGAGAAACTCGGAAAACAATAATAAAGGAAAACTTAGCTAATAATAATAAGCTTGATTTTCATATCTACATCATTAATTTAGGTGTAGCCTCTAGAAGACCATGTATTTACATTTCACTTTCTGTGAACTAACTGTCAGGGAGATGGACAAAAAGGCTGGCTTAAATGTACAGTGTAAGCAGTTTTGCATTTATAGAGAAGAAAAAGAGACATTGTCCTTTAGAGAACACTATGGAAAAACTCCTGCAATGTGAAGCAATGCAAAGTCAATGCAAAATGGTAACGACTACTCCAGACTTGAGGAAGCTTAAGAAAAGGAGCACATGACTGTAAAGATTTGGGTTAAGCTGACAGGATAAAAGAAGACTTTTCTCATTTTCTAGAGAGATAATCTTCACTTACTAGTTCATTCGCTACCTCAAAAAATATGCAAATATGCATATGCAATAATTCCACGCAGTGTCAGTAACAGAGAAAGAATTAAGAGATTCTGCATCCAATGAAGCTCGCAATCTAAAATATAGTATCTTAGAAGTAAGACATTTATAAAAATAACTACGAACACCAATAAATTATTGATTCAGAATAGGATCATCAATGGATGCTAAAATGACTCGACAAAAGGTTACTGGGGAACAGAATACAGTCTCAAAGTATCACCCCACAGATTACTAATAAGTTACAATAGAAAAAAGTATCTTTACAATGGAGAAAGTTGGCAGATACCACCTTAATTTAACCACGTCAAACTTAGCAACACCAATAATGAAACAAACGGACACCATTGGACCTTGTGATGACTGCACAGAAGACAGAACATCACTTATTTAGAAAGCCCGACCAAATGTTTCACGGAAATACAACCATGAAGAAATTAATCAGACCAACCAAGTTATGGGACGTTCTACAAAACAGGCCTTGACTCTTCAAAATCATTGATACCATGAATGACCCAAAAAAAAAAAAAAAAAAGGGTAAGAGAACTGTTCTAGATTTTTAAAAATTCGGTAGATATGAACAGGAAATACAGTGTATGATCCTTCACTGGATCACAGACCAAGGGAAAAGAGCTAAAAGGACATTAACAGACAACCGTGGAAACAGAAGTATGGACCACTTACCAAATAATCTTATTCTAGCACTGTTGAATTTCTTGAGTGTGATAATGGCTTTGAGATTCTGCAGAAGAAAAATATCCTTTTCTTGGGAAATATATACAGAAGTATTCAGGGTGAAGTATAGAAATGTTTGCAACTTACTTTAAAATGGTTCAGCAAAAATATTTTTATATGTAGATAGAAATATCTATATCTGCATACATGTGCACATAACACATGTGAGTCCAGAGAGAGAGAAATAAACTGGCAAAATGTTAACAACTGATAAACTAGATAAAGGGTTTACAGATACTCGTTGTGCATACAATTCTTCCAAAACATTTTATCAGAGGAATGTTATTTTTAAAAATAACAATTTGAGAGAAAAAATAGTAGAGAGTAGAAATTGATTAGTGTCGCAAGAAATGTCACAAATGACATGCAATGGTAATTCTGAAAATGGAGGGATTAGTAAAGAATGTAAGAGACCGCTTCATCAAAGAGTGGCACTTGAGCTGGGTGTCAGGCAACACAAACAATTCTAACAGAAACAAACGGTACTGATACTCTCATAAAAAGTGAAAGAATACAGAATATATACCCCAAACATTAAAAAGGATTTAGGAGTGAGGATATGAAGGGAAAGCCATGAGCAAAAGCAGAGTGGCAGGAGACCTAGAACAGGTCCATGGAAGTAGAGCAGATGCGGTTGGTGGCCCAGCCATTCTCCCTTGGTCCACCCAACCCAGTGGTCACCTGCAGCTCTGCGTTCCTGTACGTCAGAGTTTCTCAAAATCAGTACCACTGACATCTGAGACTGGATAATTCTTTGTTGCAAGCGGCTACCCTACCAATTGTAGACTGTTTAGCAGGATCCCTGGGCTCAACCCACTACATGCCAGCCAGTAACACTCTCTTCCTCCCTCGGTTGTGACAACCAAAACTGTCTCCAGATATTGACAAATGATCTCTGGGGAACAACACCACCTCCTCACTCCGAACCCCACTCCCATTCCCCTACCTCTCCTCCTTATGCTACCTACATCCTACCTCACCCCTATGCACTCTCACCCCTACCCTGGCCATAGCTATAGACCAGCGGCCACGCAGCTCAGACAACTTTATCTATCTGGCCTAAAAGGGAGCTTGGTCAGCAACAAGGGGAAAGAACAACAAAAAAGCCCCAGTGCCTGACTGTGAATGACACAAAGAACAAAAGATGAGAGTGAATATATAAACAATTTGCTTGCCTTCCTTAAGACAATGCTGAGATGAGTTATACACAGTTGGAAAGTTGGAAATAGGATTTAACCCCTCTGACCCACTTTAATAACCCCATTAATAACCCACTCATTTATGTACTCTTTTTTGGCTTTCTCCCTCCCTGTCTCTCTTCCCCACTCCCTCCTTGTGCTTCCAGGGATCACCTCCCAAATAAGCTATTTATACCCAAATCCTTGTCTCAAGCTCTTGTCTCAAGAATCCAAACTAAGGCAAAAATTTGGGTTCAGTAAAGAAATATATGCTGCTCCTGAAGAAATGACACATCTAATATCGAACAGTGGCTGTGTGTGATTTCCCAAAATCTCATCTCTGACAGTTCTGCTTGATCAGTGATGACCTCACAAGAAGGCAGCACTCAGTATAGGCCGCTCAAGTTCAGTGCCATGAGACAGAGCTGCCATACTTCCATTTCTATCCTACAGCCAATAAAGAAATGCAGCACCCAAAAGGCAAGGAAAGGATAAAAGATGGAACAAACAAAATTATTTCAAATAGAGGAGAACAGTTCAAGCTATCAAAGTTGCCTGATATGCCAACTTAATCAAACCAAAGCATAGTTTGAGACCTGAGAGAAACTGGCTTAGAAACTCACTAGACAAAGGCACACAACTCTGCAAAACACAGCAATTTCATACAAGAAATCGCTTCCCCACTTGTTCCCCAGAGGGCAAGGAAGAGTGATGAGGCTGGCCGGAGGCCCAGAATGAAAAAAGCACAAGATGAGCTTGGAACATCTGGCCATGCCAGAAAGCACAAAAGCTATCAAAGGCTTTTGGGGTCATACCAACAAGACTCAGGAACATCACGAAGAGGCTCTCACTAGCCAAAGATGGGTCACTTCAAACTTCGATAACAATAATAAGTGTAATGGGGTAAAACACATCAAATTTTAAACCCATGAGTTAACAACAATACTTTAAAAAAACCATAGTTAGAGTTGTGTTTGGAAGATACACAGAAACATACTCAATATGTGGAAACCGGTGGGGGGGGGGGAGGAATCAAGCATTTATTCTCTCCTTCTAAAGAACTATACTTAGGATTACCAAATAGTTAATCAGGAAAAACTTCTCTTTATAGAAATATTTCAGCTAATAAGTAAGGAAGAGATAATAGAATATCACATTTTACCACTCTTAACAAATTAATGGATCTAAGTCATGACGATTAAAGGCTA
This sequence comes from Ailuropoda melanoleuca, assembly GCF_002007445.2. Taxonomy (NCBI): domain Eukaryota; kingdom Metazoa; phylum Chordata; class Mammalia; order Carnivora; family Ursidae; genus Ailuropoda; species Ailuropoda melanoleuca. The sequence continues at coordinate 122,758,070 of NC_048221.1, forward strand.
TGCTACATCAAAAGACAACCAGACATTACAGGCCTCCTAATGGAAGAATGTGTGACCCTATGAAATATTCTTGCCAAAAAATAATAAATAAAATTGAATCTGATTAAGCCTCTAGATCAAATTACCAATTCATACAGGATATACAGAAGCAAAGGAACATATTACAATCACACCACGGGGCTAAAATCATCAAAATTCAAAATGGGGGAAACTCTATAGGACAAACGGCCCAGTTTCTTCACAAATAAACTGAAAACAAAGAAAAAAAAAGAAAAGAGGAAAAAAGTGACGGAGGAAGAGGAGAAAAGGAGGAAAAAGAATATAAGGAGGAAAAGGAAAAAGAGTAGAAGGAAAAGGAAAAACAAAAGGGAGCACAGGGGGTTGCGGTGACTATAAATAGGAGAACTAAATAATATATCAATCTATTGCAATGTACACACTCTGAGTATTGAAATAAACTGAAAAACGCGCGTGCACACATGTGCACACACATGTCCTACATGCATGTGTGCACAGATGTCTGTGTGTATAAACCAACCAGGGGAATCTGAATACTGACCAGTAATGACAGATTTAAAAATTAGCACTGGCTTTTGAAGTGTGACAATGATATTAAAGTTACATTTTTAAAAAGTCATTATCTTGTAGTAATACATACTGAAATATTTATGGATGATATGACACTTTGGATTTGCTTCAAAATTATCTGGGAAATAGTTGACAGAGGACACATTAATCATGGTTGACCATGAGCTGATAATTGTGAAGCTGGGTGACAAGTACCTAGGAAGTCATTATACCATTCTCCCTACTTTTATGCTTGAAATTTTCCATTAAAAAAAAATTTCAATTGACTTTCTCAGAGACTCCACATACTGCCACTAGGACTTGATCTCAGTTGGCAGACTAAGATAATTCATGTTAAAATAATTTTCATTCAGCAGACATACGGAGTTGGAAGAAACCTTCATAATGAAGCCAATCATATAATTTATCATCCAAACTAGGGTGGGCACCCTAAAGTGGGCAGGGGGACATTATTAATAATTAACCAGGACAAGAGATGTGAAGAGGAACATGGCTGATGGCTTTACACAATGTTATCCAGCTCAGTTCCTGACAGCGCAGAATTATCCCCCTTCAGGCACAGTATCTCTAATAAAGAAGTTATAGGTATCTATTTCAATTCTTCCTATAACAAAGAACTCATTTATCATAACACAACACCAATTTTTTAACTGTAGTTTTTTTTTTTAATTAAGTAATCTCTACACCCAACATGGGGCTCAAACTCATGACCCTGAGATCAAGAGTCGTACACTCCACCGACTGAGACAGCCAGGTGCCCCTGACCTAGACCAATTATTAAAAACTCTTGTAGACAGTCAAAAGCTGCTTCCTAGTAACTTCTCCCTGGTAATATTGGCTTTACTTTCTGGAAAAGCAAAGTATGGTGAGTAGAAAGAACCCTGTACTAAGAGACGAAAACTAGATGTGCCATTAGCTAATACCACCTTGGACAACTGACTTAACCTCTCTGAGACTCCATTTCCAGTCCTTTCTGTCTTTAAAAGTAGTACCCCTAGTTTCTTCAAGCACTGTTTATGCCCCAAGTACACATTAGTTTGATAACGTGTCTCCTGCACCGTGGTGCACAAATGTAACACAGCACTCATGTATGGCCTGCTATGCCACAGGCACAGGACAGGAACCTCCCTCCAAGCTATCGATAGGATGTTTCTGTTAACACAGAACAAGACTGTTAGCTTTTTCTATAGTCACATCACATTAGTGGTTTATACTGTATATCCCAGATCTTTCTTCATGTAACTGCTTTCCTCTACCTAAGCAGCTAATTTTTGAAATCTAAATAAGGGACTCTACACTCTCCCTGTTCAATTCCATCCTGTTGCTTCTGATCCAATATACTAGCCTAACAGGATAAATTTAAGTTTTGTCACATACCACAGTATCAACCTCTAAATGTGTGCTCTCCCACAAGTTGAACAAATATATTCATACCGTTCATAAAAATGCTGAACAGAACATAGTAAAACATATGACCCTAAAAACTTTCCAATGATTAACTAATTTATCATTTTTTGGTTCAAAAACATAAAATATCCAGCAAACAACATGGAGAAATGGTCAAGATTTTCTGCTGAAATGATCTGCTATGTCAGCTGATCAACCATCAAAAGAGAAATAAGGTTAGTTTGACATAACTTGCTTTTTTTTTTTTAAGATTTCATTTACTTATTTGTCAGAGAGAGAGAGAGCGCGAGAGAGAGCATGAGCAGTGGGGAGAGGGAGAAGCAGGCTCCCTGCTGAGCAGGGAGCCCAATGTGGGACTCGATGTGGGGCTCGATCCCAGGACCCCAGGACCATGACCTGAGCCAAAGGCAGATGCTTAACTGACTGAGCCACCCAGGTGCCCCGACATAACTTGCTTCTAAGCAAACCTATGTTGGCTACGAAAGACATAACATGTTAAAATGCTCTCAAACCATTTGTTTAATAATCAGCTCTTGAATCTTACCCAACACCAATATAAAAATTAGACCGTAACTTTAAGAAGGTATCTCTCCTTCATTTTCTCTAAATACTGGGACCATGTTTTTCTTCATCTGTAGTCTGCTGCCACTATCCACAATTTCTCCACCCCAGTGGTTATTTGGCAATTTCAGTAATTCCATTTTTCAAAAAGATCACCACAAAAAGAATATGGGTATGGCTAATTGATTCAAACAAGAATTCTACTGAGCTCTCCTTTCAGTACCATGAAACTATCACGCAGATGAAGAAATAAACTTGTTCTGTCCCCAGGACAAAAATATTTTTTGAATGAGCACTGTAATGTTGCCTCATGGATAATACAATTCGAATTAATGACAGTAGCTATAGATCGACTTACCGAGGACACTACCAAAGAAGCTGCTACAACAGGTAGTAAAGAAGACGGCATCAAAGGATCTTTAGCTCTAAAAATAGAGTTCTTTCACTTCAGTTAATTATTAGGATGACATAAGTTCTGACAAATCCATGTCTCCTAAGAGGAAATGTAGCAAGACTAACAGGCTGAGGGGAGAATATTCTATTTTAATTACATTTGCCTTTGATCCTATCTAATTTCTTTCAGATCCCTTCTGTTTCATAAAACTAAACTAGGTACTTAATCGGCTAGTCACTTAGACTCTACCCTAAAGTACAGGCTAAGGTTAAAATCTTTTGATAATTTCATCTATAAATAAATTTTAAGTATGTTTTAAAATGAAAACCCAATTTTTTCACTCACAAATGTCCCACAAATTCAGTTATATAATCTGATCCACCTTATTATCTTGACCTTTAAGTTTTCCTTCCTCATCTTTTCCACATTAAAGAAAAATCACCCAAGTGATTTTACAAAGCGGTTGTCAAAATTGTTGTTTAATTTGGGATCTGACCGTAAATTAAATAACCGTCTTTATTATATCAAAAAGATATAATTAGGACAATTAAAGATGTATCAGACAAGGTAACAGAACGGAATCATAAAGTCCTGTTACTAGGTCAGGGCCAGGCTAACTAGTCTAAAAGACACACACAGTAAAATACAGCATTTAAGACTACTCCCTACCTCTCAAAGCTGAAACTCAGCCTTTATCTCTCATAAACCTGATGAACTTCTCACCGTTTTCACAAACTTCTTATGAATTTTGCCCTCAGCAAGAAAACCAACCCCAAGTGGCTAAGAGATATCCACAGAGAAGTGAAAGTTTGTCAGTTAATTTCCGATCAGAAGTCAACGGACCACCACCTTTCCTGGTGATGTATGGCAGACGCCACTGGCATCTGATGTCGTGTTTACTTCCTACTGAGCAATGCTGTTGCTTGTTTTTACTTCCTGCTGAACTTTCTCCGCTGTGAGCCGCTGATTATTCATGTCCATTTGCTATTATCAAGCACATTGTTACTGTAAGATAATAAAACACAATATTTATTTCCCAGCATGTTATGGTGGGAAAAGCATTGAGCTTATCCTCGGAAGTCCTGGATTTGAGTTCTGGGTCCCTGACTTCCCAGTTATGTGACCTCAGGCTGCTAGTCACTTAGCCTCTACGAGCTCTCCCTTATATGGGCGATTAGAATGAGATCATTTAAGTAAAAATACTTTGGAAAATACGGACTGCTATACAACTGCAAACGCTTCTTTCTAATTCCTCACTGGATCATACAAAGCAGAAATCTAAGGCTGATGTGGCACAGCTTGACACAAGACAAGCAACACTTGCCAAAAAATCAGGAGAAATAACCGCAGAATGCAAGATGGGGGGAAAGAAACCACACCAATCTTTCTTTCAGTTCTGAGTTCACTGTTTAACAATGTGACTTCTGCTGACTGCATCCACAGGCACAAACCAGAGCTCCAGAGGCAGAATCAAACTAGCACACAAAGAACGATCTCAGAGCAGACTTTGCACTCCAGCTCCCACAAAAACAGTGCTTGGAAGATGGCGCAAAAGCCCACTCATAAACTTTCAGAGACTTTGTGAAAACCAAGCTTTAGCCTGTGGAATTCATGGGGAAAAAAAAAAAACAACACTGAATAATACTTCCTACTGTCAAATAATTCTGAAATGCCCAGCAGCTGGCCCAAGAAAGATGTAAAGAAAAAAAAATAGTATGAAGGATCCTTTGAGTTCACACACGACAGAGCTAAACAAGTCTAACAATGAACAAAAACAAGTTCCGTAATCCACGGGAGCTAAAGTGGGGGGAAATCTGTGGGAATGAATGAAAACTTAGGATGCTGAAAAATAAGGATAAATAAACTAAAATTCTTCAAGAGTAGATAAAAGAAAATGCTTTTCAGAAGCAATGAATGAAAAATTTTTTTTACAAATACAACTACTACCAGAGTAAAAACAGTTAAAGGTGCACAAACTCAAGCCAACATTTACTGAAAAGAGGAAAAAATCAAAAAATCAAAAATCAAGCAACAGAAAATAAGCAGGTTTTTTGTTTGTTTGTTTGTTTGTTTGTTTGTTTAACACGCAGGGTTCGAACTCGTAACCCTGAGATTGAGACCTCAGCCGAGATCAAGAGTCAGACACTAAACCAACTCAGCCACCCAGAGGTCCCTAAGCAGTTTTTTAAAAGCAATGGTATGACAATGACAACTTTTTCTGTTTGATCATTTAAATCTAAGTTGATGATAACAAAGGACAAAGACAGTCGTGCTCCTGCCAGGAAAATTACGCAAGTCAGAAAGAAACAAATCAAGCAGGGTCTGTAAGAAAAGTTATCTACATGTACCGCAATTTTCAGGGAAGGGGTGGAGAAATACGCAAAACACGAGTCATAACAGCTTAGAAGTGCCAAGGTCACCCCAACACAGTAAAAAAAATTAATAAATAAAAATGAAACATTAAGAAATGGTGAAATAAAAGCATCTAACATAGACCAAATGAAATATAGGAGAATCCCTTAGGGCACGAGGGCAAATTCTAGAATACCAGAGAATTCCACATATTCTGCCTATAATCCATGAAGTAAAGGTTTGATCCATCATGATTACCCTGTCGTGAAAGTAGTGTTCTCTTATCCAGTAACAGCTTTTCAGTGAGGTTCTTGAGCAGCTCTCCTCAGTACGACATTAATTAAAACATTTCGACAACAAATCAGACAGTCCACGACACGGTTAAAACCTAAAATTTGCAGGATTCCCAGACTCTTAAGAGGACGTGGAGACGTGGAGCATGTAATCCTTCACAGAAACAAACTGACTTGCATGTGGCTGGTGGCCAGACCCCTGCATGCTCCAGAAAACAATTCTTTTATATAAGCCATTCCACCCGTCAATTAACAACACTTGCTGGGTCCTCAATGTGGATAAAAGCCCTCTGAAGCCCCATAACCAGAACTAGAGATTTGTTCCCCTCCCCTCTCAACAGAGCTTAAAATCCAACTCCCTAGTCTCAAAGGTAGGATCCCTTCCATTTCCCCAAACCACAAGCAGCCTGATGATCTGAAACCCTAAAGAGTCATGCTGAGGCTCAGAACTCATAAACACTGAGCCACAGCGTCTGAGGCACTTCTCTACTTCTTCCGAAGGGCTCCCACGCTTCACGCTGATGGTAGAGACTACGCACAAAGCTCTCTTGAGGAAGGCAGGCCATAATAAAATGCCATGCGTCTATCTTTCCTCATAAGAGTATTTGCTAAAGGCGAGGAACTGAAGACCAATAATCTATACTGTCTTCCATATTCTCCACTAGGCAGCCAGGCCCTCTCCAGACCTTCTTTCTGCCCTTTGGTAGGTGACCTTGACCCCAACTCCATACAAAATAAATATAAATATATTCAAAGCTATGTTCGTATATATACAATTCAGAAATAAGAGACCATCAGGGTCATTTCCCACCGTTTTTTCCTTAAAATTAATCCATTGCCTTACTAATTCTTTGGTCTTTTCCTCCTCCCTCTGGAGCCTGAACCTCTGTATGTCTGCTCCTAGACCCAGCTCTTCCATCCTCCTACAGGCTCCTCTTCTGCTCCTGTTCTCCAGTGACGATGTTCTAATTACTAATGCTACCTAACAAACGACCCCCAAACTGAGAGGTTTAAAACAACCACCATTTCAACAACAACCATTCCGTGAGTTATAAACACAGGCAGAGTACAGATGGGTGATTCTTTTGGCCCTTGTAGCACTGACTGAGATCACTAAGTGGTACTCAGCCGGTGGACAGGGTTCAATACGGTTTCCACTCACGTGTCTGGTACCTGGGTAGCTCAAAGCCCAAAGCTGCCAACTGCATGCTTCCAACTGACGTGTCCACGCGGCGCAGCTACCTGGCAGCATGGCAACCTCACAGTAGTCACACATAGTCTTTATTTTTTTCAGATTTTATTTATTTATTTGAGAGAGAGACAGCAAGCACAAGCAGGGGGAGGGTCAGAGGGAGAGGGAGAAGCAGACTCCCCATTGAGCAGGGTAGGATCAGGACCTGAGCCCAAGGCAGACACTTAACTGACTGAGCCACCAGGCGCCCCCAGCTCAGGGCTCCAAGCACAAGTATTCCTGCCGAGAAGTCAGAAGCTATCCAGCCTCAGGAGTCACACCACATGACCTGCATCACACTCCACCGGTCGAAACCATCACAAGCCCCCCCAGAATCGAGGGGAGGAAAACTATACTCCAATCCCTGAAGAAGGAGTGGCAAAGTCACACTCAGTACAGAAAAGCGCGTGGGACAGGAGATTGGGCTGTGGTCACCTCTGGACAAGCCACCACCGTCTCCTACTTCACGGAATACTTCATCTAAAATCATGTGCCGTCTAATCCTTTTTAAAAATGTCCACTCTCTGTGCTGCCCACAGCAGGCAGAGATAAGGAAACATGAGAAGGTAATTACAGGCAAGGGTAAAGGAATTAGCAAAACTGAGGGAGCAGAAAATCATGTGCCCCAGGAATGATGAGTAGACGACACTGATAGGAACAAGATGTTCTGAAGGGAGAACGGCAGACAGAGTTGAAAACAAAGGTTAGGGACAGACGGCCGAAAAGTAATCTGGTTTGGGAGAAGAGAGAACGCTGGAAGGGTTCTGATGGTGCCAGACAGTGGAGGCCCTCCAATCCTGTGCTTCAGAATCCGGACTGGGGAGGTAGCGCTCCGCGACTGGGCAGCTCGGGTGGAGAAGTGAAAGCGTTTTGACGTTGGTGGACTCGTTCCTCTCCTTTCTACGGGAGATGGCCAACTCTACGAAAGCAGGTAAAAAAAACTCTGGTGTTTGAGCGCAATTGACTGGAACTTGTCTTAACCGAAGTACGGTGAGATTACAGGAAGGAAAAACAGGAGGAAAAGAACAATAAAAATAAATAAATAAATAACCAGAGAAGAAACAATTGCTCCACAGAGGCTCTACGTTAAGATGATCAAATTCTCTGATTTCGACATTAAGTAGCATTCATTCTTCAGTTATGAGACTTCAGGCATACTGTCAAGCAACACATTTTATGTCTAACTAATCATTTCACGATCTGCTTCCTGGATCCATCTCAAAGACAGAATCAAAAGCCCTGCTACTCTCAGGATAGATTCAACTTTACTCTTTTCTTCCCAAGTTAGTACTCTACTCATCATCCTATAATAAGACATTCATGTATTAAGAGTTGTTCTTTACAGGGGCGCCTGGGTAGCGCAGTCGTTAAGCGTCTGCCTTCGGCTCAGGGCGTGATCCCGGCGTTCCGGGATCGAGTCCCACATCGGGCTCCTCCGCTGGGAGCCTGCTTCTTCCTCTCCCACTCCCCCTGCTATGTTCCCTCTCTCGCTGACTGTCTCTCTGTCACATAAATAAAATAAAAATCTTTAAAAAAAAAAAAAAGAGTTGTTCTTTACAAAGTAAAATTGGTTAGTCCTATTCTAGCCCAACTGTTGGTAAANACATAAATAAAATAAAAATCTTTAAAAAAAAAAAAAAGAGTTGTTCTTTACAAAGTAAAATTGGTTAGTCCTATTCTAGCCCAACTGTTGGTAAACTACGTGTGTGAGTCTTTTTCTGGGTTCTTTCTAAATATGGGTATCAACCTGGTTGATGTATATAAGCTTTCATAGTTCTCTCTCCCTTTCTTCAATAAGGAAACTATGCTGTTCTTTCTCAGCTCTTCAGATACCCCTCGTCCCACTGAAAGGTCACAAAACTTAGTTTCTTTCCAGTTAAGACCTTCCATACAAGACATAATCTTTTAGTGCCCTGGTTTCGCTCATTTACTAAACAAATGTTTCCTGATCAACTACTCTGTGGGTCATACAGACCTTAGAGATCAAGGGGGTTCCCACCCCTTGAGTTTAACAATGTATTATCTCAGGAACCACAGATTTGATTTGATACAAATAATCTGGATTATCAAATTCTCCCATGTCTTGAATCCAAATTTCCTCCTGGCGTCATGCTCAGTACACTAGGGCTGCCTCTCTGAGATGCTGCCTGATGTCTGCAAATCTGACATCACATCCATCTTCACAGCGTTCACTTTTTTTCTGTAAAGCAGCACAATTTCTCTTTCCTTGCCGTCCATTCATCTTAAGATCCAGAACACAGGGGCGCCTGGGTGGCACAGCGGTTAAGCGTCTGCCTTTGGCTCAGGGCGTGATCCCGGTGTTACAGAATCGAGCCCCACATCAGGCTCCTCCGCTATGAGCCTGCTTCTTCCTCTCCCACTCCCCCTGCTTGTGCTCCCTTTCTCACTGGCTGTCTCTATCTCTGTCGAACTAAAAAAAAAAAAAAGATCCAGAACACAAAGGAAACCAAGAGCTACACTAATGATATTGTTGAACCCCACCGAAGATGGCGTTTCTACAAAGATGAAAAAAGTATCAGAAGTAGAAATGATCTGTGCCACAACAGATTGTTAAGGGTACCATGTAAAATAACTCATGAGTGAGTCCGCATTCTCTTTACAAACGGGGTCTTCTCCCAGATGAACCGGGCTAAAGGCAATTTTGTTCTACATAAATAAGATCAAATTGCAAGGGCACCTGGTGGCTCAGTCGGTTAAGCTTCTGCCTTTGGCTCAGGTCATGATCCTAGGGTCCTGGGATCGAGCCCCGCATCGGGAACCCTGCTCAGCGGGGAGCCTGCTTCTCCCTCTCTCTCTGCCTGCCGCTCCCCTGCTTGTGCTCTCACTCTCTCTCTGACAAATAAATAAATAAGATCTTTTTTTTAAAAAACTGCCAAATTGTGACTGCTGAGTCATACAAAAGGAGGAAAATTGCTTACTTTCTAAATTCCACAACACAGTTCACCCTCTGGCATGGTAACTCGAAAACTCTAAACTGATACTTTATCTTAATATTAAATAGTGAAGAAATGTGACTTAAATATCTCTGTGTTCCATACAGCTTGAAACTCCAATGCAAATACTCAAGTCATACCCAAAGTGATTGGTCTTAATGGATGCTGCTTACAGAAGAGAAAAATCCCACTGTTCAGGGAAAGAAACCCAGAGAAGAAATAACTAAGCAATAGCATGGCCTAAGTAATTAGAACTACCCTTGAAAATCAAAACCCAAAACAAAACAAGACAAAACACCCTGCTGGGCCTCTGAGGACTTCAGTGTGACTTCATTTGCAGTGGGGGGGTTGGGGGGGTGGAACTCGCACTCACACCCATATCTGTGTTATGGGAAAACCAGACAAGATTTACAAATGATGTCAAGGATCACTCAAGTTTTCGCCCTAGACCAACAAAATGGAAAGGGTAATTTCAAACTGCACCAAGCACTTTCAGAATTTGCTCAAGTTTGAAGATTTTTGTTCTTTCAAAGGAAGAAAGCAGCGACGAATAACAATAGTGTACTTCCTGGCCTTAGGAAGAGGGAGACAGGACTCTCCAGCTGCACTTCCTAGAGAAATATGCCAGCTGCCTTCTGTAAACTGAGCTCAAATTGCCAAGAGTTTACAGGATAGCAGTTCTGATAAATGACCTAAAATACTGATCTGCTGCAAAGAGGATGTAGTGCAAACCACACAGGCACTGACAGGAAACCAGCCCCTGGGCTGGCACTTACACATTGGAGAAGGCTAGGAATCCTGGACCCCTGACAGCCACATTTCATCATCTTCCTTTGTAGGAAGAGTTACCCTTTGGAGAGAACAGTCAGAAAAATCTTGGTCAAAGCTTTTCGGTGCCTCTCCCTATTTAAGAACACTGCCCCCTGCCTGAACCAGAGGTTTAACATGGCTAAAAGTCCAGCTGAGGTCCTACAGCACTACTTGACCAAAAATCACATGTTTGCTGGCACACGCCTTCACTCCCTCAGCCATGAGCCCACTGGATGCCATAAGTGATTCACAGCCTGGGATGATGGTAAGGAGAAAAACTAATATTTGGAGTTCACCAAATAATGAGTCATCCTCCTGGAAGAAAAGAAATCCTTGCAACTGGCAGCGCTATGGGACGAAATTTTAATAACCATTTTTAACATTAGTATTAATGCCATAAAAGTTGGCAAAAAGAAAACCATTTAAAAACATGTGATACTTGGTTTGCTTATGCCTTATAAAAGTCCAGTTCATGCTCCAAGAAAAAGAATGAGTAGGATATCTACTACCTATTCCTAGACTTGCCTTCTGGACTCACTGCTGCCAAGTTACTCATTCTCCCACACAACACTTTCCATATTAATTTTGACCCTTAAGAATCAAAAAGAAGTCCTGCCTTCTTTGCACCCAAATGCCAAAATGGAATCTTTTAGTATTTCACCTTTATAAAGGGAATGTTTGAAAACAGGCCTCTCTGGCTGTGACATCAGTGAGTTCCTGAGGCCTCCCAGGGCCGGAGGAAGCATTCCCAGCCCCTCGCAGCGCGGCTGTACTCCTACGGTACAATCTGGCAGTGGCCAGGGACCAAGTCTTTAAAGCTGTTTTATGGTATTTAACATATGGTCATAAATTGCTCAGTGCTCTAAAGAGGGGCTAAATTTGCCACCCCTATTGATGAGAAATGTTCTTATTTATTTAAATTTAGTGGCAAATTGGCACTTGTCCAGATGGAGAGGTTTAGGCATAAGTACAAAAGAAGAAGTAACTGGAGATGAGTTGTGTGTAACTTTCCTATACCTAATGCAACCACGACAACATAGGCTCACAGAGCCACTCTCCAATGCAATGACAGCACAATGCAAAGATATTAATTTCTAAGGCCCCAGGAAGGGGGGAACATAAATTTTATTCAGACTGCATAGGAATTTTTTTTTAAAGAATTTTCTCTCTCCTCAAACTAACTCGATTACCTCCCTTAGTCCTTCATTCCCCCTCACAAATTAAATGTATCTGGTCTTCATCTGCAATCCCGAATCTACAAAACTCCCTGGAATGTCCTAAGCCTTCTAGCCACCACCTTCGTCTTTTGCCATATTTTTGGTTAAGTTGTTTGTGTTTTTTTAATGGCTCTAATTCCCCATCACTAAAGACATGATCTTACTAAAACATTTTGTTCCCTTCCTTTTACAACATAGCCCTGTAGCCAAAGGCAGAAGAAAAACAAGGATTTTTGTTTTGTTTTGTTCTGGTGGGGTTGTTACCAATGGTATTAATGTGAATGGTATCAAAAGAGAAATGGGAAGGGTAAAGCCACTACCGGCTTGCTTTCTGTATTTTCTCAAATAGGCAATATAGAACTATATAGTCATCATGCTATACATTACATCCCCATGACTTATTTATTTTATAACTGGAAGTTTGTACCTTTTGATACTAAAGGACTACAAGAGAAGTACAGAAATAACAGCATCAGATATAGGTATAAACATCCTTAAAAGGTATGAATGAAACAAATCCAGCAATATATAAGAAGGGATAATACATAACAATCAAGTGAGATTAATCCCAGGAATGCAACATGGTTCAACACCTGAAAATCAGTTTACTTATCATATTAAGAGAACAAAAGAGAGAAACCATGTGGTCATCCTAATTAAGAAAAAGCATTTAATATATTAACATTTGTTTCATAATAAAAACTCTCAGCTTGTTAAAAGAGATGGCAACTTTCTCAAACTGATAAAGGGAAACTACAGTTGACAATTGTGCTTAGTGACGAAATGTTAAACACCTTCCCCTTAAGGCTGGACATAAGGCAAGGATGTCTGATTTCATCACTTCGACTCAACACTATGCTGGAGAGCCCATTCAGTGAAGTAAAGTAAGAATAAGAAATATAAATCCTACAGATTGGAAAGGAAGAAGCAAAACTGTCTTTTTCAAAAGCGATACGATCATTTTTGAAGAAAATATGTAAGAAGCCTACAAAAAAGCTACTAGAACTAATAAATGAAATATAAGGACACAGAAGCAATACAAGGTCAAGGCACTAAAATCCATGATATTTCGATAGATTAGCAACAAAGACTTAGACGAAGTTCAAAGAAACCTGGATGTGCTATAAATTAGCCTCAAAAATATAAAATACTTTGAGGTAAATTTAAGAACATTTGTCAAGACCCATTCACGAAACTATAAGACACTGAAAAAAATTAAAGAAGACCTAATAATGAAGAAACTACCATTTTCATCTACTGAACACTTGATATTAAGATGTGGGTTCTTTACAAACTGATTTTCAGATTCAATGCAATTCCAGCAGGACTTCTACAGACATCTGACAAGCTGATTCTAAAATCTCTACAGATATACTAAGGACCTAGGATAGCCAAAACAGTTTTGAAAAAGAAATTGTAGGACATACACTACTTAATTTAAAGACTTACTATTAAGCTATAGTAATTAAGGCAGTGTTACAGGCACATGAAGACAGTTGACACATCAGTGTAATACAATGTAAAGTCCAGAAACAGACTCACACTTAAGTGGTTAATTAACATATATGTGGTCAAAATTAACTCAAAATAGATCACAGACCAAAATGTCAAAGGTAAAAATATAAAACTCCTAGGAGAAAATCTTCAAGACCTTCAGACAGGCCAAGATTTCTTAAACAAAAAGCCAAAAGTATAAACTATAAAAGAAAAAGTTGTTAAACTGGACTTCGTCACTATTAAAAACTTCTGCTCCTGGAAAGACATCATTAAGAAACTAAAATGGGAAGCCCCAGACTGGAAGAAAATATTGACAAAATAACAAATAAGTTCTTTCTAGACTCTATAACGACTACCTATAACTCAACAAAAAGCCCAACAGTCCAATCAAAATGTTGAGCAAAAGATGTCAACAGGCATTTATTTCACAACAAATGATAGATGGATAGCCAATAGCACATAAAAATGCAAATTAAAACCACAATGAGATACCACTACACATCCACTAAAATGGATATAATTAAAAATAACAACAATACCCAATTTGGCAAAAATACAGAGTAACTAGACTGCTCATAAATTACTAGTAGGAATGTAAAACAATACAGCCACTTTGGAAAACAGGTTAGCAATTACTTATAGAAATACACTTAGCTTACAACACAGCAATACCACTCCTAGGAATGTACCCGAGGAAATTAAGACATATCTCCACAAAAGACATGTACAAAAATATGACAGCAGCCTTATTCATAACAGCCAAAACCTGGAAACTCAAATGTCCTTCATTAGATGAATGAATACAAAAAACTGTGGCACATATATCCATACAATGTCATACTACGTGGCAATAAAAGAAACAAGGTACTGATACGAGGAATAATATGGACAAATCTCAAAAACATTACGCTGAATAAAAGAAGACAGACACCAAAAACTTACATCGTATATGATTCCATTTATATGAAGTTCTACAACAGGTAAAACTGTTCTATAGTTTCAGAGAGAAGGCTCAGGGATTGCAGGGATGGTGGTGGAGGAGACAGACTTGTAGAGGGAATGAAATGTTCTAGATCTTTGGGGAATGTAAATGTTCTGTATCTTGACTATGGTTGAGCTACGCAGGTGTTTACAACTGACAAAGTGTATTGAACTGTATATATTTTAAATGAGTACGTTTTATTATATGCAAATTATACCACAATAAAGTTAATATTTTAAAAAAGGAATATAAATTTCCACCTCAGAGTTACTGTATGATTAAATGAGATCGTGTATATAAATAAGCCTAACTCTACAAAATACATGCTCAATAAGTTATTTTAACAATTATATCTATCAGCTATTTTTTTTTTATTTTTTATTTTTTTTTTAATTTATTCGACAGAGATAGAGACAGCCAGAGAGAGAGGGAACACAAGCAGGGGAGTGGGAGAGGAAGAAGCAGGCCCACAGCAGAAGAGCCTGATGTGGGGCTCGATCCCACAACGCCGGGATCACGCCCTGAGCCGAAGGCAGACGCTCAACCGCTGTGCCACCCAGGCGCCCCTATCAGCTATTTTTTAATAAACTATAATCAGAAGTTTTTCTAGGGGCACCTGGGTGGCACAGAGGTTAAGCGTCTGCCTTCGGCTCAGGGCGTGATCCCGGCGTTACGGGATCGAGCCCCACATCAGGCCTCCTCTGCTGTGAGCCTGCTTCTTCCTCCCACTCCCCCTGCTTGTGTTCCCTCTCTCGCTGGCTGTCTCTATCTCTGTCGAATGAATAAATGAAATCTTTAAAAAAAAAAAAAGTTTTTCTAATATTCCATGAATTCCAAGAAAATAAAATGTTCTGAAATACCAGGACAAAGGAATCCTCAAAATCTAAGAGAGAGATAACGTCTAATCCACAAAATTAGCACTTCTTACTTGCCTTTCATGAGCATTTTTTAGAACATTCACTACATCAAAGGTGACCTGCCTCCCTAATTAGCCTCTAAAAATACCCTGAATGCTAGATAATAATAATCTTTAAGTAAATGAATCTTTTAAAAAGATAAAAATAAAAGTAAAATGAACTATGCTACCACGGAAAATTATAATGCTTCTCAGCATGATGCAAAATACTAAGTCCCTGGACACATTGTCCAACTTTTTACTTAGCTCAACTGTTACAATCAGAGTGAAAACGGTTAACGCCTACTCTCCCCGCAGGTGATCTTGGAGATGAGAAGCACGCCAGCCAAGAAGCCTCCAGAGAGAGCGCATCCATTAGAGCGGCCGCTTTGTGACTGCCCATCAAGAACCAAATATGCCACATCAACAAGCTACTTTATGTCTCCTTGGCCCAGCCTACTAATGCCAAAACGGTGTGAACAAGAGCTGACACTGGAAAGGCGGGCTACTGAGAAGTACAACGAGCAACTCAGTTGTGTAGGCTTTTCACTTGGACTGTTGTCAGCTGAGCTCCAAGAGGGGGGCCGGGGAGGCGGGAACCGCAGGCTGGGACAGCCTTGACTACCAGGCTGAGGGATTCAGTCACTAAAATACGGAAAGGGAGGACAGGGTTAATGCAGAAAGATAACTCAGTTAACATTTTCCAAACAGATTATTTATTTACAACAATGTAAGAAAGAAATCACACTGCCATCCCGACAAGAGTGCCAACAGCTGTAGCCACCGCAGCCAGCATTTGGATCTTCTGATCAAAACTCAAAATACAAGATACAGTAACAAACCGAACAAAGTGCAAAATTCTTATAGATAAGATTAAATCAACAGGACCTTAATATCTTTCTCGGCTGGGGCGACATTCGCCACACCACCGCTGGGTCCTTTGGGGGCTCCCATCCTGGTGTTCAGTTTCTGTGTCAGGACCCTGAGTGTCTCTACACAGTGCTGCAGAAGAAAGATCTTAGAGGACAAAGGCCAGGAAAGAAAAAAAAAAAAAAAAAAAAGCATTCCAAGTTGACAAATGCGGCTAAGACAAAGCAGCAGATAGGTAGATCTGAGGTGCGAGAGGCCCTGTGTGAAGGCATGGTCACACACACAGCAGTCAAGCCACTTCAGGAGACGCGATCAAACATAAAGCTGAGTTTCAAGATCCAGTAAAGCAGAAGTTCTGGAACACTATTTGCAACGTGTCTGTAAAAATCTTTGTACATGTTTAATAAAACATGCCACTTAAATAGCAGTTCTAAGGTTTATTTTATTGTAACCATTTTATTGTAATCATTCCCCCAAACATACAAATCTAAATTCAGTGATGTAGTGTCAAAGCCTTGGAAATGAACAGTAACTTTACAATGTTCCTCTGAGGACATGGGAGGGAATGTATTATCCAAATCATAATCTATTTTTCTTTTCACTTTTTCTTCTGGAAAAAAAAAAAAGGCTTTTCCTCTGGGAAAGTCTTTCCACTTCAAAACCTTTGGAGATAATTTTTTGGCATGACTTCTTCACTCTGTTGCAAATGGCTTTGAAATGTTCATCATTCCTCTCAAATGATAAACAACCATACTGCTTCTATTGTTAAAGACAAACAGAAAATGTCTATAGTTTCATTTGGAAGCTCTTTAGAAAGAATCCCTGTCACAGTGTAATTGATACCTCTCTGGGTACCTGCCCAGCTCATGTTTACCTTGTGCTAAAACTGTCCCCCTGTAACCATAACCCAGAACTCTTGACCAAACCACTGGATCAAGAGTGGACACCCAGTCCAAGCTGCCAATCAGATCCTCTCACCCAGGAATTTAGACTCAAAGACCAGAGGCTGTCTCTGGTGGCCTTGAACTGAGTCACCACATAGGGGACTCAGCCATTTCCACTCTATGTGAGAAGAAACAGAGAAATCGTGAGGGAGGGGGCAGGGGAGAGAATGAAGTGAATAAAATGACAATAGAATATATTGCAGGAGAAAGAGATAAACAAGGACACAGATGCTGACTGTCTGCTATGGTGTCTACCATCCTGCTAGTCCCAGGTTCCAGTCCCTCTGAGGCCTGGCTATACTTCCTGCCCTTGGGCACCATGGAATTCATTTAATTCCTCATGAAGACAAACAAACTTTTTATGTTTCTTTCAATGGGTTTCTCATAACCAAACAGTCCCTGATTAAGAAAAAAACTGTTAGTATGAAAAATACAAATTTTAAACAAAAGATAATTTCAAATTTGAAACCAATGTTAGCAAACTGCTTGATTTACTGGCCACAAACTTGCTCAATATACTTAAAATATTTCAATAATCTCTGTATATAGTTATGTAAGTACTGCCATTCAAAGAACCTATAAAATTGAGAATACTTCAAAGTTCTGTCACTTCTCCATTAAACCTCATCATTGCCAGATCCAAACAGTGAACACGGTTAATGCATTCCACCAACATCTATTAAACGAGCCCCTCTAAATGCCAGGCAATAAGCTAGAGATTGGAAATAAAATAGCAAAACAGCCTCACTCCCTGCCCTATCTATAGGGTCCACAAAAACACACACACAATAATTTCTTCAAGAGTTAAGTGCTAGATGGAGTGACTAGCGTTGCCCTATTTACAAATATGCTCTTTTATGAAGCTCACTGCTCTTTCTCTGAGTTTAGTTATAACTGGTAGATTTTCACTCATTTTAGTGGCACCATCTTAGACCTTAACATGTATTTTACTTAAATCAGTCTTGATCACTGAATTTTCACTTTTCCAACCCTGTTCAAGTAAGTACCAGTTGTCTCTTATATAATCGTGAGATTCAAGGACTTCTCTTTAACTCAGACATTCTTCGATACCTTGCATGAGAATCTTACACAAACTGGCAACTCTTTCACTGCCCAACAGTTGCCTCTTCACACTGAAAGAGCTGAAGAAACAAGAACATCATTCCTAATGTACTGTATAATCTTCTGGTCTTTTTCATGTCAATGATTTAATTTTGAATGTGGGTAATTCTGTAGGCATCAATTCACGAATTCATGGGAGAAATATGTCCTCTCCCTTGTCTTTCATTCTCATTATTATTAACTGCACAGTGTCCCTTATTCACAGAGGAAACATTTATAGTTGAACTGTTTTCTAATATATAAAATATGCTGAGATACAAATTTTAGTTACATGCTTTTTTCATTAATCTACTTTAAGGCAAAGTAAATTGTATAAAGACAAAATTGATACAGACTCCAAATCTACAAAGTAGTCTATGTCCTTCCTTTTTTCTGAATTGTTAAGACCAGTGTTCCAATTACAAATTCCCTGTATAAAAAAATAACTTCTAAAGACTGAATTTCTGTTGGTGAAAGACTGAATGCCACATTCTTTATAACACAATACTTCAACCAACAAAAATCTGAACACTAAGCTTCATTAATTCATGCATGCATGCATTCAATACTCCACTCCTTCAACAAATATTGAATTGAGTATCTTTACTAGGCTAGGGCCTGGAGATATCATTTAACAAACAAAACAGTCTCCATCTCTAACCTCATTGAACTTAAAGTTATGAAATAAAATTACTGTAAGAGTCAAACACTTTGGTTCAGCCTTGGTTAAAATTATAGTTGAAATCACCCACCACAAGTTTTCAATAGGATTTAATGAGAAACTTAAGATAAAGAGTTGTTTATATCAATGGCTTGAAACTGTAAAGCCCTGGGTTAGCCATTACCCTGTGCTTAGAAAGATAAAGGTAAAAGTTGGAAAATATTTATCTAGTAGTTGCCATAGAATATTATTTAAATCGATACTTATTCAGTTTCTTGTTACCATGAAATTAAGTCTCATTCTGGGTCTGTTTCCTAAATAAGGCAAAGAGCTTTTCTGTGTGCTGTGACAGTTATTTTCCAAGGACTATACCTTTCAATTACATATGTTTGTTTTAGAAAACTACATGTGTTAAAATATTTGTTATAGAGAATAATAGTTAATTATCTAAAGATGAACATTGTGTTGGTTGTAGGAGGTGGAATTCAATCACAAATCTTGTGATAATTAACCACTATGACCTTACTGATCTTGGATATAATATATTTGAAGTTATAAAAATTGATGGAGTAAAAACATATGTAAAAAGGGTTTCGCCTTGCCAGGTTTTTTAAAAGTAAAATGAAGGAGCTTAAAAAATGTATATTAAAAAAAAAAAAAAAGGAATGAGTCTAACATTACTTTTAAAGCAAGATCTTAGTGTTCTCCAAAAGGGGAAGATGATTCTTTGCAAATTCACAATTTGCCCTGAATGATTTATTCGTTTACAATAACCTTGGTTGCTACAATAAATTATCTGTTTCCATGAACTTCAAACCACGCACAGAACAAACCTATACTAATTATTGAGGTTAATAAAATATCCAAGCGTTCTACGTTACTACTACTATCAACATAGGACTCGACAAACATCTCACAGATACATTTCTTTAAAAACCGGGAAGAGAATTATGTTGAAATAATTTTAAAATAAGTACAGCTGCAAAGAAAGAAGCCTGGAATAACTATAACCTTAGTATTACACAAGCTAAGGGAAGTAAAAGGACCTTGCTGTGTAATCACTGACGGGAACACACTGATGTGGGCAGATTCACAAAACACTAGTCCGGTAAAGATGGTTCTGCTGATCTTCACTTGAGTTTTAACTATATCAAAAGGTTTGTGTATTTGTTTTGATTTTCTTCGTGTAAATTTTTCCATTTTTATACAGTCAGAGAACAGTGACTTGTGTTCATAACTCATGTAGTTGATTTATTTTTGACAATTCTATCACATTTTCAATAGCTATTAAAAAACCATTTCCATCTGCAAATTTTAAAAGGCTGGTAGTTTGGCTTCCATCGTGAAGCACTGTGGTAACTCCAAGTATACCACTTTTAGAGTTTAACACATAATTTTTTTAAAGCAAGGGATTCTAACACTGAACTTAATACTACGACCAATATCCTCCAGAGAGCCTTCCTAAATAATGTCAAGAATTTCAGAAGAAGAAAAAAAAAATACTCCTTCCTCCAATTCAATGAACTTTTAATGTATAACAGTATATAATCAATTGTTTTTTCCTTTTATTGGGCGGTGGGCTGCTTAAGGCTAGAATGCTAGAATCTTGACTCACCTTAATGTGGAAAAACCTCAATATACAAAATGCTTTTTTTATTCCATTATTACGGAGCATTCTATGGCTTAAATTAAGCCCCTAGTACATAATGATTATATAGAGTAGTAGCTTAATAGGACATAATTAACTTATATGGTGAATGCCAGTCCAAATACCATAATCATCAATGTTATAAGAGGTTTCCTGTGAAAATTTTATAGCAATGAGAACATACAGAATATCAGTAAATGCTTTCTAACACAAACTCATACAGCGAGTAAGATCTTTGTGAAGTTACATTATTTCTGGCTCAAGACCCTGGACTAACCACACACATTTATTTCTTCTCCCTTGTAAGACCCATCCTTCCGTTAAAAGATAATGAAACAGAGAAAATAAGAATCCAAAACAACATTAAGTGAAGAGAAAGGGAAGAGAGTAGCAATCAGTAGATGAGCAATTTCAACAAATTCCTAGAAGGCAGGAGGCAGAATGCAGATAGAGGAGTGGTAACTGAGAAGCCAGGGCAGAGAAAGCTCTGGCCGCAATAATGTGAGCAAGAGGCTACTGGATGAGGGGGAAGGCATGTGTCCTGGTAAACCCATAAAAACGTGTAGCTATCCAGTGTATGGAAAGGGAAGAATGGAAAACGGGGCTAAGAGTGGGGAAATTAACAAAAAGCTCCACGGGGAAGAGTCTATGATACCCGCCCCCCAAAAATGGCATGGTGGCCAGATGTGTATGCCCCCCCCCAAAATGTAGGGGATTTTCTAAAGGAACAGAATGATTTCAGGGAGTGCCAGAACAGCTGAACTCCCTAATACAACACACAGGGGTTCCTCATACTAACAGCTAGCGCGCCATTAACCCACACACTCATTAAGCTAGGTTCACCCATACCGAAATCTTAATCAATCCTTTATTGTCTGTCGTAAATATAAATAAACAACCAAACCCATCTCTTTTTTTAAAAGATTTTATTTATTTGAGAGAGACAGCCAGGGTCTAGAGAGCACAAGCAGGGTAAGCAGCAGGCAGAGGGAGAGGGAGAAGCAGGCTCCCCACTGAGCAGGGAGCCCACCATGGAGCTCAATCCCAGGACCCTGGGATCATGACCTGAGCTGAAGGCAGACGCTTAACCGACTAAGCCACCCAAGCACCCCAACCCATCTTTTATTTAAGGAAAGACTACAGAATAACAGAGAAGGAAAAAGATGATAAACAAAAATACAATCCCTGGAGAAAATTAAAGTAATTAAGAAAACTTCTTTAAAAAAATCTACATTCTTTAAAAGCTTTCAAGACACTGTATTCATAAAATAAGAACAAGATGTTGTGAAAGAGGAACAGACAGCAATACCAAAAAAGAGCTCACAGAAACTAAGATACCTAATTATGACTATGGTAAATAAAAATTATCAGAAGCGCTCCAGGAAAGGGAAAAGAGTGGAGGGAGGAATGGAATCTAAGCAAGGTATCTGTGTTCCAGCAATTATGCTTTAACCTACACAACACAGAATTTCTAATACATAGACTCTACAAACCAAGATTGAACCCAAGAGAATAAAACAGGCAAACCCCACAGTGATAACTATATCAGAGCAGGCCTACAGATCATTCATTAAAGCAATTTATAACCAAAGCACAGAAGATAACTAACTCTAGCTTTAGAACAGACAGTAAGTTACTAGGAAAGGAAAATAATACAGGAGTTGGAAGGTGAAAGAAGAGGAATGGAGGGAAGGGCGGGAGCTAACATCTTTGTCTCACAAAATAGGGAGCCAAAAGACACTCTCTCTGGTTCATGAGAAACTAAATAAAAATGTACTAACCCAGAGATTGTGCTTACATAACAACAGTGCTAACTGTGTGCCAGGCACTTACTAAGAACATTCTAGGGCTTGTTCATTTAACTATACCATACAATGCTCAAAATGATCCTTTAAAAAAGGAAAAAATGTTAAAGCTCCAGGGGAACCAACACAGGAACCAACAGTGGTGATGATAACTACATTAAAGGGGAGGAAAGAGAAAGATAAAGAGCGTGGTGAAAACAGGCTGATGCCTCATGTATCAGGGCCGGAAGTCAAAAGATAACAATACCTAAAATTGTTAAGTCAAGAAACAGAGGCCTAAACATTATTTAGACATACAGCAATCATCCCCAGAAGAACTATATACTGTAACAACAACAACAACAACAAAATTTAAGTGGTTCCCTTGGGAAACAGGACTAGACTTAGGAAGAAACATAATAGAAGATTACTGCTTTCATGCATAAAAAATTACTGAACTTTACATTTTTAACCACGTGAATGATTTACTTTGATCATTTCTTTTACATTTAGTTAATTTTTTCAAAAACAGTCACAATCTAGAATGTCCTACTACCTCAGGCAGGTAAAATTCTTATGTATTTTAACGGTTTCAAGAGAATGATCTAATAATGCCAGGTTCATAAGTTAGCACATCCTACATTTTTTATCTAATGCTGCATTTGTGATTCTACGGAATACTAAGATGTGGCCCCTGGTGACCTATAATTGTAAAACACATAGTCCACAGTCTGAAAGGCACTATTTACTCATCTGCCCCACCTTTAACATTTAGTTCTTTATTCCTCTTTTTAAGAATGGAAAGACTTCATGGGGCGCCTGGGTTGCTCAGTCGTTAAGCATCTGCCTTCGGCTCAGGTCGTGATCCCAGGGTCCTAGGATCGAGCCCCGCATTGGGCTCCCTGCTCGGCAGGAAGCCTGCTTCTCCCTCTCCCACTTCCCCTGTTTGTGTTGCCTCTCTCGCTGTCTCTCTCTCTGTCAAATAAATAAATAAAATCTTTAAAAAAAAAAGACAAAAAAACAGAAAGACTTCAATACCCTGTTTACCACAAGAATAGGTTCAAGAGAGAAAATTCCTGGTGAGATCGATACTAACTGACCAAAGCCGCCATTACTTCCACACTGGGCTAGAGAGTCAGCACTGGTCATAACAGCGGAGAAGAGCTGATACCACCTAGGCAGGTGGTGTAGATGGTGGACTGAATCCAACGGTAGGTCTTGCCTGCTCTTCATCAAGGTCACAAACCAGTGGTCCAAGAGCTCCAGCCACACCCCACACACATTTGGTTGGACCTGCATCATTTTGGCCCACACTGTGTTTTTAATTTTTGAAAAAGTAGCCAGCATCCAAAACTGATGTGGATTTCCACCGTTTCTCAATAAATCAACAGAGGCAGTCCCCTCAAGGAGGGTAGGTGTGCCCCAATTTGCCACACCTAGCCTGCTCCCCTCATTTCTGTTACCAGTCCAGCTGTGGTAGCCATTTGCATTTCTGACCCTCACTATAAAAGAGGAAACCTGTTGACATTCCTAAACTACGCCGAGAGTCTCTAGGGCAGGACTCACGCTCAGGTGGCAATCATGAGTACACCCGCAATAACGGTTCTTGGCAACAATGGCTCCAGAAGGGAGTTAGCAGTAGGGGTGCACAACAGCCATTCCTACCTAAACGTTGTTTCTAAATAGCCAGGTATTTTAAAGCAGTGGACCCTCTCTGTTGGGGTATTACCTAAGATCTGCCAATAGAGAAAAAAAATACAATAATTACCTCATAGGCCTAAAAATTAAGAATTTCGGTGTATGCCTATTTGACCACAGCTAATTCCCTGCCAAGTGCCTTACTTTGAATAGAACTAGGAATGAAAGACAAACTTTAAAAAAGTGGTAAATCTAGTGATAACACCTAATGGCCGGAAATAAAAACGGAAGCACAAAGTCTGATAACTAGCACTGTAATCTACACTTTCAATAAAACAGTCGTCGTTTACTTACATTTTAATGTCTCTCCAGCATACGGTATGTGCAGTTTAAATCGGTCACAGTTGGGTCCAGGAGTCAATGATGTGCAGCTTTAAAGAGAGAAAAGATTTTTTTTTAAAGCCCACGTATTTATGACATTTAATAAAGTAAATAAAAAGTGATCTTTATAGATAAAAGATTAAAACACTGGCTTATAAAGAAGACAAAAGCCCTTGATGGTCTCGGAAGCCAAGACAGTAAGACTTGCCCTAAAACAAATAATCCATTTATTTCACAATAAAACTTATCTGCTTTCTAAGGACAAACACCAACAAAGCTTCAACTACTTCTCTCCAGTAAGTGTATCTTGGCTTCTAATGCAGGTGTATCGTCCAAAACAGGTCTGTAGTCTTTGATGTCAGGAAGTATAAAAGAAGAGTAATTTTATGGACAGATTTTAAATACAGACCCTTAACTTTCACTCACACTAAAAAGAGTCCACTTTTTTCTGATACCGTATCTTTTCTCTCTCCAAAGGTAAGGTGTTTCCTCTGGATTTAGCACCCCATGACTTCCATCTACAGCAGAGCACAATGCACGGCCCTCGGTTTCAGATAAAATGCAAATATAGAAGGAGGGTGAATCAGTCACTCAGGTCTGGGTTTGGTTTCTTTTCAATCTGTTACTTCACAAAGTTATACAATGTTCTTTGTTCTTCACGCAGATTTACTTTACAAGATCTCTTTCATGATCTCACAAGTCATAACTTCAACTGCATAACAGCAGTATTGGCTTCATAAATTAATATAATATTAATATGAAGTCAATAGAGGAAATTATAAGTCTTCATTTAGTTTTTAAAAATGAGATTTTTTTTTTATAAAGTAAAGCAAAATGTGCTAAATTTCTTTCACAATTCCAATACTGACTATGAGGCATCTCTGAAAAGGGTATTTTAAGAAATGGAAGCATTGTTAGAATAAATGTACCACTTTCCTAGGTGGCCACTTTGAAGGCAATAATCATTTGAAAATAAATTTAAGAAATGTTGAATCTAAGGGATGCCTCGGTGGGTCAGCTGGTTGAGTGTCTGACTCTCGATTTTGGCTCAGGTCTTGATCTCAGGGTTGTGAGATCCAGCTGGCATGGGGCTCTGTGCTCAGTGCAGGCTCTGCCCGCGATTCTCTCTCTCCCCCTCCCTCTGCCTCTTCCCCTCTCCCCACTCACGCACCTGCACACACATGCCAGCACTCTGTCTCTCAGAAAAAAAATGTTGACTCTAAAAAAATAACTGAGATCTCATATTAGATATGCCATTACTTTTCCCAAAACTATCTGAATGTGAAAGAGAAAAGAACCAGATGGAAAGTTTAACTCAGATGTATTTATTTAACAAAAATCACTAGATTGATTACTCCTCTTATCTTTAGGGGACAATAAAAAAACACCAGTTTACAAACTAAACAACAAAGTTGCACTAGTAATCATATGGTAACCTATTTCAATTTCTTATAGGTTTTAAAAGAACACATTCATTCTCCTTTACTGTTCAATATAAAAAATTCTTTGGGGCACATTTTACTAAAGGTACTAAAATATTTCCCTTATAGTATAATCTTTCCTAGTCCACAGCATGGCAGTTATTTGAAAACACTTATGGAAAACACATAAATTAAAGCATTATAAAATATAAAGTATGATCTAATGACAGAAATGACCTACAAGCAATACTGAGAATTTTTTCTCATATATATTCAAAGAATAATGTTTTAAAATTTTTCCTAATAAAAAATAACACCACTCACAATCAAGCATCTCTTTTGGGCATGAAGATCAAATTATCTACCTATCTTATATAGCTTAGCAACTGACGTTATTAATAGTACAGGAAATCCTCAGGATTAATCTGATTCTAGTTTGTTTGAATTAACTTTTCCTTCTTCAATGTGCAATCAGTTGTCACATTCACTGCTGGGCCACATTCTGTATTATTTACTTAATGCTTTAACTAGGACTAAAAAGTCCTTTATGCTCTGCCCCTTCATCTTCCTCCCTTCCTACATGAACAGCTGGTTCCAGCCACCCTAGGGTGTTAAAAAAGTACATTTCTCCATCTAAGTAATTCGCTGATTTTTTTTTTCACTTAGGTATAAAGATTTACTGAGCATCGTTCTGTTAGGAATACAGTGTGGACAAGACAGACAAGACCTACCATCCAATGGAACTTAAATTCTGACAAGGGAAAAAGAAGCGATAAACAAGAGATGAAGACATAAAAATGGTTCAAGATTGCTAAATGTTGTGAAGAAAACAGAACAGTGTTACAGCAGAACAGGAGCGCATTGCCCCGGGAAGACTGGGGCAGACCTCCCTGGAGGAGATGAAATCCGAAACTTGCCTAACTATCACCAGGGGGCGAGTTCTGAGGCAGAGCACTCCAGGCAGAGGAACCAGCTGGTGCAAAGGCGTGAAGGCAGGAACAAGTCTGATATATCTGGGGGAAGAAATCTTGGTGTATCTGGGCGACACAGCTAGAGCAGAGTGAACGAGGGAGAGAACAGCAAAAGTCAGGACAAGGGGTAAGCAAGGGACAGATCTCACAGAGCCTTGTAGGTGGTGGCAATTAATTCAGATTTTATTCCAAGCACAAAGGAGGGTTTTAAGAAGAGTAATATTATCTGATTCTATGCTTTTTACGAGCTCACCGTGTCTACTGTATGGGAAAAAGAGACTGTAAAGATGTCCAACAGGAACCAAAAGGAGTCCATTTCAGAAAAGAAAGATGATGGATACTTGGACTAGGGGAGCAGCAGTGCCAATGGAGAGATGCGGATTTACTCACTGGGGACGACTGGGGGGGTGGGCAGCAAGTGTAGGAAGAAGAGCAATCAAGAGTATTCAGTGTGAGACAACAGCCAAATCGAACGCGGAAGCAGAGCCAGAGTAACGGGTGGGCCAGCCAATCCAGAAGGACCGTGAAAACATCACGGAAAAGACAGAAGAAAAATTTGCCAAAACTCACCTTACGGCAAATGCTGTATATTGATGAAAAGACCACTTACTTGATCTGGGGACAAGGGCAGGAGTCATACTCCCCAAAAAGTATTCCCAAATTAAAATGGCTAACCTCCAGTTAACTGCAGGTTTCTGTTTTGCTAAGAGGAATATACAAATTTGGGGCCACGAACTTAACAGTTCAAGGCAACAGGGGAAAGACGAAGCTACCATTCGCAGGTCTCTCCCTCCTAAATAGCACTCAGCTTCTCTCATGAAATGTTGAACAAATACTTAAAATATCTATTATGCTCCATCTTCCATATTCCCCAGGATAAACAGCTTTATGGGAAATAAGCCAATGTCATGTTACCTAAAGGTTTTTTTAAGATTAAACTAAAAATGTTTCCCCTTCTTTAAAATTACCTCTAAGATTGGTTTTGGTCATGTATTTAATTTACTGTGAAATTTCAAATCGCATTCAAGGACAGTATTGGTTTTTCTGCTACTCAAAAAAGGGCATGGGTCAAAAAAGATCGAAGAACACACACAAATAGTATGATTTCCACGTATGGAAAAGACAGATCTATGTGTATGTCTGTCTATGCACATAAACAGATTTCAGAAGGAGAGTCACCAAAATGTGACAGGATTTTGGGTAATTTTTACAACTTCCTTTGATTACCTTTCTGCATTGTTTTGATTTTTATGATGAACATGGACTACTCAAAAATTACATAAATATTTTAAAATTAAGTAGATCCTTTTTATATTTGACTAGATGGCTTGACTTATCATTTCTCTTTTTCCTCTAAAGAGCTTCACTCTTTTTTGAGAAGGAAAAACTGCAAGGGTAATCTACTGATGAAGTCTTCAAGTAAAATACATAGGGAAGTCTTTATATCGTGACATCACAAAACTTCACACTGCTGAACTTCATTACCCCTCACGGTTCCATTGTGTCGGAGTTCGGGATAGCCTGACTGAGCAGTTCTGGTGGAGGGTGTCCCATGATATGGCAATCAGACGTCATTAACAGATAACTAATATAGTGGAGGAGTTCACTCATCTAGAAAACCATTTCCTTACATAAGTAAGAAAAAGCTACGAAATAACAGGCCGCTGGCTTCATTAAAATTGTATTTGTATAATGGCAACTTGTCCTAACACAGTTAGATCTAATATTTAAAATCTAATATTCCAAAATGAGTATCTTTGAATAAGAAGATAATTTTAAGTGTTCAAAAATTGCTGACAATCAAAATGTAACCTCAAATTTGTCCCTCCACTAAATTACCACTTGTCAGGCACTGTGCTAGGTACACAGAATACAGCAGTGATGAACAAAAAAATCTCGGCATTATATTGGGGGGGGAAAGGGTCTTTTTTTTATAATAATTTTTTTATTATATTATGTTAGTCACCATACAGTACATCCCTAGTTTTTGATGTAAAGTTCCATGATTTCATTACTTGCGTATAACACCCAGTGCACCATGCAATACGTGCCCTCCCTAATACCCATCACCAGCCTATCCCACTCCCCACCCCCCCGCGAAGCCCTCTGTTTCCCAGAGTCCACAGTCTCTCATGGTTCATTCCCCCTTCTGTTTACCCCCCCTTCATTCTTCCCTTTCTTCTCCTACCGATCTTCCTACTTCTTACGTTCCATAAATGAGTGAAACCATATGATAAATGTCTTTCTCTGCCTGACTTATTTCGCTTAGCATTATCTCCTCCAGTCCCATCTAGGTTGCTGCAAATGTTGGGTAATCGTTCTTTCTGATGGCTGAGTAATATTCCATTGTATATATGGACCACATCTTCTTAATCCAGTCATCTGTTGAAGGGCATCTCAGCTCCTTCCACAATTTAGCTATTGTGGACAATGCTGCTATGAACACTGGGGTGCATATGGCCCTTCTCTTCACTACGTCTGTCTCTTTGGGGTAAATACCCAGTAGTGCAATTGCTGGATCACAGGGTAGCTCAATTTTTAACTTTTTAAGGGACCTCCGCACTGTTTTCCAAAGTGGCTGTACCAACTTGTATTCCCACCAACAGTGTAAGAGGGATCCCCTTTCTCCACATCCTCTTCAACATTTGTTGTTTCCTGCCTTGTCAACTTTTGCCATTCTAACTGGCGTTAAGGTGGTATCTCAATGTGGTTTTGCATGAAGAACTATGCTCTAAAAATATATCTTTTACTGGGAATGCACCATTTTAAAGTTTAAC
Organism: Ailuropoda melanoleuca; assembly: GCF_002007445.2. Taxonomy (NCBI): domain Eukaryota; kingdom Metazoa; phylum Chordata; class Mammalia; order Carnivora; family Ursidae; genus Ailuropoda; species Ailuropoda melanoleuca. The sequence continues at coordinate 122,787,447 of NC_048221.1, forward strand.
ACATACACTGGGAATGCACCATTTTAAAGTTTAACACATGAGAGAACAAAGAGGGTTAAACTACCACATTCTGCAGATTATGCAAGTGGGAATTATCAAGTGGGAATTCCTGATAACATCAGAACAGGCAGTTTACTGTGGTGCTTTATTACAGAAATTAGAGCCAGCTAATCACAGATACAATAAAATGCTAAGCGTAACAATCGCCACATACTCTTGTCCCTACCATCTCTTATCTTCCATCTAATCATATGACTCCCAAGATTACTGTTTATCTATTTTCCAAATGTGATTTGTCTATCCCACCGGGTATTAAGATTCTTGGTGCTGGGCGCCTGGGTGGCTCAGTCAGTGAAGCGTCTCCCTTCAGCTCAGGTCACAATCTCAGGGTCCTGGAATCGAGTCCTGCATCAGGCTCCGTGCTCAGTGGGCAGTCTGTTTGTCCCTCTCCCTCTGCCCCTACACCCTACCCCATGCTCTGTCTCTCTCTCTCTCTCTCTCAAAAAATAAATAAAATCTTTTTTAAAAAAAGAAAGATTCTTGGTACCAAAACTGTTTTATACTTTAATGTCCTAGCATAGCATTCAGCACAGTACTAAGCATCCAGCAGTGATGACATTAACATCATAAACTAAACTCAGACACTGTCATTTTACAGACAACGACAGTGAAGGCCAGGGGTCTCACAGGTGCTCAGTGAGAGCGCTGGGACCGGAAACCACTTCCAGGGCACTCCGGCCATATCTCAGTCTCCCTGACCTAGGCATCTTTCAGTTATCTGTAAATCTCCAGCACCTAGCCCTGGTGTCGGGGACATGGGTACTCCAACGACAACAGAGATAAAGGTTTGCCAAACGAAGGCATAAACTTTGACTCCCAGTCTTACACTCTTTTCATGACAGAAACTGATGATTTAACTGGACCTGGAAAGACACTCTTATCCTCACCTCTGAGATAAAAGTGTGATTATTTTTAAGAGGTCCTCCCTATGAAGAGCTGTACATGTGACCAAGAATTTATATTTACAGTCACTTCCTAAAATTACTCTATTTTCACGATAAATAATAACACACACTAACATTTGTCGAGCATTTGCTATGTGGCAGGTACTAGTCTAAATTCTTTAATTAGATTGAACTATTTAAACCCTCCAGCAACCTTCAGAGATAGATGCTATTACTACCCTCACTTTACAGATGAGGACACCGAGGCACGGTATATCTTACTAGTTAGTGACAGAGCTCGGATCCAAACCCAGGATGTCTGATCCAGGGCCCATTTTCTTAAACACCACTCTAAATCATCTCTCAATAATTAAAGGGGAAACCATCAGGATGAGTAAAAATATGTGAATTATAAATTTGTCAATAAATGCCACTTATATTAAGTACCTAAAATAATTCAAAGTGAAGGCTAACAAAATATTGCCAAAAAGAGTGTCCTACCATGCGAGCTTTAGTGAAATGAAAATGATTTATCAGTACTAAGTTTTAGAACTATATACATGTAAATCGATGACGCAAAAGCAGAAACAAGGTGCTCCTAATTCGATTAAATAGGCTCTGTGATGTTAACACTACTGATTTATTTAGCAAACCCTTTAAACAAACAGTGAAAGTAAATGTGGATTTGAATCATCTTTAAATTATTACTGGTTCATAGTTCCTGAGATCTGACTCAAATTATTAAGGAATCCTATAAACAGGAAAAGCTGACAATTTCACTACAGTTTATAAGGATTTTAGTGACAGCCAAGAATTATTCTGAACTAACAAAGTTATTCAAAGGTATTCTGCAACCTTTAAGACATTAGCATTTTGAAGAGAATGCAAAATTAAAGCAAAACACATGCTTTCTAATTTAATAGTAAACCTATTATTGGATATGCTTTCTGGAAAAAAGAATGACTGAAACCATTTCTCCTCTCTGAGCCATCTGAAAAGAACAAAGTAGATGAGTCCAGGGTTCCTTCCCTGAGTCTACGTCAGTTTCCTTTACGCTATTAATTTACCATTTGGCCCGTTCTCCTACAGAGCTTCCTGTTTTCTTGATAATGACGTTTGTGCTTAACCAACAATATTCACCAGCAGCTGAGAAGGAAGTCCTCAGCTTTGGCAACCTAAAATCACAGGTAACTGTGAAACAAGATCGGCTCAAAGACCAATAACTGGCTGCTACATGAATGTGAGGTCACAGAAGTTAGAGTGGATTCTTGTTAGCTCCTATTCACCACCATTTCATTTTAATAGAATTTCTTTCCTCTGATTCCACTCAGACCAAAGTAGTTTTAAAATTATCATAGCTTCTAGGCTGAAAGGCAGCGGCAAAGCAGCTCAGAGTGCCGCAGACTACCTCAACAGCTACCAAAGCATCTGCAAAATAGGCATTTGATCTGCAAAGACATCACCTTCTGATTCACAGGATCTTACACCCTCCGACTCAGAAGGGAATTATGGCCCATCGAAACCTGCCAGGTCAAGTTGAGGCTTTCTACAAGGGGAACCATGAATTAGAACACGTAAAAGAAGGCCAAAAAAAAAAAAACTGCACTGAGAGAGATTTTTTACATCATTCAGAAGAATGGCACTCCTTGCTTGATGACATATGATGTTCCCGATACACCAAATATATCCTCTACATCTCTAAAGCCTGAAATCTATTTCTAGGCCCTACTAGAAAGTGATGGATTCAATTCTTAGCATAGGATTCCAAAATGCCATTACCAAAATATGTGACTCGACTCAGAATGTTTTAAAAATTATAAAATTAAAATATTCAAAAAAAAATGTGTTTGCCAGTTCATGTGGCATCAACTGTTATTCCCAGTTTATATGCTGTATTCCCATTTATAATGACAGACTTCAACTCTAAAGTAGGGAATACTTTTAAGTGTCAGTAGGTATTCCTGTAACAAAAACGTGGTTTAAATTACAGTATGTTTCCAGTAGGAATGAGGGGCTCAAAAACTATTTTTAACAGTTAACTAGGAGGAGGGAAATCTTAATATTTTGAGATGGATGCTTCGCTCATTAATATTCAACCCTTCTTCTTTTCTAATATGTGCACTTAATTCACTCTGCTAACAGAATAAAGAGAAAATTAATAGGATTATCTCAATTAGTGCAGGATAAACGTTTGGTAAAATTAAATATCCATTCATGATTTTAAAGACTCCTTGCAAATAAGGATCAAAAAGGAACTTCTTTAATATAATAGAGCCATCTATAAGAAAACCTACAATAATATCACATCTAATAAAAAATGTTAAATTTTCCCTTTGAGACAGAGAACGAGATGTTACCCACTCTTAGCATTTTTTTTCAACATTGTACAGAAGTCCTAGCAAGTGCAGAGCAGCATGGGAACATAAGGGTATCAATATTGGAGAAGAAGAAATAAAACTATACTTATGTGTAGGTAAGATGACTGTGCACATAGAAAACTTTCATCTTCACAGGCATTATTGGAAATATGTGAGCTTAGCAAAGTTGCTAGACAAAGGACATACACAAAAACCAACCGTCGACTGTATACGTGTATCTACACACCATCAACAATCAGGTAAAAAATAAAAACTTTTAGAAAGATGCCATCAAAAATAACATCCAACTATCAAATATATAGGAAGTCACAAAAGATGTGCAAGCTCTCTATGTAGAAAGCTTCTATTAAAAGAAAAAGAAAACAAACGAATACAGGTATGTTCATAGATTAAAAGATACATAAGGAAAAGATGTCAGTTCCCCTTAATTGATCTGGAACCTGAGAGGCAGATTTTAAAATTTAAATAGAATGTCAAGAACCAAGAATAGACAAATTCTCTTGAAGAAGAAACACGTGACAGGATTATACACAATAGCCAAAAACTGGAAGTAACCCAAGTGTCCATCAAGACTAATGAATGGATAAACAAAATGTGACATATATGTGTAATAGAATATTCTTTAATAGACTTAAAAAGGAAAGAAATTTTGACATGTGCTACAACATGGATAAACCTTGAAGATATTATGCTAAGTGCCGTAAGCCAGTCACAAAAGGACAAATACTGTATGATTCTGTTCATATGAGGTACTTGGAGTTATCAAATTCAAAGAGATAGAAAGTAGAATGGTAGTTGCCAAGAGCTGAGGGCGGGTGCAACAGACAGTATTTAATGGGTACAGAGTTTCAATTTTATAAAAGGAAAAAGTTCTGGAAATAGATAGTGATGATGGTTGCACAAGAACGTGAACGTACTTAATGTTATGAACTGTACACTTAAAAATGTTTAAAATGATAAATTTTACACATATTTTACTGCAATAAGGAAAAAAAACTAAATAGGAGAACTTGCTCTACTGGATATCAAAAATTATTATAAATCTTCGCGACTAAAATATTGATACTGATACACAAAGATATACAAAGACTGAATAGAGTCCAGAGACAGGTCCTCATATATCTGGACAATTTATGATAAAGGCATCTCTGTACAGAAAGGAAAAGAAACTGTTTTAAAATAAATGGTGCTGAGTCAACCAGACATAAGGAAAAATATGAAACTTGATCCCTACCTCAGACCATTCACAAGAATCAAGTCCAAGTGAACTGAAGCTCTGAATGGGAAAAGCATTTTTAGAAGACAATGGGGGGAAGGTTAATTAGGTAAACAGAAGAATATCTTCAAGGACCTGGGGTAAACAAAAATTCCCAAGAAGTACTACTATGAAGGAAAAGAGGAGTTAACTGGATTATACTATTATTAGATTTTCTATTCATAAAAAAAATTAGAGTGAAAAAACCAACCACAGAGAGAAGATATTTATAAAATTGATATTAAAATATCTAAAGAACTCCTATAAATTGATAAGAAAAAGACGTTAGTAGACAAAGAATATTTCATAAAAAGGGATCCAAATGGCCAACATACATGAAAAAGTGCTTAACCTAATTAGTCACAAGAGAAATGCAATTTTAATCTACAATAAGGCACCATATCACACCCATGAGGGTGGCTAAAATCAAACCAACACTACCAAGTGGGATTAAAAACTGGTCTTACGGCATACTGCATACAGCCAAGTTGCCTGTCTTTCATTTGTATCTATATATTTTTGCAGATTTCTTTTTCAGATATGACAGGTGAAAATACCATATTAAACATAATATAAATTATTTTCAATATTGCTTATTTCATCTTATATCATTCTTTTTAATTTATATTTTATATATGTTTTATAATACATCAATATATTTTGTAATTAAATAAGTATGCATGCACTGAGGGTTTATACACAAATTATTTGAGGTGCATAATCAAAAAAGCTTAGAGATCGGGGCGCCTGGGTGGCACACCGGTTGGGCGTCTGCCTTCGGCTCAGGGCGTGATCCCAGTGTTGTGGAGGCTCTTCCGCTATGAGCCTGCTTCTTCCTCTCCCACTCCCCCTGCTTGTGTTCCCTCTCTCGCTGGGTGTCTCTATCTCTGTCAAATAAATAAATAAAATCTTTAAAAAAAAAAAAAAAGCTTAGAGATCATTCTACAAGAGTACAGAAAGGAGTGTCTATTCTCTAGAACCTTGAACTGTAAATCAGAAGACAAAAATCAAACCCGTGAAAGTCAAGTAAGCACAATTTAAATAACAATTCAAGACAACAATAGATACAAGTCGCAAAGCAATTAACATGATTAATTGCCAAATTAGTGGTTAAAGAATATAAGCACAATTGAAGTTACCAGAGCAGAGAAACCACTTTCAGCTGGGGTAATCAAGTTCACTGGAATACAACTGGCCTCTAAGAATGCATCGGATCCGTCAAGCTAGGTAGGGGAAGGAAAATATTTACTTACCATTGTCCTTAAATAAGGACAAAACCAAGGAGACAGAAACTCAACTAGATTGAAAGCTCTGTAATGAAACAGCCTATTAAACCTTGGATCCCTTAGTGCCCGGCAGCCCACCTGCCGGCACAGAGGAGGCACCTGATACCTGCCACAGAAACAGTGCAGGTGAACGAGTGGAGCTGGAGATGACAAGCACACTCCAAGGTCATGTCAAAGTCAAAACAAATTACATAAATATCCTGGACTGATTCAACTGTGGGAATGCTGGTCATTCTTCTTTTAATAAATATTATAAGAAATCCCCAAGGGGGTGCCTGGGTGGCTCAGTCAGTTAAGCAGCTGCCTTTGGCTCAGGTCATGATCCCCGAGTCCTGGGATCGAGCCCCATCTGGGGCTCCCAGCTCAGCGGGGGTCTGGTTCTCCCTCTTCCTCTGCCCCTCCCTATGTTCATGTACGCTTGTGCTCGCTCTCTCTCTCTAATAAATAAATAAATAAAATCTTAAAAAAAAAAAAAAAGAACGAAATCCCCAGGGAGAAAGCCAATTTAATACTATTTTTATACATTTAATGTGCAATATAATTTTATAAAAAGTAATTTTTATACTAAACTCTTTAATTTGTTCAGTAAAAATATTCCTGTAAATTTTTTAGTCATCATTTTCTTTCCTTGACCCAAAACACGTCCTATATGGATATACTCCCAATTCTCTGAATTCTGGGAGATTTAGATTTTATACCATTTGTATATTATGTATCTAAATCCTAATCTCAATTCCTGCTCCTCACAGGAAGGACTGGAAAGCAGCTTGGCATGGAGCTCAGATTTTCAAGAGAAATAACTGGCAGAGCTGTCATCGTTCCCTTACTGGCTTTCCTAATGTTTGCTTCATTTATATTTGCATCTCCACAGTGCCTCACACTAAGTGCTCAGTATATGCTTTCCGTATGAAAAATATACTTGAGTGAATATGAACAGTACAGGGTAGGGCACAGAAAAGAACAGATGGAAAACTGGTAGAGGTGGGGGGAAGAACAGGGAGAAGAAAAAAAAACAGAAGAATGAGCGGTATGGAAACAGAGAAGGTGGAAGGGGAAATGGAAAAAGAGAGTGGAAGAATGGAAAAGAAGAAAAGAGGGGAATTAATAGATTCTGAAGTGCCATTACAGGATTCTCCTCCCTGTTGGTGAAAGGTGCCTTCTAAAGATGAAAGAAAAGGGTTTTTTCTTTATTTTTTTAAAAGATTTTACCTATTTGACCTTCTTTGCAAGTGTTATCAGGTTTGCAGATTATCTGGGATGAATTTTTATTTCAATCCACTGTCCCCTGAGAGAGAGAGAGAGAGAGCAGAGAGAGGACAAGTGGGGGGTGGGGGGGTGCAGGTGAAGGAGAAGCAGACTCCCCGCTGAGCAGGGAACCTATCTCAGGGCTCGATCCCAGGACCCTGGGACCATGACCTGAGCTGAAGGCCGACTGAGCCACCCAGGTGCCCCAAGAAAAGTTGTTTAAATCCTCGATCTCTTCTACTTAAGTGATTACAAAAAGACCATCTGCTATGTGAGCATATCTGGAACTGCAGGGTAATGGGATAAATGTGCATCCCAGTATTTGGGGGGTTTTGATGGCTTGGGAAGGATTTTTTTCTTAGATTGCTGCTTGACACACTATCATTCCACACTATGAATTTTCCAGCCTTGTGCACACTAAGTAATTTGTCTCTTCCTTGCTTTCCTCATCTGTGAAATGGGATGACAGCCCCACTCCATGGCGTTATGAGGATCCACTGACCTGGTACGTACAGAGTATTTAGAACAGTGCCTGGCACACAGTAGATACTCACTATTATGAAATGCACAGATACTTTCTGTTCAATTCAGTTTTATTTCATATTTTTTAAAACTCAAATCAAGACCCACTAAAATGAGTTCCTTTAAAATGATCCACACCAGTGGATCACAATCTAGCAATGGTTTGCAACACATAGCTCTATCCAACACAACCTCACGGAACTTAGCTTCCAGAAAAATGAAGATAACAGTACTCTACTCCATGCTGGTCAAAACTATTTCTTGAACACTTCACTCAGCTGTAGGTGTTACACTTAAAAACAGAAACAAAAACAAAACACGGGGCGCCTGGCTGGCTCCATTGCTAGAACATGTGACCCTTGATCTAAGGGTCGTGAGTTCAAGCCCCACCCTGGGTACAGAGATTACTTAAAAATAAAATCTTTAGAAAAAGAAAAAAAATCAGAAAAGATAACTGTTGCACATATTTTGCTAGATTTAAGATCCATGTGCCTTCTGCCCGTAGCTGATACATAAACAAAATTTTCTTTAAACCCAGGGTGGGTTCCTGACCCATAAAAGGAAAATTACTATGTATATAGGTGTATATGCATATACACTGTACACAAATAGGAAATAGCTTTTCCTTTTTTATGTCTTTTTTACTGGTCAGGATTTTTTTAATGTATTTGAATTTATGATTTTTTGTTTTATGGCTTGTGGGCTTGTGACACCCTCTCACTCTAATATTTTTTAAACTACCATATTTCCTTCTTATAAATAAATGGGTTTTTAAAATGTGGCATGTCAGGTAAATAATGTAATTTAATCATGAAGACTTTTAAATAAATCTCATTCTTATACATGTAAATAACCACGACCATTGCCAAAAACTAAAAAACTATAGTTCAGGGATTCGAAATACATTTTAAAATACTGACATTTTATGAGAAAGTACCTAATAAGTTCTTTACAAATATTCTATATTTTAAAGTCACTAGGACAATTAAAAGAATATCTTCTTGATAATACACACACACACACACACACACACACAAAATTCCTGACAGATTTCTGAGTTAATTCCTATAGATTATCACTATGGAAGAAATAACATGCTGGTGCCATTGGCCTGGCCGGACACAAGTCATCTTTAGATATGAATCACATATTATTTCCTCTCTATTTAGCAGATCAATGTTTTGTGATAGTGAGTTGGCATAAAGCTTATTCTTTAAAATGATACTCTCAATTTAAATTGTTCTCAGGACCTTCTACAAAATATGTGGGATTCTAGATTTTTGTATGTAATGGGAAATGTTCTTTATTCTTTTTTTCCAGAAACTTATGCATTAGCCTGCTCTTTGCTTTTCTGATTACTAACATTTCTCCAAGTAAACCATACAGAACCTCTCCTTTTTTATTTACTTATTCTTTCTTTTCACCTCATTCGGTTCTAGATGTTACACTTTAAGACGGACAGAGACTAACTGGATCTCACTGGGAAGAAGCCAGCAAGGATGCTGAAAGGACACAAGTCACCTAGTTATAAGAAGAGATTCCATGTAAGACTGCAAAAGAGAAAAATACAACACATGATAGCTAGCTTCATTTATCTGAAGTGTTGTCACATGGAAGATTGATTAAGCTTGTTCTATATTGTGCCATGGGGTATAAGTGACACAAAAAAGGGTTTCAGTCAACATAGGAAAGCCCTTTCTAACAGTATTTGGAGCCCAGCAAGCAGCCTTGGGCCTCAGGGGGCTTCCCTGTGACAAGACAGTCACCTAGCAGGGAAGTCTAGAAGGGGCTCATTCAGCACATGGTGGTCATTAGAGTTTAAAACCTCTAATCCTGAAATCCTATAATTCTCAACTAGATTAAGACAATATTATACTATAATATGACTTCTAAAGCCAACACCATTTCTTTACTAAGTTTTTTTTTCTTTTAAGATTTTATTTATTTATCTGACAGAGAGAGAGAGAGATCACAAGTAGGCAGAGAGGCAAGCAGAGGGAGAGGGAGAAGCAGGCTCTCCACTGAGCAGAGAGCCCGACGCAGGGCTCCATCCCAGGACCCTGGGATCATGACCTGAGCCAAAGGCAGATGCCCAACCGACTGAGCCACCCAGGTGCCCCTCTTTACTAAGTTTTTAAAAAGAAAGAAATTCTGGGGCACTTGAGTGGCTCAGTCAGTTGAGCATCTGACTTTTGATTTTGGCTCAGGTCATGATCTTGGGGTCATGAGATCAAGCCCCAAGTCGGGCTCTACCTTCAGCATGGAGTCTGTTTGAGATTCTCTCTCTCCTCTCCCTCTGCCCCTCCCCCCATGTTCTCTTTCACTCTCTCTCTATCAAATAAATAAATCTTAGAAAATTAAAATAAATAAAAATTTTTAAAAAGAAATTAATTCTGCCATGAACTACATAAAACCAACTTGAAAAGGCAAATGATAATATTTTAACAAAAACAATGTAATAAAAGTTGACTTAATGTGCCTAACACACTAAATCTTCCTCAGTTCCAATTAGAAGAAAACTGAAACGCCAACCAAGTCAGTAACCTGGTGTAGGATGTGCACCAACTTAGAAATATAAATCCATATACTGCTTTAACAAGCAAACAGCAAAACACTGTCTGAGCTTTAAAATGTGCAACGAGGGGCGCCTGGGTAGCGCAGTCGTTGGGCGTCTGCCTTCGGCTCAGGGCGTGGTCCCGGCGTTCTGGGATGGAGCCCCACATCGGGCTCCTCCGCTGGGAGCCTGCTTCTTCCTCTCCCACTCCCCCTGCTGTGTTCCCTCTCTCTCTGGCTGTCTCTCTGTTCACATAAATAAATAAAATTTAAAAAAAATAAAAAATAAGAAAAATAAAATGTGCAATGAATAAAGGAAGAATCTTACCCAGAAAACACTGTACTGTAAACATTCCCCCTACTGGAGTCACGCTTCTTCGGCATACAGGCAGATTACATAAACAAAGTAGTACTGCTCTCTCAGTTTTCACTGACCCAACTCACTGAAAATTATAGTCATTTTAAGAGAAGTCTTCGTTCTTACAACCCTCTATCATATTTGTTTAAAAAGGAAAAAAAAAAAGCAGTATCTCAGATTATCCAATGTGTAGTTAGGAATTACTTATCCATAATGTACTAATGTACTCTCTCTATCTCAAACAGAATTCTACAAAGGCCAATTCCCGGATGTCTGAATGCAGAAACCTTTCTAGAACAGTGCTACTCCAAGTGGGCTCCATGGACCAGGCGCTATAAACTGTTACTAGTCCGTAATAAGATAAGCAGAGAAAATGAGAGGAAGAAACTTTTATAGCAAGATGTAAGACTAGTTTTCAGTCTGATGAATCAAATATTAAAAAGCCCAGCCTTGTATCTCACGTCTTTTTTATTTCATTTTTGTAGTAATTCATTTCTACTATATTTTACAAAACTATCAGTTGATAACAGATCGGAAAAAATTTTAAAACCATCTTTCACCAAAGGCAGAGAAAACTTCTCAAAAGTTCCTTTAATGCTGAAGGTCCCTTGGATAGGAAGATAAACTACTTTACTCTGATGTCCCCCAATCTCCCTATTCACCTTGGTTTCCCCACCACAGTAACAAACCCTACTAATTTATTCAAGTGTTCTTTTGCTATCTCTGCTAAATTGTCAGTGATATCAACACACTTCACTGCTTAAAATGTACCGTCAGGTCATATCTGACTGCTCAGAATTTGCAACACTACTTCGACCGCACCCAGGTGTAGCTCCGAAATATTCTTGGATTCATTCCTTGTAAGAAGGTATTAACTAATTTGATGAGCTGATCTGGAGGGTCACCCGATCTTGCAACACGACAGCTGGCACGAACCGTGGCCATCAGTGGTCATTTTTGAGAGAGTCTAGAGATAGCAGAGCACAGTTTTAAATGCCAGGCCTCCACTCATGCTTAAAGACTGCTTATCTTGGCAATTCTGCCAACACACCTGTACTTTCGATTCTCCATTTGAACTATTTCGGTCCCCAGAATCCTCTTCTGACTTACGCGTTCTTTTATTTCTTACATAAACATGTATAAAGATGGATTTAATAAATGTATTTATAAAAACCTGCCAACAATTCCTAAAGATATTTTATTACATTAAAATAGGATGAGTAATACTCTTAGGAAAAGTTAAATACACAGTGATGTGCTGTAAGAAATTATCCCACAGTGCCAATAATTGCATACCTTTAGTTAAGATTCGCAACACCAACCAAGCTTTCAACTCTTCAGTGACTTAAATGATGTAAAAAAAAAAACAAAAAAAAACAACCTAGAGTCTGATCATTTAGGTCAAAGTTAATCAGTGACAAACCATAAAGTAACTACATGTGTTGAATTTCTGTCCTAGTACCAACTATGAAATGTATTCCCTCCCCTCAATCTTTAATTTGCAGGCATCTATAAACTCTTTGTCAAATGATCTGGGATCTAGCCCATCTACAGCATAGAGAATACTGCTATTTTAGATAGCTATATTTTCTGAATGAGTTCTAAAACTGAACTATTCCTGATGTTTAAGTTTTAGACTCAATCACCTAACCAAATTTTATCTGAATTCTAACCAGTAATTGAGGGGCTTTTTCATGTTCATCGCTAAAGATAAATACAGATAAATACAGATAGCTAGAAAACCCATTCCATACAATACTATATTAACAAGTGACTCTTATCTTTTCTTGGCCGATGCTTTTTTTTTTTTCCTTAGTTAAGAAGGCCCAGTGTCATTATACAGGACTTTGTATATTAAAAAAATTTAGGGTGTGCCTGGCTGACCAATCAGTAGAGCGTGTGATTCTTGATCTCAGGGTCATGAGCTCAAGCCTCACGTTGGGTGAGGAGCCTACTTAAAAAAAAAAAAAAAGAAAGTATAATAAAAAAATGTTTAACTCAAACAGATTTAATTCACCCCAGAGGAGCTATGAGATAAGAACAGGACTGGTAAAATACAATATACTTTCTTTAAAAAGATTTGGGAGGAAAAAACCTCAACACAGAATAGCATATGGAGGGCTAAATATCAAATGGAAACCAGATTAGAGGCCTCATTTATTCCTGGTCTTTAGGCAGATCCAGAAAATAAGAAGTTGGACTAGGTAAACCTAATACCTAGGTACACACTATAAGGCATCTGTTCCTTAATCACATGATGGCCAATGCTTTCTTGAAAAAATACAGAACACCTGGTAAAGAAGACCTGGGATCCAGTCCTGGGATCTAGTCCTGGCCTCTACCACTTATCAGCTACGTAAAATTGAATGAGATGCTTAACCTCTCTGAGACTTGCATTGTCCACATGTGTTTAAAAAAACTTGTAAGGGGACGTTATAAAAACATTCCTCACAGATGTACTGAGGGCAAAGACAGCCCATGAAAAAAAGAGCTTTATACTACTCACAAAACCTAAATTCATTTACTGCTCATTCCTTCGTAGAAAAAAATATCTACGACAGACATTGTCTGTTTGGAGGTCTGAATCCACTGCACAGATGGAGGTAAATGGGTAGACTGGAGGCCAGAGAGCCTCTGAGAGGTGCGGATGGGGTGTACAGAAAGGTGCATTTCAGGAAGTGATAATACCTCGAAGCCCATCCTCAAGATTGGGATAGGGCAGGGTTTTTAGGACACTGCATTGAGGAGCCCCTCGCAACGGCTGTACACATGCCTTTGCTTCTCTTGACCCTTTCTTCATATTCTTGTCCTCTTCCTTGATTTTATCTTCCCCTCACACTGCCCTTCTGCCTCCCCTCTACCTCTCTTTACCCCCTTCTCTCTTCCCTCCCTAGCCTTCTCCCTTACGTAATTACAATATAGAACTGAAATAATTTTTAAATATTTATTTATCCTGTTCTTCATTTAAAATCCAGAGGGTTCAGACACGTATATATACAGTCACCAAAAGACACGTACTAGAATATTCACAGCAGCGCTATTCATAAGAGACAAAAACGCAGAGCTACCTAAATGTTCTTCAGCAACAGAACAGAGCAACTGGTCTGTTCACAAAACGGAACCTCCCTCCTCAGCCAGGAGAACGCACAGATCTGCAACAGCACAGAATCTCACCAACACGATGCCGAACAAGAGAAGCAAGACACAAAACGCCATTTTGTGGGATACAAATTCCACTTACATTAAGTTTTTGTAAGAAGGCAAGAGCAACCTCTGCTCTTAGAAGGCAGGATGGTAGTTACTCTGCGCATGTGTGATGGGGGGGGGGGCAGGAGATGGGTGAGGTGCTGGTCATGTTCCGGTTTTTTTTAGGTCCCAATGACACAATGCGTTGTTTCTGGAAATCCTCGGAGTGGTACACATATGCTGAGGAGCACTTTTCTGAACGTGTACCATACTTCAATAAAAAGGGGTTTTTCTCAGTGAGTTTCCACCTTGAATGCCCAGGGGAAGGGAGCAACAACTAACCACTTCCTGGTTTCCCTGGTGCCCTCTAATTATTTTTTCTACCCCAAAAGACAACTGTGATCCAGCCCTGAACCTGGAACCACGAAATCTACTTTCAGCTTCCCAGCTCCATGCTGTTTGTGCTTCTCCTACGTACCGGGTTCTGCGTGAGGCACGGAGGATACAGCTGTGACGCCAGATGAGGCCCCTGCCTTCTGTGAGAAAACAGGTAAATACGCACATACATAGATACATAAAAGCTTGAGACTGGCAAGAGGACAGAGCCTGGGATAAAGAAAAACACAGAAGACCTGCTTTTGATGGAATGGTCTAGCGAGGCAACCCTGAACAAGTCACTAAACGTACTTGAGTCTCAGCCACTTCACCTGCCTTAAGGGGATTATTATAAGGATTAAGCATGATAATATCTCTCAGAGCACTTATATTACAATAATAGCATTATGAATGATAATAGCTCTTATTACCGTCCTTACTGCTTAATATAGAGTCGTTTGGGTTAACCAATGTCAGCATGATCTATGCACTAATACAGTAATAATAACAATGAATAATATTTTATGGGTCACTAATTCTCAATTAAAAGGCTTCTACTCTGGGTAGAACAGGTCTATCAATTAATGGCTCTCTTCTCCTTCTAAAAGGGTGTTAATGATACAAAGGCTGGCTCAAATGCAGCACAGCCCTCTCTCACCTTTAAAGAAAATCAAGCCCAAAGAGATGGTGCTAAGAGAGGGGCTGGCCAGAGAAGTGATAATCAGCATCTCAGAGATCAAATTCACCAACCAAAGAAATGTATATGAAGGACTGTACCTTAATTTCTTATATGACCAGGACCTTCCTGGCGCTGACCACAATGAGTCAAGGTCCATATTTAAAGGAGCTTAAGACACAGTTACAGAATTAAAATCAAACAAAACAAAGACAACAAAGGTAGGGGAAAGCTGCAGAGCTATACAATCAGAGACTCGGTTTTAAACCCTGGCACTGCCACATAATAGCTTCGGACCCTCACCTTGGGACACTCACCCAAGGACCCTCACCTTGACTGATTCCTCCGGTCACATGAGGATGCTAAAATCTATACCTCATACAGCAATGTGAGGTTTCAGCAGGTAATACAACTAATATGGCAAGGACAGCATCTGGTCTAACAGCTATTCCTGCCACCAGTATTGTGATTACTTTCTAGGCAGAAGCCCACGAAAAGCCACTAGCACAGAGCCCAAACTGTCTACAGATGTTGGTTCCCTCTGTTCTTCCCAACTGCTGTTCCCTCAGCCCGACACCAACCAGCATATATTCAGATATATCTACAGTGCAGAGTGAAAATACAGTGTGAATGCAAATCTATGTTCTTACACAGACTGAAAAGGGAAAAAAAGCCTCTTTGAGTTTTAAGACCCTCAGCTGTTTCTAAAACCAGGAGGGTGCTCCACCCATTTATTCTGGCTTAAATCTGGGGGCAGACTCCTTTACAGAAGCTATTTTCATTAAGAATTTATAGTTCAAAAATAAGTTCACCATTTCAGTACTATTTTAACTTTTCTCACTGTACTCAGTTTGCCTCCTCAGCCAAAGGCTTAAATCAAAGCATGAATTGGGGGGAAAAAATACCCCAAATGTGAAAGATTGCTAGCCTTTTCTCTAAGGTCAGGAATAAGACAAGGACTCTTGCTTTCACCACTTCTACTCAAAATAGTACTGGAACTCCTAACCAGAGCAATTAGGCAAGAAAATGAAATAAAAGGCATACAGAAGGAAGGGGGGAAAATATGTTTGCAGAGGACATGATCTTACATGTAGAAAACCCTGAAAAGTCCATACACACACACACACACACACACAATCGGAATAAACAAATTCAGCAAAGTTGCAGGATACACGACCATACAAAAGTCAGTTGCCTTTCTATATACACTAACAATGAACGATCTGGAAAGCAAATTATAAAAACATCCCATTTACAATAGTATTAGAAAGAATAAAATGCTTAGGAATAAACTTAACCAAGTGAGCAAGGGCCGTATGTAGTAGAACCCACTTATCCACAGGAAATACATTCCAAGAGCCCCAGCAGATGCCTGAACCGCAGATAGTACCAAACCCTATGTATACTGTTTTTCCCTATATACCTAATAAAGTTGAATTTATAAAGAAACCACTGTAAGAGATTAATAACAAAAACTGAGAAAATGGAACAACTGTAACAGTATACTGTAATAGAAGTTATGTGAATGTGGTCTCTCTCTCAAAAGATCTTACTATACTGTACTCAGGCTTCTTGTGATGATGTGAGATGATAAAATGCCTGCGTGATGACATGAAGTGAGATGAACGAGGTAGGCATCATGAGGTAGCATCAGGCTACTAGAAACCTTTTTTTTTTTTTTTTTTAAGATAGACTGGTGATGGGTAGTAAGGAGGGCACGTATTGCATGGTGCACTGGGTGTTATACGCAACTAATGAATCATCAAACTTTACATCAAAAACCAGGGATGTACTGTATGGTGATTAACATAATATAATAAAAAAAATTAAAAAAAAGATTTTTTATTTATTTATTTGTCAGAGAGAGAGAGCACAAGCAGGGGGAGGAAGCAGCAGGCAGAGGGAGAGGGAGAAGCAGGCTTCCCACTGAACGAGGAGCCCAATGCGTGGCACGATCCCAGGACGTGGGATCATGACCCGAGCCGAAGGCAGACGCTTAACCGACTGAGCCACCTGGCGCCCCTACTACTGACCTTCTGATGACGTGTCAGGAGGAGGATCACCTGCTTTTGGACCGTAGTTGACCGTGGGTAAACGAAGCCATGAAAAGCAAAACCACAGAAAAAGAGGGACTATCGTACTCAAAACTACAAAACATTGCTGAAAGAAATTAAATAAGACACAGATAAATGGGAAGATATCCTGTGTTCACTGATGACTTAATACTGTTCAAATGTCGATACCACCCAAAGCAATCTATCAATTCACAGCAATTCCTATCCAAATCTCGACAACAATCTTTGCAGAAATAGAAAAAGCCATCCCAAAATTTACATGGAAGCTCAAGGGATCCTGAATAGCCAAAACAATCTGGCAAAAGAAGAACAATGTTGAAGGTCCCATACTTCCCGACTTCAAAACTTACTACAGAGCTCCAGTAATCAAAACACTGCAGTACTGGCATAAAGACAGACATACAGACAACTAGACCCTCAAATATACATCAAATAATTTCAAAAAACAGTGCCAAAACCATTTAATGGAGGAAAAGACTGTCTTCTCAACAAATAGTATTGTGAAAACTGGATACCCACATGCAAAAAAAAAAAAAAAAAAAGGAAGTTGGACCCTTATACCATACACAAACTTTGAATTAACAATTCAAAGTGGATCAAAGACCTAACCATAAGAGCTAAAATGATAAAACCTTAGAAGAAAACATAGGGGAAAAGCTTTAAAACACTGGATTTGGCAATAACTTCTTGGATAGAACACCAAAAGGATAGGCAACAAAAGCAAAATTAATAAGCTGGACTTTATCGAAAGTAAAAATGTTGTGCATCAAAAGATATTCTTATCAACAGAATAAAATGGCAACCCATGAGAAACGGATATTTTCAAATTATATATCTGATAAGGAATTATCTAGAATACATAAAGAACTCCTACAACTCACTACCAACAATAACACAATTAAAAATGGGCAAAGGACTTGAACAGACATTTCTCCAAAGCAGACATGCAAATGGTCACTAAGCACTTGAAGAGATGCTCAACGCCACTGATCATTAGGAAAATGCAAAACCACAATGATATACCACTTCACACCGACTAGGATGACTACAATTTTTTAAAATTTAAAAACAAAGAAAAAGTTTAAAAACCAACAAATACTGGTGAGGATGTGGAAAATCTGGAACCCCTGTGCACTGCCGGCGGCAATATAAAATGATGCAGCCACTGAGGAAAATGATACGCGATTCCTCAAAAAATTAAACAGAGAATTACCATATGATCCGGCAATTCCCCTTCTGGGTATATCCCCCAAAGAACTGAAAATGGGCTCCAACAGATCTCAGGATGCCTATGTTTATAGCAGCATTATTCACAACAGTCAAACGGTGCAAGCAAGCCAAGGATACACCGACGGGTAAATGGATAAACAAAACATGGTCTATACATACAATGGAATAGTATTCAGCTAAGCCTAAAAAGGAAGGAAATGTTGACATATGCTATGACACGGAAAAACCTTAGAGACATTATGCTGAGTGACATAAGCCAGTCATAAAAGAACAAATACTGCATAATTCCACTTATACAAGGCACCTAAAGTCGTCAGATTCATAGACAGGAAATAAAACAGTGATTTCCAGGGGTGGGCGAAGGGCAGAATTGGGAGTTATCATTTAATGGGCAGAGAGTTTCCGTTTTGCAAGATTAAAAAGGTTCTAGAGGTGAATGGTGGTGATGGCTGCACAACAATGTGCATGTATTCAGTGCCACTGAACTGAAATGCCACCGACCTCAGTGCCACCGAACTGGACACTCGAAAACGGTGCAAACGGTAAACGGTATGTATGTTTTACCACATTACAAGGAAAGTACGTGCTAAGCCCCAAACTGCATCTACATGTTAATAATTTACTGAACCACACAATTTTAGGATGTTTTTTAGATTAAAAAGTCTAAGGACTCACTCCATAGATGGAAAAAACCATCATCATGAGGACACTGTACCCACTTCACGGTGGAACTTCAAAACATTCTCCAAAACTTCCACTTGACTCAAGTGCTCTTATCAATAAATTGGCAAGAGCAAAGGTTGAGATGAAAACTGTTTCAGAAAACAAAAAGGATACATTTTTTCAAAAAGTCAAGAGAAGCAAGGTCAACAGGAAAAACAACTTTCATCACATGCCATTAGAAAGATAACTGCATTGCTCAGGAAATACGGCCCTGAAAGGAAAATTACGAAATTACTTCTCAAGAATATGGCACCAGAAAGCAAGATTATTCAAGCATCATGGAAGTTAAGAAGGGGGCTGTGTCCGTGGGCATAGGGGCCCTTTACCACAGAAGTGAGAGCACAGGACTGGTTAAGTTGCGGTCTTGAAACAAACTTATTAACATGTGCCTATTAACACAAACTAAAAGAGCCCCGCTCATCTTCTAATCTTAAAGAACTTGACAAATTTGTCATTCTAACAGAAATCGTCAAAAAATACCACCTTAAAATTGCACAGAAGAAAGGATACAAAAGATAACAACAGTAAGAGTGGTTTTTTGTTCCCTTAAATAGTCCAAAGTAGAGCTAGGAATAGATTAAATGAATCTTCTACCCCCTTTCGTTTACACATTAGCCTGGCTACTTCCCTTCACCGCTGCCCCTACCCCAACTTCCAAACCAAATGAAGGCATTCTGAAACGAAGTCACAGCAGGGCATGAAAAGCCCAAGATTCATAACCATCTAAAACTCCAGAGCCAGCGTTCTCCCAGCATTCACCACTTTAGTCCCTGTGGGAAGACTCTGGAATCCCAGCACAAGTTCCTAAGGTCAACAATTTCAGAGTTTACTGGGCCAAGGCCAATACCATCACTTTGACTTTTTCCCCCAAAAAACCCTAAGTACAAAATAAGTGAAAGGCCTCTGAAATGTTAAAAGACCCATTAACTGTTTGATTAACATTATTTACATTACTATATTATACTATTATAATCAGAAGGTGGCTGGACAGCAGCTACCCAAGTTAAAGATCTAAGAGAAGAAAACACTATGGGCTGGAGCCTGAGGAGCAGGGGAACTTGTGTTTCTGAGTTTAAAAACAAGCAAACAAGCAAACAAACAAACCCAAGAAATAATTCCTGGAGGATAACCTGGACACAGTAATACTGCTTAAAATACCAACACCACACTGTTCACTGTGTTTCTAGATGCCCTGGTGCCAGATAAGCACCCTGCGCCCTAGCCAAAATTCTGCCTTGTAACACCCACCAGCCCACCCATCCACTGCCCACACTAGCTCCCCACCCTCCAACAGAGCTCCCCACCTTAGTCCCCATCTTAGGCGGTCTCGGCAGGCAGGCTTCTTCAAGCCTCTGCTGAGAACTGTGGCATGTCTCTGCTCAAGAAAGCCAAGGTTCAATCTCTAATTTGAAAACAGGTTCTGTCTGTTAAAAAGAGAAGCTGGCATCTCCAAGCCCATTCATCCTTCAACCTCATCAAATACTTCAAAGCCGACCCTCCCGCAGCCTCTCCGTTAGCCACACTGATATCTTTCCTCCCACCATGGATCTACATAAAGCAAGGAACAAGGATTGAAAGTTACCCCAGAAACAGAAGTCTCTGGCTCTCCTGTCCTCTTCTGCTCTATGATTTCTGACTTTTGTCACACATGTGTGCCCTCTTCTATTGCTCTGCTTGCCTGAGTCTTATTTAGACAGCTCCTTTATACCACCTGCATGGACACTCCTTAGAGTCCCTGATTCTGAAATGCCAACATGATTCTACCACCTGCCTAACAACAATACAATAAAATAATAATATATATAATAATGTGTGTAATATATACAACATTTAATATGATAATAATAGCACTGTTACTATTGTAGATAAAAATAGCCACCATTTATTGAGCAATGTGACCAAATATTCTAAGTGCTTTATATTGAGTATTTCATTTCATCCCCATAACTACTCAATAAGACAATTATTAATGCCATCCCCAATTAAGAGAAAACTGAGGCACAGAAAAGGTATGTAACTTCCCAAAGGTCATTAATAACGCCACTTAGTAAAGTGGCCAAATCAGGACTCAAACTCAGACCTCACTGACTAAAAAAACTTACATGCTTACCACTGTATTATGCTGCCATCTGCACCTCTAAAGATGGTTCACTGGGTTCCATCCTTTGTCCAACCTGACGTCTGGCTTCTGCCACCACAGCCCTTCCCCCAGCATTGTGTTAGCTCTTCCGGTTCTGACGATTTTTCCTTTCTTTGAACTTTCTTTGAACTCTTCTTAAATATCCTTACGGATTTGGACAAGAGATTACTGAATTATTAAATTTTCTAATACATCTTCTCCTTCTACTTCAATCTATCTCGTATATTTCCTTTCATCTACGCCAGTAAACCACTAAAAATTTCTCTTTTTTTTTAAAGATTTTATTTATTTATTTGACAGAGAGAGAGAGAGACAGCCAGCGAGAGAGGGAACATAAACAGGGGGAGTGGGAGAGGAAGAGGCAGGCTCCCAGCAGAGGAGCCTGATGTGGGGCTCAATCCCAGAATGCCGGGATCACGCCCTGAGCCAAAGGCAGACGCTTAACAACTGAGCCACCCAGGCGCCCCTAAACCACTAAAAATTTCTATACAAAAGCAGCCAAAGAATAAATCACTTAGGAAGAAAGTGAACAGTCAATGTGCAGGAACAAAATGAAGAAAACACAAATCTTTATTTACAGACATAAAAGTGGGCATAAATAGGACAGATTGACCATACTCCTGAAGAGGTATCAATATTATAAAGCAGGTATACTCAATATTGTAAAACTACGATCCAAGGGCCACTTGCCTCTTTTTATAAATCAAGTTTCACTGGAACATAGCCACACTTAACTCATTTGTGTATTGTCACAGATTTCATGCTACAAGAGCTGAATAGTTACAACACAGACGATAAGACTCACATGCCTAAAACACTATCTGATCCCACAGAGAGTCTGCTAACCCCTGTTGTAAAAGCGGTCCATTATTTCCAAACAAAAAGGTTTTATCCAATGCCAGTCAAACTCCCAGCAGGTGAGATGATGAGTATTCAAACATACTACAAAGCTATAATAATGGAAAAGCTATATAATTGTACAAAGCAAATACAGATCATTGAAAATAAAGTCAGAAATAAATATGATAATTCAGCATGTAAGATAGCATTTCAAAATCATGAATAAGGATTTATTTTATAAATAGTGCTAGGACAACCAGATGGTTACTCAGAAAAATAATATCCCATACCATATACCAAAATAAATTCCAGATTAATTCCAAGTAACAATGAAACTATAGAAGAAAGCATAGGTATCTCAGAAGAAGACAGGTGTCTCAGTGGAAAAGGCATTAATTTTGCAAAATGTTAAAAGAATCCATGAAGGAAATCGATTTGATGACAACATAAAAAGTAAACATTTTGGCATATCAAAGATAAATGTAAAAGGAGATTGTCCACAACCGCATGTTGTAAGAAAAGACAAATACAAATGAGCATCTGTCAATGATAACTGATTAAATTACAGTGCATTCATACACTGGAATATTAGGCAGGCATTCAAAAGGAGGCAGCAGCTCTATCATACTAATGTGGGCAGTCTTCAAAATACACAGGTAACATGAATATATAACATGTTACCTATCTATTGCTGCATCACTAACTGCCCCAACATCAGTGGCTTAAGAAGACAATTTATTATTTCTCATCATTCTGCGTCAGTGGGCTGGTCAGTTCTGCTGGCCTCTCAATGGCTCACAGTGCAGCTGTACTCAATGGCTAATAGACTGGTTGTGGGGCCGAACAGAGTTGGGGCAGCTGGTGCAGCTGGCTATGTGGGCCAGTCTCTCTCAAGGAGACCAGACCCGAGAAGAATACACCAAATACATCAGAAATCTTAAAATGTACATACTCTGGCCCAATAGTTAGAATTTTGCTGACACATAGGAAAATGTGCATCCATGTAGACACTTCTATTTTTTATAGCCCCGGAGAGATCTCCAGGTAATGACTCTGGCAATCACCTAATAAAGAGGCCAAGCTGCCACGTGATCACACTACACTGAAACTCAGTAGTTGAGAAGTCCACCTATGCACAAAAAGCTTCAAATTCACATTTTACATTCTCCCTCCTTAATAGACATGGACAGCAAGAATCATCAGTTTGAGGAAAGCCACCAACACTAAAGACAGAGAGCAAAACAGAGATAATGCAAGGTACAAAAAAAAATGTTTTTTAGAACTGGAGTCAGTTGTACCTCAATTTTAAAAACAAGCAATAATTAATATCCTTACAGAGAAGGGAAGACACTGCATCCGTGAAACTACAGCAGTATGTGTGTTGAGGGCCCCCAATATTACAGACCAAGGCCTTCCAACTCTGAGGGGAAGATAATTTGCAACCTAGACTTCTATACCTGCCCAAATTATCAATCAAGTTTAAAGGCAGAATAAACACATTTCGGACTTTCAGAAACTCAAAGAATAAACCTCTTCTCCTTCTCTTGGGATTCTACTAGAGTGCATGCTCCAACAAAGCAAGAGGGAAAAACAAGAAGGTAAGACATGAGATTCAACACAGAAAAGAGGCAAAAGGAAAGCTACAATGATAACTGCATGGCAGACGCAGACAACAATCCATCCAAATTAACGCTGCTCCTTCACCAATCTTCTCCATCTCAGCCAATGGCAAAACCATCTCACCCACTTGTTCAAGTTCAGAAGGAAGAAGTCACTCTTGATTCTCTCTCAAACCCCAAATTCAACATCCTCATGTTTTTACCTTCTAACTAGTTTATAATCTATTCACCACCTTCCATCTCCATCACCACCATCGTATTCTAAGACTCCATCATCTGTCACCTGGTCTAGTGTACAAATGGACAGCTAACTAGTCTACCTTATCCTGCACAAGCCTCTTTCTATATAACAACCAATGATTTTTTTTTTTACACATAAACTAGATCATGTCACTCTGCTTAAAATCCTTCAATAACTCCTCATTTTTCCCAGAATAAAACCCAAGTTTCCTAATATAGCCCACCAGGCTCTGCATATTCTGGCCCCTGACTATCTTTAGAATTTCATATCATTTCTCTCTCACGCTCTCTCACTACATTCCAACACTCAGTGGCCTTGCAGATCCTTGAACATGCGAAGCTTTCTTCTGCCTTTACACATCGTATTCCCTTTTTACAAACAACTTCCCCAGCTCTTCACATTGGATTATTCTCATCTTTCGTGATTCAACTTAAATGTCATTTCCTCAGAGAGCTTTCCTGACCATTAATTCTCAATTAGTCCTTCACCAGGTCAGTTTCCCTTCGTTTCCTCTTTCTCAGTGAGCTAAAAAGAAGAATTTTTGTTAAATGAATTTTGGGATGTCCTAAGAAAACGGTATGTGACTATTTAAATGAAGTTACCAAAAAGTATCTAAAATATATGGTTAAGCAAGACAATTTTTAAGAATTACAACAAGATAGATGAGAATTTTCCTACCAGATATTACAACATACTATAAAGTCGCAATAGTTAAGACAGTGTGCAACTGGCAGAAAGACAATAAGGCTGACAGATGAGGACAGAAAGCCTAGAACCAGATCCATGTATGATATAAACTTGACATAATAAGAGAGGTAGCATTGCAGACCCACGGGCAAATGATGACCTTTTCAATAAATGATGCTGGGATAACCAATGATCTGTATGAAGAAAAAACTATATCCCTATCTCACAACATATCTTATAGAAAAAAATAAATTTCTATTTGAAGACCAAATAAGGAAAACTTTAAAATTCTTAAAGGAAAATGTATGACTTCTGAGTATGACAGAATTTTTTGAAATGCTCCCCACCTCCCTCTCACACACACACACACGCACACACACACACGCATGCATGGCACAAATCTAAAAAGGAAAATACTGCTGCATTTGACTTCATTAAAATTAAAACTTTTGGACATCAGTAGCATCAAATTAATAATATAAGCCAGGGACTGATGCAGATATTTGTAATACATATAACTGCTAAATGATTAGTTTCCAAAATATGTAAAGAATGATTTAAAATCTATACAAAACTACAAACAACCCACTTAAAAGATGGGCAAAGGATATTCCTAAAAGAAGAAATCTCAATTGGCAATAAAGATTTGAAAAGATTCTTCACTACACTAGTAATCAGGGATATACAAATTAAAAACATAATGAGGGGCGCCTAGGTGGCTCAGTCGTTAAGCATCTGCCTCCAGCTCAGGGCGTGATCCCGGAGTTATGGGATCGAGCCCCGCATCAGGCCCCTCTGCTGGGAGCCGGCCTCTTCCTCTCCCACTCCCCCTGCTTGTGTTCCCTCTCTCACTGGGGGTTTCTCTCTCTCTCAAGTAAATAAATAAAATCTTTAAAAAAAAATAAAAATAAAATAAAAACATAATGAGATTCCATTTCACACCCATCAACTTGGCAAAAATTGAAGTCTGACAACACAGAGTAGTGTTAAGGCTAAAGAACAATGCGAACTCTCATTCATTTCTGGTGGAAGGAAATTGATATCACATAAATCTATCTATATAACAATAATAATGTAGTAATGTCTAACAAAATAGAAGATGCATATACCTTAAGAGCCAGCAATTTTATTCCTGGGAATATATCCTAGAAGGATAGCTTTCAAACTTTTTTTTTTTTTTGCTTTCAAACTTTTTTTATCGTGACACACATATTTTACATCATAAACCAGTATACACATACTTATTTAACTGAAAGCAAAAGTCACAAAACAGTGCTTATTCTATGTGTGACACATTCTGATAGTTTCCATTCTATTATCATTCATTTTTTAAATGTTGGAGTGACTCACTCTATAGATTTTATAACCACTAATGGGTAAACACATCCAGTCCAAAAACTCATGCCCCAGAAAATATTCTTATATATATATATATATATCTTGCACAAAGGTGAAAGAATGTTCATTATGGCATTCTCTGTCAAAAGAAATTTAAAACAACATATAAGTCAATCAGTGGGAGAGTGAATAAAAAATTGGAGGCATATTCATACAATGGAATATGATACAGCAGTGCAAAGCAAAGAACCTGAACCGTAAGTATTAACATAAGTAAATCTCAAGAACTTCCTACAAAGCAAAAAAGCAAGCCGCAGAAAAAAAAAATATATATATATATACATATATATATACCATTATACCATTTGTATAAACTTTTTAAACATGTAATATAATACTATACATGGTTGAGGGATATATTTTTATATAATGAATACATAAAGTATAAAGATATGCACAAGAGAAAAGGAAAAAGATCACAAGAGAATACAGAAAAGAAAGTGAAATGGAAAAGCCCAGTGAACAACTGGATACTAAATGGTTAAAAGTTGCCCAACTTGAAAACTGAAGTATTGCCTCCTGGGCCAGCAGCTGCCTTCCAGGCACAGGGCTAATAAAGGCTCAGCCAGAGGGACCGATGTGGCAAACGGAGATTAATCTTCAAAGCTTACAGTGCTCATCTTTGAAAACTGTTCTATTTAGTAACCAAGTACACTGAGTATCTATTTTTAATTAAGTAATGAAATTCAGTACATGAACAAAAAATGCAACAGGTAGTTGTGGGCGGCTGAGATGTCATAGCAGATGCCCCAAACACAGCCATGTGCCAGTAAGGGTGAGTCACTGTGATATGCTGAAAAAAGATAATAAGGCTTGGCTGCCACAGGTTGCAGTAAGCCCTATGCTTTCCTCTCTTATATTTCCCAGGCACCATTCCAGAACACTGAACATGTAGACAGCTTCAAGATTAGTAAATCACTAAAAATGACAAAATATGGCATCTTACAAATAGCACATGCTTGTGATCAAATTAACACAGAGCAAAAAGCTAATAAACAGTCAGTAGCCTCATGGAATAATTCCCTAAAATAAAAATGTGGCCCCTCTACCTAGAAGAGTAAACCCAGTACTATAACACACTTCCCACTATAATTTCAAAAATGTCAATTCATTTGTCAAGGAATGACATTTTAAAGGATTATGGATAATAAAGTTTAAGCAATAATCTATCAGACCAATGAACAGGTTTCCAAGCCAGAAGACCAAACCACGATGATGCCCAAACCAGGCAACTTCTCAAGGAAAACATCTTACCTCTTCACTCACGCAACCCCAACTTGCAACACTACGTGGGAAAGGTACCATAGCAGACCTTCAGGAGGCCTAAAAATAAATTAAATAAGAACCCTGTCCTTAAGATTGTGACAAGTCTAGCAATGGAGCTTAGAAACACACATACATATATACTAAGTGTACGTACGGTATAAAGATTTAGGTGCCATTAGAGAAATAAATAAAGATGTGTTGCTATTTTTTAAAAAATCTTACTTTGGGGGCGCCTGGGTGGCACAGCGGTTGAGCGTCTGCCTTCGGCTCAGGGCGTGATCCTGGCGTTATGGGATCGAGCCCCACATCAGGCTCTTCCGCTATGAGCCTGCTTCTTCCTCTCCCACTCCCCCTGCTTGTGTTCCCTCTCTCGCTGGCTGTCTCTATCACTGTCAAATAAATAAATAAAATCTTTTAAAAAAATAAAAATAAAAATAAAAAATCTTACTTTGAATAGATTCTTACCTATCTATTCCGCCTATGAGCCAGATCTAGAATATAGATACTCACACCTCATCTCTTCAAGGGCAAGGAGCCATATATAGAAACAAGACCAGTTCTGCGTATGCTGTGCCCTATAGGGTATGCCCCTTGGAGTTCACAGAACTCATAAATGTGTCCCCCATTTCTTGTAACCCTGAGTGCCGCTGATCTAAAGAAAGGGAAATGCCAATAAGTGACACACTAAAAAGAAGCCATTCTGTGCCCAAACCCCGTCACTGTTTTGCTATAGAAAATTGAGGAAGGCACATTTGGCCCAATGGAAGGGTTGAACAAAGAATTGTTAATGGGATTCCGAGGAACTTTTATGAATCTTTCAGACAAGCACTACATAAAAGGCATCACTAATGCTCTAGATCAATAAGGTTTTTCACATCATTTTATGCAGAGCAACTTTGTTAACGTAGGTAGAGGTATTTGCATTCCTTTTTTAAATCTAAAGTAAATTCCATAAATACTAAATGCCACTGATGCAATTTCAAATATTTTTCTAGCAGAGCTAGTCCAGACCAGGCCAGGTCTAGTGCATTCATTTCAAATGTATCATCAGATATATGATTTGCACTTAAATGCTCAACCAAACATTCAGGAATTGGGGAGCACTGGAGAAGGAGTCTACGGAAGAAAAGTAAAGTGACTTCATGCTGATGAACCCAACTGTTCTCTCAGGATACTGATACAAGGAGTAAGAAGTTCAGATGACATCATCTTACATAAGCCAATCCCCAGTCCTCTGGTCATCAGTCCCCTGTCATGTCCTCACCATCTCTTAAAAAAAAAAAATGTTTGCGACAAACTAAGGAAGAAAGATCTATTTCCGTGCCCTATCCATTTGGGACAGTAAACATCCCTGGTTCACGGGTTTGGCTTCTTTTGATGACAGCTTCCCTAAGCTATAATCCGCACCCCACAAAAACCACCCTTACAGGTGCACACGTCAGTCATCTTTCATATATTTACAGAACTGTATAACCATCACCAGGATCTACTTTTAGGACATTTTTGCCCCAAAAGAAACCCCCCACACACTAATTAAATTGAAGATAATGCCAGATCTTTTAAAAAGCATCCTACTTTCCAATGAAGTATCCAACTGACTTAGTCTTCTTTATCTCACTACTGAAGAAAGTAAGTGTACATCCTCGTATCTAAGCCTTCAGCTTAGTCAAAAAACAGCAAGACTTATAGAAGGCAAAAGAAACTAAAAAGAAAAGCTAAAAGAGAATCAAGCATGCAACATATTTCTAGTAAGAAAGTGCTCAAAAACTGATAGGGACATGTCAAAAAGACACAAACGCCAACTCGGCGGAGCTCCCAATGACAAAGCTAGAGCAACTGAGCAATCAAATAAATGAACGCAGTGTTTGGATGATAACCTATAGACTAAAATAAACACCCAAAAATTCACACTGACATAAACAAATAAGCGAATAAGTGACTGGAGGAGAAGGGATAACGCTTCTCTACAGTAGAATTCAAATTAATAAGTGGGGGGGGGTAGAAAATCACTTAGAACAGCACCACAGTAATAATGACTGTAGGCCAGAGTCGTCCATGGACAGTGAAATTAGTGGCCAAAAGTACGATGAGGAAGAGAACATCTGCACCGTCTCAAGGTATCACTCCACAAAATACTTACCAGTGACAAAGGAAAGATCGAGCTAACGCTATAGTGGAGAAATGCGGTGGAGAGTGGTCAAAGTTAACATACCAGTCACAGACATATAAGCATCACGTACTGCCTGACCTAACACACTGAAAAGCATACAGTGTCAATTCTGTAGTATTCTTGGGGCGGGGGGGGGGGAATGCAATTCTCACTGTAATAAAGGGAAAACAGTAGATGAACCCATACTGAGCAACACTTTACAAAATAACTAACCAGTGCTATTTTCAAGTGTCAAAATTGGGGCANGGGGGTGGGGGGGGGGGGGGGGGGGGGGAATGCAATTCTCACTGTAATAAAGGGAAAACAGTAGATGAACCCATACTGAGCAACACTTTACAAAATAACTAACCAGTGCTATTTTCAAGTGTCAAAATTGGGGCACCTGGGTGGCTCAGTTGGTTAAGCATCTGCCTTCAGCTCTGGTCATGATCCCAGGATCCTGGGATTGAGCCCCGCATCAGGCTCCTTGCTCAGCAGGGAGCCTGCTTCTCCCTCTGCCTGCTGCTCCCCCTGCTTGTGCAAACTTGCTCTCTCTCTCTGACAAATAAATAAGTTAATAAAATCTTTAAAAAAAAAAAAGTGTCAAAATCATGAAAGACAAAGAAAGACAGAAACAGCCACAGATTAAGAAGACCAAGAAGATGCGATGGCTAAATTCAGTTTGGATTCTGGATTGGATCCTGGACCAAAAAAAGGACATGCATGAGTGGGAAAACTGGCAAAATTCAAACAAGGCTTGTAGAACAATCAACAGCATGATAGCAACATTAACTTTCTGTAGGGTTTTGTAAATTTTCAGTAAATCTACATTGATTTTGAAATAAAAAGCTGGGACTTTTTAATGCAACATTTCCAGGTGTGAGATTCTCCTGTTCCAACCCCATTGTGAAAAATGACTCATTCTATTCTATAGCTATTATAATTTGCCTATTAGGAGAGATTACCAAATGATATCAGATTCAGAATCCCAAAACCCAACTCTTAGAGTACATGCTGGATTGTAGCAGATGTAACAAGAAAACAAGTCAATGAATGAAAAACACACTTGCTAAAAACCATATAGCACGTTGTTAACAAGGAGACATGCCAAAAAANCAAAAAAAAAAAAAAAAAAAAAGACACAAACATTGTGATCATAAAGCAATGGCCCACAACACAAATAAAACAACTTGAAACATAAAACGTCAAGATCTGGACAAAAACCAACTGTGTCAACATATGATAAGATCATGACTTGATGAATTTCTGTGGTGTTCAATCTTTATGAATCTGGTGAGAAAAGTTTATTAGTAGGTAAAGGCTGGACTGGGTCTGACACAGTAGTTGAAGTAGTTCTGGTACATACCCAGACTTCAAGTCAGTTATCCTCAAACAGTTCGTAGCATCCAGTCCCACTTTTCCATTGCGGACCACACTAGATATGAATGGGGAGAGCATTGGAGAAATTCGGTTCAAGGCCACTTCTGGGGACATTTTAGTTTGACTTGCAAATCACCACTGAAAGCAGAAGGAAAGAAAGGTGGTCAGAGTATTCAGAGGAACTAGACAGAAGTTTCCTGAAAACTGCCACAGCACATGGACGTTTATCTTGCATGAATAAATACTTCATTTCCTGTCTCATGAGGGCCTCTTCCAATGACCCTCCAGAAGAAACCAACCCCCTGTTGCTCACCTCCTCAGGACAGAGGCTGCACCACTGCTTTTCAGGAACAGAAACAACCCTTCAAATCCAATTCCCCGCTCCTTTCCAAAGCTGACCGCTACACTGCCCCACACGACCTCAGGCTACCCTGCTCTATCTTACAACAGGCAGCTTCCTACTTTGAGGCCTCAAGAAGCCTTCGCTAACGATCCTCTCCCCCCAACATACAAAATATACACACCATTAAATTAGGAACTGCTCCCTCTGTGTCCCCACAAGAAGGACTTGATTGGTAATACTGTATAAAATTCAAGAATAAGTATAACCTGCTTACCGTTGTTACTTACGAGAAATTATTTATGTCTGATATACTGTGCCTCCACAGTGTGCTTTAACTACTCGCTTTGTGATCTCACCCCTGCAGGGACTATGTCTTGAATCCCTGGTGTTTAACAAAAGTAACTGGCACACACTAAGCACCCAGTAAAAATCTTTTAATAAACAAACGAATAAAGAGATAAAAACTAGAGAAATATTGACGTATGGAGAGAAGATAATATGCCCTCAAAAAATTTGGTCGAGGATAATGTATCTGAGGAACATACATAGCAAAAAGCTATTTAACAATTAAATCATGAAAATATACACTTATCCGGATATTAAGCAACATAAACTAACATGGATCTAAAAGTCTTTGTCTTTCAGGCACTAAGAAGTTCTTACCCTTGAAAATACAGACGTAAAACCAACAAAGCATATCTAAATTATTTGGAAACCTATGGGGCTGGGGGAGGGAATGCATGAATTCCTCTAAATAGATTTCTCAATGAAAACCTCTACTTTCAGAGGTGAATAAGTCCATTTAAATAATCACTTTCTTCCTCAATCTGAAAGGATAATCCCGCATCAAAAGCAAATTAATTTCTTAACAAGTTACGACTACAAGGAAATGATGTTCTGGTCCTACTTTTCATATATTTTACCATAAATGGACTTACAGGTCTCTGCTAAAATAAATATTGAAAACCAGTACCTGTTTTAATCACTTCAGATAGCAATAAAGGGAAGGACTGCAATGATCTTTCAAAAAATAACTTGGTGACCTTATATAGTGATGACACCCAGAACCACCTTCGAGGCAGTAAAAGCTTTATACTTCAGTACTCAAATCATCCTTTCTGCAAATATAAAACAAGCTCCTCTTCCAGCCACTTAACAGATGACCTCCCTCCACCATTCCAATGTCAGTACAAAGTAAGAATAAACATCTAATGTCCTGTATTATCAATCATAAAAATCATGCTGTACATTTTTATAATACTACCATTTGTAAAGAGCTTCCAAATACATTATTACAGTTGATCTTCACAATCCTGGGCAGTAGGCAGGTATTAGAATTCCCACTCCACAGGAGATAAGGATAACTTCTGTAATTTGTCTTGAACAGCATACTAACCCATATTATCATTTTGAAGCTTATTTTTTTCCTATTCTGCGACATTTCCATTCTTATTTCTATCCACTGATGTCACAGTTCTTGAAAGGATGCTTATCTAGATCATATGCAAAACACAGAAACACTCATCTGGAAAAAAAGCAAAGGATCTCACCTACATTGCAAAATTATTCTTCCATGCTTTTTCCCATAATATCTATCATTATTTTACCTCTCATTTCTATGAAAAATGGAAAAAGAATCAACACATTCTGAAAAACCAACTGAGTATCAGGCACTGTATTACCCACCGCTACCTGTAATTTCATTTACTTCCCCCCCCAACAACCCTGTTCTCTATTATTGTTCCCATTTCACAGATAGGAAAACTAAAGCTCAGCAAGACTAAGTAACTTTTTCAAATTCACAAACGCAGCAAGAATAAAGATCAGAATTCAAATCCAGATGTCCCTCCAAGTCCAGTATACCCATCCTCCTCTCACATAAGCATGTATAATTGCAAAGAGAAGGGCATCAAAGTCATCTGTTCAAGTATATACCTTATAAAATTGGAACAGAAAAAAATTATGAATTTGAACTAATGGTTGCTCAACCACTAGAAACACTTTTGACTGCAGCTGGTCTGCTGCCAAAGCTGGCCTGAGTGATCCACCAGTCAAATGCTACAGGGAAGAAACCTGTACCAAAAGCCAAACTGTACTTAAAGGTGACAACAACCCATCCCAATTCAGCAACTGTCAGGACCTTCGACTAACACCTGAAGGAATGAATTTCTTTGTTTCAGAACAGCTACAATACCATTTTTTGACAGTGCAAGACTCCCTGCAGCGTTAAAATCTGTTTCAACCGTAGGTGTAGTTACTTCTCTAAGACAGAGGGGAAATAAATGCTCCAAAACCAGAGGTCACGACATAGCCAAAGATAATGGTTCTTTGGTGTAAGCCTTTTGAGCCAGGGACGTGGATAGGGGATTACCCCCAACAGTGGCTTTTACACGTCACAGTTCTATAAAGATCCCAGCTAGACACAAATTTACAGCGGCCAGCCTCCCTTGAATGCTAGCTGTGCAATTTATATTTCCTGATTTTGACGTACTACAGAAGGAAAATGCAGAAATACAATTTTTACGGGGTCTGCTGCTCGAAACAGGGTCACATAAGGTCCTCGGTTGGGCAGCCTGGGGACTACAAAGACGTCTAAGGCATTGTCCAGTATCTCGCAATTAAGATGGGATGACAAACAGGGAAACGTGTGCCCTGCTGACGTCATGGAACGGAAAGGGGTGGCGTCCTGCTGCGTCACCTCAACGTCATACAGCGCACGAGGGAAGTTAAGTGGGGAAGCAATTTCTCCAGGGGCAACATTCAAGAAAAACAAGTTGGCTCGGACCCAAAGAATGACCACCCCACTCTAGGGACCATCTAAAAAGGGATACTCTCCCTTTTCTCAAACTGTATGGTCCCCTCATCAGGAGGGCAGGAGAAAGGAGTCTGAGGTTACTGAGGGAGCAGGGGGCGGGCTAGATATGCAAAAAGAGCAGCCTCTGGCCTTGGGGGACTCGTTTTTGCGGAGACCAGCATGATGGGGATCAGCAGGGCATCTTTGGAACGGGGGCCTTCTCTATAGGAAGAGGCGGCGAGCCCTGGGCATACTTAAACCACGGTCCTGTGCACAGGCCACCTGTGCGACTCGGGATCCAACCTCCCCGCACCAGCCCCAGTCCAGGTACCTGGAACTTAGTCCGATCGGTAACCGGCGACTACGTGGGGTACAGGTTACCCGAGCGCGCCCCCGACTGACGCACAGACCTGCGCGCGCACCGCGAGCCGGATGCGTGCGCGCCCCGGGACGTCCCGCCCCGCCCCGCCCCCTCTGCGGCCCGGGAGCCGGGCGGCGTGCGCGCCCCCGGACGCACCGAGCCGGGCACTCGGAAGGGCGTCCCCGCAGCGCCTGAAAGGTCTTTGCTCCGCGCTGGCCTCGTGGGTGGCGAGCGGCGTGGAGCCTGGAACTATCAGAAGGGCTCTGTAACGAGAGGTGGTGCAGGGAGACCGTCCCGGGAAGAACAAAGGGCGGTTGGGGGCGGGGTTATTTCGGGCAGTCAGGTGGGCGACCCGCAGAGGCGTCTGGAAGGCCCGCGTCGTTAGGGAGCGTAAGAGCGGCCTTTCTGGTTACCAGGTCGGACAAAGGGCAAAGGTCGGCCTCCGGGTTGGAGAGCACCACCTTTGGGCAATGGCCGCATCTGGGGAACCCGGCCGGCAGTGGCAGGAGGAGGTGGCCGCGGTGGTAGTGGTGGGCTCCTGCATGACCGACCTGGTCAGGTTAGTCCGGCTCAGTACGCAGAGCCTGCGGTCGTGGGAGGGGGCGGACTGTGCTTGGCACCGGGGCTTTGGCGATGGTTCAGTGCCCGCTTTCGGGGTGAGCTACAGGTTTCCCTAGCCCGCAGCCTGCCTGCCTGGCGTGGAGGAGGCAGAATTTGAGTTGGTAAGGTGACTGTCAGGTTAGGGAACGTAAGGGGCCAGCGTGTAGTGGAAGCTCTTAACTGTTACTAGAAGCGCCTGCAAAGACCTGCTCCGGTTTTCTTGACCAGTCTCCTGAACCTGTCCCCTGACTAGCCTGAGTAACTTTGGTCAAGTCATTTTATCTCTGAGAACGTGCCCAGCTCCCAGGGTTGTTATGAGGACTAAATGAAGGAAAGTGTTTTGTGAACAGTGACGTGAGCCAGGTTGGGTATTATTCGTCTTAACTTGAATGAGTGGAGCTGGGGTCAAAAAAGGCGATCAGTCAGTCACCTTCCATCATACTGACTGTTGGCATTCCTGCAATAGTTCATATTTACACCTTGTTTTCGGTATTAGTATCAGTATTTGGGCTATCTTATGGCAACCCGAGTGTGAGTCAAAATAACCCATAAACACAATGTTTACAACCATTTAAAAAAAAGATCAAATAATGAAAATATGCTAAGTGAAAACAAGGTTAGATGGAGAGACTCCTCATTTGTCTTTTTTTTAAATGAAAATGGCGGAGTGCTTAGCTGGCTCAGTACTAGAGCACAAAAGTCTTGATCTTGGGGTTGTGTGTCCATGCCCCACCTTGGGCTTAGAGTGTACTCAAAAAAGAAAGAAAATGGCTTTTCTGATTATAAAAAATAATATATGTTCATTGTTTAAAAAAATCAGATATTCCAAGAAAATTCTACCATTCAGATTGCTTCCATTTGATATTTTTGTGAATGACTTTCTAAATATGCTGTTTTTACATTACAAAAATTAAAAATGATCAGGCATACTACAGTAAGACCTCATCTGTCCTGCAACCTTGCTTTTCCAAAGGATAGCAGAGAGCCTGGAAATAAGTAAAAGGGTCTTGGGAAAATCAAGTCACCAAATCTCTGTACCACCTGTGTTTTACTTAGAAAATAGTTCCAGGATCTGTATGTAACCAGTTTACTCTTTCATTGCTTAAAATATTTATAAGCTAAGTTTTCAAATTTCCAGACCAAGAGTAGAAAGGGGGAGAGACTGCTAGTGCAGGTATAGTGATTGTCAAAAAAGTTATTTTCTAGGTGCACTGGCAAAAGAAAGCTAAACAATTTTCCCATGCACCCTACCTGAATAAGTGTCAGGTTTAAAATTCAGAGCCACTTTCTTCTTAGTCTGAGCATTATGTGAAGATTGACCATCAACATTAAGGATAATTATACTTCATAAAATGAATGCTTTTCATACTTGGGAGAGGGTGGAGTGTCAAAGGCTCATGTAGCATTTGTCGGGATTTTAATTTAAGAGCTAGAAGAGTTTGGGGTCCCTGAATGGCTCCGTCAGTTAAGCGTCCAACTCTTGATTTCAGATCAGGTCATGATCTGAGGGTCATGAGATTGAGCTCCACGCAGAGCTCCACGGAGCCTGCTTAAGATTCTCTCTCTCCCTCTGCTCCCCACCCTTAAAAAATAAAAAAAGATATAGAGGAATTAAGAGATTATTTAACCCAGCCCTTCAGTTCATAAAGGAGTAAACTGAGGTCCAGAGAAATAAAAAACTCTTACGTTGTATATAACCTTTCTAATTTTTCTTCTCTCGCCATTTTCTTTCCTTCTCTCGCCATTTTCTTTCCTTTGTAAAATAACTAGATTTCTACTTCTCATGAATCACCAGTAAAAATTTTACTCCCTTAGAGACTCACGGCTCTTCTGCAAACTTCTTATGGTTGCTGATTACTCCTGCCTCTGACGATCTTTACAAAATACCTGAGTATAGAATTTTTATTTAAAACCCTGCATCTGTGATAAACTTGAGTCTAACTTTCCTAGTTATGGTACATACCATGATTGTGTTAGTTTCCTCTTGCTGCCAAAACAAATTGACACAAACTTAGTGACTTAAATAATATAAATTTAATATAGTTCTGGAGGTCAGAAGTCTGACACAGATCTCACTGAGCTAAACTCAAGGTGTCTGGAGGCTCTAAGGGAAATCTGTTTTCTTGCCTTTTCCAGCTTCTAGAGGCTGCCCACATTCTTTGGCTCATGGCCCCTTCCGTCTTCAAAGCCAGCAGTGGTCAGTCAAGTCTTTCTCACATGGCATCACTCTGATGCTCACTTTCTCCCTCCCTCTTCATTATAAGAACCCTTGTGATTATATTGAACCCAAATGGATAATTCAGGATAATATCCTTATTTTAAGTTAGCTTATTAGCAACCTTAATTTCCCTTGCCGTGTTACGTAACATAAGTTCTGGGGGTTAGGAATGTAGACCTCCTTGGGGCAGGGTGGGGGGGACATTATTTTGCCTACCACAGTGATGAAGCTTATAGTCAAAAACTCTTACAATACTTAGAGCTTGGGGGATCACTGAAGCCCATCATCAGTTTAGTCTCTACATTTTACAGGTGAGATAACTAAGAGACTAGTTAGATGACTCACCCCAAATCACACAGCCAGTTAGTGGCACAGTGAAAGCTGGAAACCCATGTTTCCCAAGCTTTATCTTTTCATTATATCATTCTGCCTCTACCTCTGGCTGGTATTTATTGCCCTTTTCATCTGCAGTTCATTTGGAAGCTTACAGTGTGTGCATTCATTGTGTACTTCGTAAGCTGATAAAGAACATCTAAGGATTTATAATCTTCAGGTCTAAAGATGGTATCTTCGTGACAGTCCCTTACTTTATTTCTTGGTTTAACTGGAGCCAGCCTGGACACCAGTGCCTATACTGTAGAATGACTGCAGAAATAAAACTACTTCCGTAGCCAGGCCCTTGGATGCTCTTGGACAGCATCCAATCCAATTCACTTTCTATATTACATTACTGTGTGCCAGACACTGCTAATTCAATCAATGAGCAACTTTTTTTTCATGTCTAATTTCAGTTTGCTATGAATAGTAAGCTCTGTGTACTAATAATTTTAAAACATCATTAGCTCATCCAACATGGCAAACAGTGAACATTATTTAATACCCCCCTATGTTTATCATTACTCTCTTCTTGAACACTCATCTCTGAAGTTCCACAATGCAAACATAAGAGAAATCAAACTTGTGGAAAATTAAGTCAGAGTTCCTCCAAAGACTGGATTCCGAAAACTCAACAACAGATGAACTTCTTGAGAGATTAAGCTCACAGATCTTTGTTAATCATGCTTTCACTAATAATCTTTATTTCTTATGACACGTATCACCCATGTTTTATTCACTCGGCAAATATATATTGACTTTATATATATATATATGCCAGGTACTCCCCTAAGTGCAGATGATGCAGCTGTGAAAAACACAGCCAAAAATCTCTGCCTCGTGGAGCTTACATTCTAATGGAAGAGACCATATCAGTAGAAATAAGTAAAATGCGTAGTATGTTAGATAAATGCTAAGGAGGAAAATAAGGCATGAAAGGAAGATGGGAGTAGTGATTTTAGGTCCTTGCCCACAGAAAGCCTTGCTGAGAAGGTGATTTTGAGTAAAAACCTAGAGGAGGAAAGGAAGCAAGCTATACAGATACCTGGGTAAGAGCATATGCAAAGGCCCTGAGGTGGAATCAAGCCTATTGTGATCAGTGAACAATAAGGAGTCCAGTGTGGCTGAAGAAGAAAGAAAGGGAGGGGGAGGGCAATTAATGATTAAAGGATGTTGGGTCATACCCTGAATAAGATGAAAAGCCATTGGAGGGCTTGAGTAGAGGGGTGACCTAATCTGATTTACATATTAATATCATCACTATGGGGGCTGTGTGAGAACAGACTGAAGGAAGGCAAAGGCAAAAAAGGGGAGACCAGTTCAGAGTCGTTAAAATAATCCAGACAAGAAGTGATGGTAGCTTGAAAGCAGTCCAAGTGAGGAGAAGTGAGCATCTTTTTATTATATTTTGAAGGCAGAGCTGACAGGATTTGCTGAGGACTACAGATGGGTCAGGAATTACTCCCAAGTTTGTGGCCTCTGCACATGGAAGGGGAAGCTGACCTTTGCCGAGAAACAAAAGACTGGGAGCAGAGCAATCTGGATTAGGGGGAGGGCGGTATCAGGAGCTGGGCGTGGACATGTGAGATTTGAGGTGCTTGTTAGACATCCAACTGAGGCCGTCAAGAAGACAGATAAAGGAGTTTGGAGTTCAGAGGGTAGGACCAGCTGGAGATACAAATTTGAGAGTCGTCAGTGTATCGAGGATATTTGAGGCCGTGAGGCAGGATGAGATCACTGAAGGTCTGAACTCCTAGGGCACTCCAACATCTACAGCATCCTTTCTTTACATAATTTATCTCCCGTCTCCCAGTCTCTCTTACCCCTAAAACTTGCTTTGAGACAAGCTCAATACAAACCCATGTTTACATTTCCATGGTGATAGACTATGATGTCAGCTAAAAGCCTGTGTTATCCTTTTACATGCTCCAATTAAAAGTGATGGCTTGAGAGAGAAGGCCCATGTTCAACCAAGCATCTAAATTTAATCCTTGGCAAGTCAGGAAATGATTGCTTAATTCTCAAAAGATTTTAATTGGATGGCGGAATAAGTGAATTTAGAAGCTTTTCGATCCAAAGTGGATGAAACGTAGGACCTAGATTACTTTTTTAAAAAGCCAAAAATATATACCATACCTAGAAAAGGGTACATGTGTCTAACATATTACAGTAACCTCTAACCTGCATTCCGCTGGAAGCCTCTTGACTTGTCATATTTGGAACTGAAAAATCTCTTCTGCATCGCATTTTCAGTAAAGTAAAAGCCAGAGGAATGTTGACCTGAGGAGTGTCACGCATTCCCAGTGTTAGAGGAATATCCTTTATTATCCTTTCTGCTCCTAAAGTTGGTCTTGAAAGTTGCCTATCAGTTACCAACTCTTAAATTAGTATTTTGGCAAATATGTTTCTGTCAACCAAATTCCCTAACATCAAAAGAGAGCATTCATGGGAAATTTGCTAATTTTGGTCCCTTTGAGGAAAACACATTAAAAAGTAAACTGCAAAACAAAACAAAAAAGTAAACTGCACACGACAAAGCAAGCACACCTACCGTGCGGTATTATGAACAAGTTCCTTTAGTGATCCATGCCCTTGCCAGCTCTTCACACCCTAGCGTCTGCCCTGTTGGGAGAGGAAGGTTGGGTGGGCTTCGTGACAGATGTCTCTTCACTATTTTGGTTACTTGTGTACATTGTTGAAAGATGGGGACTGTGCTCAGTGCTAGGGATACTGCAATGAGCAAAACATGGTCCTTGCTCCCGAGGAACTTCTAGTCCAAGGGAGAAGGCAGACACAGAGAGAAATCATTGCAGTGATGCGGTAAGTGCCTGCAGGTTCTGTGGGAGTACAGGGAAAAGTGCCTGGATGGGATGCTTCCTGAGCCAACCTTTAGAAAATAAGCAGGTGCTAGCCCAGCAAAAAAGAGGAGAGAGCGCATTCTGGCCAGCTGGGATAACCCTCAGGAGCAAAGTCACGGCTGTGGGTATACACAGAGCGTGCTGAGACAGCCACTACTGGGTCCGTAGACCATCAGAGGTAAGATGTTGCCGAAAGGCCTGGTCAGCCATGCTGAGGCACTTGGGTTTTATTCCGTAGGCCCTGGGAACCAATAAAGGGCTCAAAGGACAGGAATGACATTTCCCATAGCTCCATGGCTGCCAAAGTGAGGATAATGCCTGCTCTAACCCATCTGACAAACGTATCGTGAAGCTCCAATATGAACCGTTTGTGATTATTCATGATGATGGGAATGTGAAAGAGGCATGAGCACCAAAAACCAAAAATTGTAGATAAGTGAAAATTTTTAATAATTGATTCCAGAATGCATTATTTTTTGTATGCTGATTTATCTAATTATATTTCCTTAGGATAAAATTAATTCCATTTGTATTTCTTTAACCTACACCAGCAGATGGCAGGAAGAAGTAGCCTAGATGATTACAATGTGGTGACAGAAGTCATTTTGAAATTTAAAGTTTACTATAATTAATTGGCAAAATAGGAAATAAAATACCGGTTTTGTAGTTATTTGTCACTATTCATACTTGCCTTCTTCAATGAATTAAAATGTTTTTCATCAGGGGGCGCCTGGGTGGCACAGCGGTTGGGCGTCTGCCTTCGGCTCAGGGCGTGATCCCGGCGTTATGGGATCGAGCCCCACGTCAGGCTCCTCAGCTATGAGCCTGCTTCTTCCTCTCCCACTCCCCCTGCTTGTGTTCCCTCTCTAGCTGGCTGTCTCTATCTCTAATAAATAAATAAAAAATCTTTAAAAAAAAAATGTTTTTCATCAGGAACTTCGATGAATGCTTTAGTCTCACTAGTTCCCCTTCTGCTCTATTTTTCTGCATCCTGATTTTCCCACATACCTTATTGCATCCCCTGGTTGTCCAGTCCCCTCTCACTAATCCCCCACACACACATTTCTCCTGCCCTCTCCTCTTGTGCATTCTAGCTCCGGGATTAGCTCCATCTCAGTCTCTCTATCCAGGCTTCTCTTCCTTGTCCAGAACTTTGCTCAGCTGGGAGGCAGGAGGTCTGTGTATAATTATTCAAAAAGATTTAGTTGACATCTGATGGCATTTTAATTTTTAAATATGTTTCTAACTACTTGACCTCTGTGCCTCTCCCAGTGCTTTCTGTACTCAGTCTTCAGTCTTGTGTCAGAGGGATGAAGGAGGATGCAGCCCCTTTTTGCTTCCTTTATTCTGACCATATTGCTTTTTAATAACTGGTTTACTTCTCTCCTTGGGCCACGCTTGTACACAGCACTTCTGCACTGCTCTCACCTCACTCTGACTTCTTGCATACACAGGCATCTGTCATCCCAACTATCTCTATAAATGTCTTTTAAGGTGCAGACCATTCATTCAAAAATATTTACTTCTGGGGGCGCCTGGCTGGCTCAGTCAGTTAAGCGGCTGGCTCTTGATTTCCACTCAGGTCATGATCTCAGGGATCGAGCCATGTGTTGAGCTCCGTGATCAGTGGGGAGTCAGCTTGAGGATTCTCTCTCCCTCTCCCCCTCCCCACCATGTGCATGCTCTCCCCCTCTCTAAAATAAACAAATATTTACTTCTGAGCATGATGGAGTGACTAGTACCAGACTTACCTTCCCACCAGAAACAACAAGAAAATGGGGTATATAAGGGACAAAATATATGAAGCAGCTATTTCAGATGTTAGACAATAGGCATGTTATCCAGACAAGAAAGGAAACAAACAGATGGGTCCTAGAGGCATGTTACTGACCATGGCACAGCGAGAAGAAACTCAAGGAAGTATGGCAATATCAGTGAGTCGAGAAAACTGAGTTCATAGCTTAGGGAGACTAAGGTGGCTAGAATTTGTGGGAACATGTACTGGAGAGGAAAGAGCTAATCAGCGAAAGGTCTAGAAGTCTGCATGGGAGTCCCCTTGAGTCTGTTGCTAAATAATACATGGACATACATAGAGACTCCACAAAGCTGGGCCACTACTAGAGAGCTCTAAGCTGAACATTTCCCAGAACTTATACAGGAATGGGAGGTATTGCGTTCTATTTGGCCAGAGACATTTTTGAACCCTTGGAGCATTCAGTAGAGATCCCAGAAGGACCACAACTTAGTAAAAGGGGTAAACTTGCCCTAAGTAAAGGCTACTCTGAAATCTCCCTAATAAATCTCAAAATCAATCCTCAAAAGGATCAAACAGATAAATTATTTAGCTGCCCAAAAAACCAAAGTTCAACCCTTTGGAAAAACACAACAAAATTAAGACACCCGACTGTAACATTTGCAATATTCAGCATTCACTCAAAAATCAATAGTCATGCAAAGAATCAAGAAAATATAATCCATAACCAAGGGGGGAAAGCCAATCAAAATTGATACAGAGAAATAGCCAGGATGGTGGAATTAGCAGAAAAGGATTTTAAAGAGCCATTATAAAATGCTCAGTGATTTAAAGAAAAACATGAACGTAGGAGAAAAGTGGGAGATACATAAAAGAACCAGATAGAAGTTCAAGAAATGAAAAATGCAATTTTTGAAATGAAAAATCACTTGATGGGCTTATCAGCAGAGTAGACATTACAAAAGAAAGGATCAGTGTACTTGAAGACAGATTATCTAAATTGAAGCATAGAGGGAAAAATGACCAAAATACACAGAATCTTTGTGATGTGAGACAAAGAGTCTGTCGTTTGTGTAATTGGAGTCTCAAAAGAGTGGGTGAGGCGTGAGGCACAAAAAATATTTGAAGAAATAATGGCTGAAATTTTTTCAGATTTTATGAAAATTACAAACGTGTAGACCTAAGAATTTCAGTGAACCTCAAGCAGGATAAGCATACTGTAAACCACAAAGCACATTGTAATCAAATTCCTGCAAACCAATTATAAACAGAAACTCTTAAAAGCATCCAGAGGGGGTGATAAACAGACATTACACATAAGGGAACAAAGATTCATTGCAGACTTGCAAGCCAGGAAAAAAAAAAAAATCTTTAAAGTGCTTAAAAAATAAACTGTCAACATAGAATTT
The DNA here is from genome assembly GCF_002007445.2 of Ailuropoda melanoleuca. Lineage (NCBI taxonomy): Eukaryota > Metazoa > Chordata > Mammalia > Carnivora > Ursidae > Ailuropoda > Ailuropoda melanoleuca. The sequence continues at coordinate 122,830,684 of NC_048221.1, forward strand.
TATATCCTTCAAATAAGAAGGGGAAATGAAGACAGAAAAACAGTATCTGAGAGAATTTATCACCAGAAACTCACACTACAATAAATATTGAAGGAAGTTCTTTAGGCAGAACCGAAATGGTACTAGATGGAAGCTGAGATCTACCCAAAGGAATGAAATGCCCCAGAAATGCTTAATATATGGACTTCTTTCCTCCATTTCTTAATCTCTTTAAAAGGCAACTGATGGCTTAAATAAAAAATAACAGTACAGTGTTGTAAGCTTTATATCATATAGAAGTAAAATATGTAACAATACTAGCACAAAGATTAGGAAGGGAAATAGAAGAATAAATTACAAGTAAAGTGGTTTAGTAATGTTTGAAAATAAGCTGTGATAAGTTAAAAGATGCTCGTTTTCCCCCTTGATCAATCACTTTTTAAAACAGAAAAAAGGGAGGGGCACCTAGCTGGCTCATTCAGTGAAACACACACGACTCTTGATCTCAGGGCTGTAAGTTCGAGCCCCATGTTGGGTATAGAGATTACTTAAAAATAAAATCTTTTTTAAAAGATAGGGGAAAAAGGAGTTAATCACATCAGTAGTGAAGATGAAATGGAATACAGTTAATCCAAAAGAAGATAGGGAGAGAGGAGAGAGATAAATGAGTATTATAATGTCAGACAGTGATATGGATCTGAAGAAAATCGCTAGGAAGCAATGAGTGTTCTTCCCATGAACACTCTCACATTTCTGCATGATCAGGACTTTCTAAGCAAAGATCACCAGCACCAGGATTAAAGAATATTTGAATGGCAAACAAACCTTGCAAGTCAGAGACTTCTGGAGAGATTTAGGGACTTCTTCCTTGGACACATTTATTTACATTCTAGGGGTTATAAACTTAGAGACCTCCCACTCCTTCACTCCCTTGAGAGGATTCGTTTATATTACAAAGCAAAGGTCACCAGGCAGTCTTTTCTCCCTTTCCTTCTTCCCCACCCTGGAGGGGAGGAGAAGCAACAGCTGTGTCAGCTTCTATGTAAACTCCCAAGAATTCATTATTTGGAAGTTCCTCTCATGTCACCCTGGGGGAGAGTGGGACACAGAGAACTAATGCAATTATGAGTAATTAAAAAGCTGTCTCTGATCCAGAAACATAGTATTCCTTGTCAGAATGAATGAACACTTAACAAAAATTAGGAATAGGGACATCTCCTGTAAGGTGGTCTGGGAAGGCCTCTCCTAGGAGGGAACATCTGAGCAGAGATGGGAAGGAAGGCAGCCACATTAGACCATAACGTACTCCTCTTTATTGCTTCCCGTGCCTAGCACACTTTTTCACACAAGCAAAATTTAAATAAGATTCAAGGATAGGATACTCTGAAAGGCTGGCCACTTGTGACCAATATTCTTCATATCTATTCTATAAATTCAAGAATAGCTACCTCTTCAGGCAAAACTACTTATTAGCCCCAGACTGATTAGGAAAAAATAGGAGTTAATAATCAAAATCAGTTTTAAAAAAAATGGTTTAAAGCATAATTCAGCTTTCATTCCCTTAAATCCTATGTCTGCAGATTTAGGGTTAGGAACCACAGAATGAAGATTCGAAGCTAAGTTTTGTTTTTGGTTTTTTTCGTTTTTTTACAGAGCTAGAAAGAGAGATCACTAGGTTGGTTTGGAAATGACGCTCGTTCCTGTAAATGGGACATACACAAATGCTGAGAACAGATACGGTTGAAGAGTACAGGCAGCAGGAATAATAAATGAGTGTGATGAATTTTAATTGGGCAATAATAGTACAATCCCCTATTATAGAGGCATACAAGCTTGCAGCCAGAAGAAGAAAGGGTGGGATGCAAAAAGCCAAAAAGCAACATATTCCTCGACTTTGGGCTGGAGCCGGGATCGTGTGACCTCTTTGGTCGAAAGACTTCTCATCCCTCTTTCACCAGGTCATTCCTTCCTTTGGTATGAATCATCTCTGAGAGTCTGTAACAAGCACATCACTGTCAAGAAGCTAAAAGCAATTGATTAGTTGTTCTGATAACACCTGTCAGTGAAATAAGTCAGAGCACAAAACCCAGGCATTTAAGGAGTTGACAAGTATTATTAAACCTGTTTTGCAAGAGAAGAAGCTGGTTCAAAGAGGGGAAAGCTGTCAAAGGGAATACAATCAGTAAGTGGCTCAGGCCTGCTGCCTTGCGCAAGGAGTCTCTAGCCACGTGACCTCTCAGGGCCCAGAAGACTGCGGGGCCATTATGAACATATAGCAGTGTTTCCTCCTGCGCAAATTTAAAATGTGACATTTTTAAAGCTACGAAGTTGTTTTAAATTCAGATATATTTCTTATGATTGGTTTTCTCTGCCTGGGTTTTTTCCCTCATTCAGAAACTTCACTCTATGTTTAATTTTTAAATGGTAGCAACAGTGTATTACTACCAGTACACTGCTCCCTTTTTATTTTCCTTTGAGCACTTTGTCCTTGGTGCCCTGCTAAATGTCATGTTTGAATTGGGGCAAATCAGAGCAATGCTTTCATCCAAGGGATGGTGCTCTGTGCAGGTCCTTTCTTGAGCCAGACCCTAATTTCATGATTTTAATAAGGAAAGAGATAGGAAAGCCTAGGTCAAGGTAAATTAGGATTTATAATTCCCAAATGCTTCTGCCTGTCTGTAACTAACTTTCTAGTTGCTCTCAACTCTGCTTTCCACTCCAATTCATTTACTTTTAAAAAAAGAAAAATCAATAAGCAGTAAACTGTCTTAGTATCGGTTCAATAGAAAGGTCCAAGACAAAGGTTTAAGAGCGTATAATCTGTGCAGGACTATAATCCAGGGAGCAAGAAAAGCCTTTACAAAGACACTTGACATGTTTAACTAACTGGTTCCTCAATGCTGCGGACAGCTGGGGAACCATGACAAAGGAACAGAAACCCTGGAATGGAAAACGAGTGGCACTGGGCAAGGCTGTGTTAGGTTGAGCCTACAAGGAGCCAGCTACCAGCCCAGGTAGCTGGAAAAAGATGCTGAGAAGCCAGATGAGCCTGAAATAGTAACAAGTGGCTTCCCATAATGCACAAATATATTCTTGTTGCATATACCTCTGTGTATAAAGTAAAACATGAACTTCTGCTCCCTCTCTCCACCCTTTTCATGGATACCTGTCATTAACATTTCATTTTCTGTGCATTTACATATTATGAGGACATATACTATCTTTTTATTTTTAAAAAACATGAGTTGGGGCGCTCCCCTTTACTTGTTAGATGCTGTCTGATTCACGAATCGCTTAATAAAGCCAATTTGATCTTTAAAAGAGAAAAAAAAAACATGAATCAGATCATAATAATCTCATGCTCTGACATGTTTTCTTTTTTTTTTTTTTTCACTCATATATTGCTTGCATCAGGGTTAGGATTTATTACGTTGTCAGCAAGTTGCTTTTGTCCCAGAGAGGTATACTAGAAAACACCGATTTAACATTTGTTGAATTAATACGTGAATGAAGAGTGATAGTCTGATTTCTAGTTACAGTTCCTACTTACACGAGAGGAGTGCTGCTAACACCGGGAATGCAGTGGGCAAGGTCTGGTAAACCGCGGAACTGTCATTGCCAGATAATTGAACATCCCCGCCAGTCTCCTCCTTCCCATTCATCAGCACCTCCAAACCTGCAGTTCAGAAGTAGGAGTGGAAGCTACACAGGGGAGACACAGAGAAGAAAGGTGTGGGGGGGAATAATCTTCCCTCTTCCCTTCTCAGTGCTTGGCTGAGACCCCGGTTATAAAAGACTGATTAACAAGAGAAAAACAAATGTATTAATCTGTATGCCCCAGGTACACATGGGAGATGCCCAGGGGAAAAGGAGTAACTCCCCAAGGTGATTAAGAATTCAGGGATCCTACTAGGGACGGGAGAAGGGGGAGGCCTCTTAGGGGAGAGTAAATGACTTAGGAAAGATGAACTGGCCCTCAGTAGAATAAAGAGGAGGTATGACGATGTTTGTGACAAAGTTTGTCCGGGTGTGGGGTTGACTTCTAATCTGTGACAGTCCGTCCTTGCTGGTTGATGAAACTTCCAGGGAGGGGATTCATGGCTGTTGAGTCCTTTGGGGGGACTGGTCTTTAGGCAGGTAAGGGGCAGTTCAGAGAAAGCCTCTCCCTCCATTTGCTACTTTTCACGTGCCTACAGTTCAATATAAGCAGTATACCAAAGGCATATTTGGCCAGCGTGTCCTGAGCTCCTCCAGTCATATTCTGCTACCCTTCAGGGAGACAAGGGAAGTCTCTTCAAAAAATTCACTCAGTCAAAAAAATATGTTAAGCCCATGCTAAGTGTCAGGCACTCTGGATAAAATGGAGAACATGACAGACTTGGTCCTTGTCCCCATACAGGGAGAGTCTACAATTGAAGGAAGAAAGAAAGAGTAGGGCAGAGATACAGAAAGAAAAGAATGGAATTCCAAAGGAGGGAGACGTCTATTTCAGTGATGGCTAAATGAGTACGGTGCTTGTGTTAATATAAGTTGTTTAGAAAGGAGTTTAAATCCCAGCCATCTGCTCCCACAACAAACACATAACACTGTACGCCCAATTTCACTCCTCCGTCCCATATATCCACGTCCCAATAATCATCTGCTGATATAGTTTTCATGATTTCCCACGGCCAATAATAAAGATGTACTTGATTCAAACCAGAGTACTGTGACCCAGATCTAAGCATAAATATAGTGAAGTCATAAGTTTCTATACCGACAGTATTACTAATTAAGTTATTTGGCCTGTTTTGAGCCACAGTGGATATTTTTTCTTTTGAAGGTTGTTATAGATGTTGTTTGTAGCAGCATCAATAAGCCAAGAATTCACATAGTTACCCAGTCGCACAGATTACTCATCATTGCCTGCTCATAACAGAATCCTAAAATGTTTAAGATTTCTGATGCAAATCAAAATCTCATCATCACTTGTCATTGCTAAATTAAATGACAGGATAATAACATTACATTAAAACCATTTTTCTCTTGATTGAGTACCTTTTTCAGAAGTGAACCTTGTAGATGGATATTTTTTTCATCAGTACTATAAATGCATTTAGAATAGGAGGTAAAAATAGCATGAAAAGGGGAGGAGTGGAATAGAATGTTTTCAAATTATTGATGAGTCTCTTTTGAATCTCAAATAACCATATTTGACACCGCGGTGCTAGGGAATGGAGTAGTTGAGCCCAATTTACTGAGACTTTTCGAACTACATAAAGGAGGTGCACAGGTTGAACTTGGTCATGATCGACACCATCGTGTGTTCTTGGCATCAGTGATAGGTTATTCCATTGCAAACAGGCGATTAGTGACCTGTAGGCACTGGCATTGTCCTGATACTCTGATATTAGGCATAAGATACTGGTTTCAGATACGTTACAGCCTAGGTGGGAAATGATTATAATTTCAGATCTGCCAAAACAGAGTAGGTTCTCAGTGGACTTACTGTCGTGAACTTCCCCCTTGGCCTTTCTTGCCCATCTAAAGCTAATTAAGGTTTTTGGTCACACCTGCCATCGCTCCATCTGGCCCCCCTCACCCACTTCTTTGTGGCCATCCAGTCCTCATGCTACTCAGGGCCATCTTCCTCACTCACCCTCACACCCAGGACTCTTTCTGTTTTCACATCTTCTGTCCTTTAAAGATGTTGTTTCTTCACATCTTCCACTTTAATGTTACGAAAATCATACCATGGAGAAAACCTCTTACTCTGACTTTTTGTCTCGTTTACTACAACCCTCACCAGGCAGTTAACAGGTAAGTAAAAATCCTTAGCTCTTGGAGAAGTCCACGAAGGTAGAGACTGAAACAGGGTTGGCTAGGAGTCAACAATAGTTGAATCTGGGTGATGAGTGCATGGGGGTAGAGAAGTGAATATATTGTTTTCTCCAATTTTATAGGTTTGAAATTTTCTATAGTAAAACTTTTAAACTAAACTTAGCTCTCTAGACTTTTTTTTTTTAACAGATGCTCTTTTTGAGTCAGTACCTGAAATGGGTGGTGTACAGGATGGTCTGGGACTAACACCTGATCCTGCCATCAAAATAATAACCACTCCCACCCCACCTGCCAGGAAACAAATGGGATTCCTTAGTGCCTGAATTGCAGCTTCCCTCTTCTTAGGTCCTGAGCGTGGTTACCAGAATCCTGGTACACTTCCTACTTCTTATTAAAGTGACCAGATTAACCTGTACAGAAACACACATTGATTAACTTGGTCCATTCATCAAGTCCCACTGTGAATAAAGGTCTGTGCTGGGCACTGGGAGTCAGAAGTGACTTCCCTCCAAGAGCTCCCCGTGATGGGAAACGGAGGCACTCGTGGGCACTGCGACACAGTAGACTCTAGAAACGGTCACCTGAAGTGGATCTCCAGTAGCGCGGCTGTGGGACTGTGGGAGGGAGTGGGGACGGAAAGGCTTCCTGTCAGCAGGTGCATTCTGGACAGTGAGGCCACCCACTGAACGTTATCTTAAAGGAATAGGTGATCTTCTCTGCTTCTGCTTGCATTCTGATTGCTCAGACTAGACTCTATCCGAGAACCTTGTTTCTCTCTCTTCTGAAGAACTTCAATTGATTGCAGTTACCAATGTGCCTTTTCTTCCCTTCTCTTTTTAAATTATGGCAGTCTTACTTCTCGTTTGCCAAAAACCGGAGAAACCATCCATGGACATAAGTTTTTTATTGGCTTTGGAGGGAAAGGTGCCAACCAGTGTGTCCAAGCTGCCAGGCTTGGAGCAAAGACATCCATGGTATGCAAGGTAAGTGTAAAGTACAGTGGACAGGATTCTAGAGGCAAGGGTCTGGTTTTAAGACTTGAGTTGATTGTTTTTATTTTTTAACTATTTTAAAGGGAACAATTCTGTGGCATTTAGTACAGTCACAATGTTGGACAACCACCATTCTCTTAGTTCCAGAACATTTCTGTCATTCCAAAGTAAAACTCCTTACCATGAAGCATTTTCCCCCCCATCTCCCGCCCCCACCACCTGCCCCTGGCATTCACCAATCTGCATTCCGTCTCTGTGGATTGATCTATTCTGGAGATTTCCTCTAAATGGAATCATAAGATATGTGACATTTTGTGTCTGGCTTCTTTCACTGAGCATAATATTCTCAAGGTTCATCTACCTTATAGCATGTATCTATTTTATTCCTTTTGTGGCTGAACAATATCCCGTTGTATAGACGATAATTTGTCTATCCACTTGTCTGTTGATGGACACCTGAGCTGTTTCCACCTTTCGGCTGTTGTGAACGGTGCTGCTGTGACCGTGCATGTGCACGCACTTGCTTGAGTATCTGCTTTGTATTGTTGTCAAAGATTGAAAGAGGAGCGAGTCCTTTTCCTTATCCTTTATATTCGTTTCTGCCTCACCGAGTGCTCTGGGAAGTAGCTTAATGCTGCATTCCTTTAACTTCCTGAGCTGCTAAGTGAAGGGTGAGAAGTGAGACGAACTCGCCTACCCCACTGGGTTTCTCTGGTCCAGACTCTAAGCAGCACAAGTCATCCTGTTTTTAGCAGTTTTTGCTACAACACAGCTTTTGGAAACTTGGTCTAATAACTGGTGAGTCACTTATCTCTAAGTTATTTCTTCTAATGCTAGCTCTCGGATCAGAAGGGAATCTGGGCTTTTATGAACTACCCATAACTAATCCTTAGGCATAGTTCTGTTTTCAGGTATATAAGGAAATGACACGTAAAATACAGTAGTCCCTATTTCTAGCCATCCAACTGAAATCCTTTGAAAATAAAATTGGCTACCGAAGGTTCAACATTTGTGTGTTTAATGAAATTTTAAGATGCTAGCATTACTGGGATAACACGAAAGATAGTTTATTTTAGGAAAGCTAGACTCGGTCTACACAGGAAAGGATAAGAAAAAACTGAGAAATTTGAAAGAATGAGCTTGCTTCTGTGAGCTGGGTCAGTTTTACCAAAATTTCTCTGCAGTGTCGTTTCCCGTCGCATACAGCGCTCTTCTCTCCACAGGAGTCTTTCAGTGATGTACAAATGATACAATTATCATTTCATCTGCTAATGAACTGTAGTTTTATTTCTAATTTATGAGAAACCTGATGAAATTCTCATCTAGCTGTTTGGTCAAAAACATTCACATGAAGCACAAGATTCAAAGTAAGAAACACACATCTTCTAAAGGTTGAACTCTTGATTTTAAGTGTCAGTTAATCAGCCATTAATTATTGATGACCTAATACATGCTAGGAATTGTGGGGCTTGGAGAAGGAGCTGTAGGCCTGATCGATCCTATACTTGATTAGAAATGAAGGGGCTGGGGAGTCATCAGATGGTGCTGACTTAACATGTCCTGGGAGCTGGAGAAAGGAGGCTATTTCCTGGCTGGGAAAACGTGGACAGAGAATTGGTATTGGAAGCAAAGTACCAAAAATGGCTGCTCTGGGAAGAGAGGAGTTCCCTCGAGCTGGAGCCGTAAAAGGAGAGATTAGAGAACCCCTCTTGGAAGCTTCATAAATGCTATTCATGTAGCCATGAAAGTCAAAATTGGATGTCCCCTGGGATCTCATCCAACTCGAAGATTGAAATTGGTGTTATTTTAGGTCTGTTGAATTTGAGGCAAAGAGAAACGCAAAATAGAAAATATTTGAGTTGTGGAACTGAACTTGGGAAGTGAATCATACAACCCTCAGGAGTGGATGTGAGAGGAATAGACAGCAGAGGGCTGTATTTGGGGAAATGTTACAGTCAGGAGTTTGATAAAGCCACGGTGCTGTTTGTTTTATTCTGGTCTGCGTATGACAGTTTATGGTAGCACCTGAACAGTTGCGCAGCCTGCTCCTAGCCGCTGTGTCCCGATGCAGCCGTCGGCCGCTCAGCCCTGCAGTCGGCTTTAGCTTGGGTGTCGGTACAGACAGGATAAGAAAGCGTGGCTTCAGCCAAAACCCACACGGGGTGACTTTGCTTACACAGCCTGGAATCGTTAGACACCAATTTCTCTAAGCTTAAACAGACTGCATAATATTCTTAGACTTCTTCAAAAGAAAATATCCTTTTTATAATAGAAGCTATTGTTATCCATTCATCGTGGTATTTTTCCATGGTGAAGTATATTCTTATTAAGCAAAGTAGCCAACCTGCTGTATAGCAGTTTTTTTAAGATGACAAATTCCAAGTAGAAACCAAAATCATGAAATGACTCAAGGTAAAAATGAACAGATGGAGCAAAAGAAAAACAGGTAGAAAATTTCCTTCAGTTTTCTTAGCAACATTAACTTACCTACAACCGCCCTGCAACCAACTAAAATCCAAGCTCTGGTGAAGTAAGACTGTTTGATGGCACATGCAAAACAGCTCATACTGAGCTCAGGGGAATTATTTGCCAAGATATTTTCACAAGGACTATTAAGCAAGAGCCCATCATATGCATCCAGTGAAACATGTAATCATGAAACACTTCAGGTCGTTAAAGAGTTGTATGGTCAGTACTCACCTGAGTGGTGGGCCAGAGGCCACAGTCCAAGGGGAATTGGAAGTGATATTTTCAGATTACAAATCCAGGCAGATACCATAGAAAATGAAAGTCTTCTTGGCAGTGCAAAGAGTCTGTGAGAATACCTTTCATAGGACTTCACCTGATTTTCTTAAGTGCCTCCTCCTCCATCATTCTTGAAGCTAAGTGTTATTTCTTGATATCCAAAACTGGCTGCTCAGGAGGGCCAGCGGAGAATAAAGAAGAGTTCAAGATGCACTGGCCCAGTCTGAACCCAAAGACCCTGCTTCTTTTGCGGTGGGAAGAAACCCTGAGCAGGCATGGACCCAAAGGCACCCAGCTCTGAAATCAACCAAGTGAGAAGACCTTCAAGAAATTACCTGGTCCTCCTTTCCTCGACATGACACTCTCGAAACTCTCTAGGGGTGCCTAGCTGGCTCAGTCGGTAGAGCACGTGACTCCTGATCTTGGGGTTGTGAGTTCAAGCCCCACACTGGGCACAGAGCTTCCCTTAAAAAGAAAAAAAAAAGAAACCCACCTGTGTCATACAAGCAGCTGTGTGTTTTCTTTGCAGAATGGGCAGATATTAAGCTCTGTGACAGAGGCAATATGTTAGAGCCATGCTACTCAAAGTCTGATCCCCAGGCCAGGCTGCAAACTGTCACTAGACAGTACAGAAATTAGGAGTAAGCAATTAGCAACAGTTATAGCATTTGGCAGAATAATCTTATAGCTGATGAATATAACAGTAATAATAAATTAAGCCTGGTATTTTGTAGGACTCTTTTCTGGTTTTATTTCATTATTGTTATATTTTACAGAATTATTAGTCCACAGTAGATTGAAAATGAAAAAAAAAAAAAAACCAGCCTTCACTACAGATGGCTTGAAAAGCAGCATATCAGAGTACTCATCATCTTAACCAAAAAAGGTTAGATTGTCTGTTGTCTTTACTGTGGGACAGTCAACTGATCATGCATTAAGATTTAGTTTTCAAAGATCAAAAAGTAGTCACCAACACTTTCCAGGTTATATATAATGAAGTGAAATTTGTCCTTTCCTGAACTCTGCTGAAGGATGACTGGCTAAAACTTAATGTCTATATTGATTGGAATGCCTGGCCACATATCCAAATACAGGGTACCCTAGGACTCTAAGCAAAAAATATGTGTCTCGTACCAGAAGAATGGAAGAAAATTGGATTACCACCAACCACCTCTTACCCTCTATCCACCTCCGCTCTCAGATAAACGGGACTCAAAAATGGTGACTGTAACATTAATTTTGTATGTTAAAGGCCATTATCCCTATTTAGATAGGATTTAAACAACCAGCTAGCTTGAACAACTGGAATTTTATGTGTTGTTCTGTCCTCTTTTATGACAAAGCCACAAGTGACAAGTTAAAAGGTTAATATGAGGGACTTAATTCAAAAAAGCAACGGCTGGGTTTTGTTATAGGACAACAGATGCATGTTAGGCTCCAAACCTGCTGTTCGTCATGACCCTCAGGCACTAAGCAGTCACAAAATGTCTTGAGTCACAAAGATTAAACTGCATTCAACTTGGTTTTAGTGTTATATTTCTGTGCATTCTAACTTTGAGAACTGGTAACCTGTTTTTAATATAAGTGATAACTTTTTTAGCAGAAGTATTCAACTTCATGAGCCTTGAGTATGATATCTTGGTCCTCTAGGTTTTATTAACTTCAACTATATGTTGATAGATGGAATTACTAGATGTTTTCTACCATTCAAGGATGCCAAGCAGCCCATTCCTCAACCATTTTGAAACATGGACATTATATGGTAGTGCTAACTGAAGTCACTTCCTCAGCACTAGATCACAGTTCTGGACTGTGGAAGCCACTGACTGGCTCTCCCTCAACGCAGAGAGCCTTCTCAATGGTAAAAGTGAGGGAAATACCTCAGGACCCTTAGCTAGAGGAAATGCTTTTGCTCCTGATACACCCAGTCCTGCTGTTTTGCATGATTCTAATTTACATCTCTCCATAGCTGCATTATCCAAGATGGCAGCCACTAGCCATGTGTGGCTGGCTTTAAATGTAATTAAAATAAAGTTTTAGGGGCGCCTGGGTGGCACAGCGGTTAAGCGTCTGCCTTCGGCTCAGGGCGTGATCCCAGCGTTATGGGATCGAGCCCCCACATCAGGCTCCTCCGCTATGAGCCTGCTTCTTCCTCTCCCACTCCCCTGCCTGTGTTCCCTCTCTCTCTGGCTGTCTCTATCTCTGTTGAATAAATAAATAAATAAAATCTTTAAAAAAAAAAATAAAAAATAAAAAAATAAAATAAAGTTTTAAATTAAGTTGCTCTGGGGCACCTGGGTGGCACAGCAGTTAAGCGTCTGCCTTTGGCTCAGGACATGATCCCGGCGTTATGGGATCGAGCCCCACATCAGGCTCCTCCGCTGTGAGCCTGCTTCTTCCTCTCCCACTCCCCCTGCTTGTGTTCCCTCTCTCGCTGGCTGTCTCTATCTCTGTTGAATAAATAAATAAAATATTTTCAAAAAATTAATTAATTAATTAAGTTGCTCTATCATACTGGCTACATTTCAAGTGCCTATTTGGGGTAGCACAGAGAGAGAGAGCATTTCATCACTACAGAAAGTTCTATTCAACTGCATGACTCTGCAAGCTTCAGGGAAGAGCTGAGCCTGGGATTTCCTGAAGAACATCTGGGGTTCTAGGAGTTGTGTTGGCTTAAGTGCAAGTAGTTGTCCATAATTGCTGATGACCTGGCTTCCTTCACCCAGAGCAGGCTTACACAGGCTACTTCAGACAATGTGCTTTTCCCAGAATCCTTCAGCCCAAAAGTATTTCACTGCTGCTACTGAAAGAGTATAGGAGTGCCTTCCATGGGGCTATCAGGAGCAAAACCTTGTATAGGACCTTTTTGCAGCCACAGTTAGGACAGTCTGCATGCCTGTAGTCGCGATGTCCCTTTAAAAATGATAAGATAGGCCAAGGAAAATGAACAGACGGGCAACTAAGAAGACCAAAGACTTAACACATTTCATGCACAGGGCTTAAGGAGGGATAAATGCATGCTAAGCTAGAGTCTCCGATAAGCTTTTAGGAAGATTGTGTAGGCAAACAATATAAGGTGGTATTCAATTAAATATTTAATGGCATCTTTTAGGACTGCTCTAGGAGTTGAGGAAATGAGCATTAAGAAGGGCTAGGATAGGGAGGTAGGCCTCAAGCTGCACTTGAAACACAGGTGGGGTTTGATTAGGTGGAGAGAGGAAAGGACTTCTAAGTTCTCAGAAGGCAAGAAAATAGACACAAATATATTGCACTCACCTTGTGTTTTTAACCCAGTCAAAGGATAACATCACGTTAATAGTCCCTTTCTGCTGACACTCTGTAGAACAGAGAAATCCAGCGATTTTTGCCAAATACAAGTGTTAGAGAAGCCCACAGAGCAAGGGGAGGCAAGCCTCGTGACATCGAAATGAGACCGGAGTCCGCAAACACTCACGTGGCGATGCTTGTAGCTTTACAATACCTTGATCCCCTTGTTGGACCCTGATGGGCCCCCCACCCCTGGCAGACTCCGCAGGCCACACTCCGTGGTCCCACTTAGCTGACTTCCCAACGTGGCACCAGGCGGGACTGCTCTCCCTCCTCGTTGCTTCCACACAAAGCTCCACGCATACTCTCCCCGTGTTCATCCTGCAATCCAGTGGGCCTCAGCTGGGGGCACACATGGTAACCACCTGGGGCGTGGGCCACGGTCCCACCTGCCCAGGGGCCGATTTCACTGATCTGCGGTGTAACCTGGGCACCAGGATGTCTGTAAGCTCGTCGGGAGCCACCAGTGCTCAGCGAAGGCTGAGAACTACTGGTTTCCTACCTGCCGGAGAGAACTCACCCCAGTCCCACCCTACCTGACTCAGGTGGAACAGTTTGCAGCAAAAGGTAAAGAATTTTAACTAGCTTGATAATGGCAAAACTGAAATTCGATTCCAAGTTTCCTGACTCCCATTCACACTATTTTGCTTTGTGGCCAAGATACCTTAGACTTGAAGTTCTCTTATCAATTTGATAGGCAAAATGTAACCGGGAAAACAGAGAAACCTCCAAAAATACCTTTGAAGGTTCCCCTATGATATTATTATGTCAAGTCCTTTTTATTTCAAGGACCGTTTGAAATCATTCACTGTGATTTTTTTTCTTTTTTTATTTAAATTCAATTAGCCAACATCATTAGTTTCAGACGTAGTGTTCAAGAATTCTTCACTGTGGGGGCACCTGGGTGGCTCAGTCCTTAAACGGCTGCCTTGGGCTCAGGTCATGATCCTAGGGTCCTGGGATCGAGCCCCGCATCGGGCCCCCTGCTCCGCTGGGAGCCTGCTTCTTCCTCTCCGACTCCCCTTGCTTGTGTTCCCTCTCTCCCTGGCTCTCTCTCTCTCTGTCAAATAAATAAATAAAATCTTAAAAAAAAAAAAAATTCTTCACTGTGATTTTCATTCGCAGTCATTACAAATCATTCCATTTGTATCATTCACTGTGATTTTCAAGATACTTTCACTCAGCTCTCAATGGCAGGCAACACATGACACCTTTGCCTGGGTTCTGCTCTGATTTCTGGTTATGAATTTCCAGTTCCTGGGGAAGAGGCTTACATTTGAGTCAGAAGTAGGCAAAGGGCATTGGAAGGTGTTCGCTTCTCTCGACCTTTTTTAAAGTCAATCCAGCAGAATAAATGATTGTGTAAGAGGTTTGAGGGTGGGGAAACAGGGAAAATGGCATTCTTTTAGTATGACATTGCCCAAAGCATCTGTACTCCTCTGTAATGCAGAAAGAAAAAAGAGGCCTCAGATCTTTGCTGCTTTTTGCCCACATTTCAATATAATAAATACGTATGTCTGAGACACAGACGTGCTCGCCGTTGGCTCTGTTATTCTTACGGAAGTAACAGGATACATGGTTACATTAAACAGCATTAGTTTCACCATTAATGCAGATGTTATGCTTTTATTACAATAATAGTAACACAGTCTTATTTTTAAAATAATTCAGTGCACCCACTGGCTTGCTTCCATGACCAGGCGCTCCTCTGTTTGAAAATAGAGAGCTACAGGAAGAACTGGAAGCGTCAGGGAGAACCAGACGGGCAGGAACGTAGTTTGTAAGATTGAATCCAAGCAGGAGGAGCCGTGCCCCTCTCCCCAGGGGAAGCGCCCATCGGGGCAGCAGTACTGCGCCGGTGATGATGAGGATGGGGACGATGACGATGATGGTGATAGCACCAAGCCGTTACTGAATCCTTCACAGTTGTCAACCCGCTTCACGCGTGTTGTTTTATCCTCGCAGCAAACTTGGGGTGACTTTCCAGATAAGGAGACGGAGGCCGAGAGGCAGTTACAGCGGCTTGCCCCAAACCACAGGGGTGGTGCGAAGGAGCTTCTGACCTCCTTTACACAAATGTGACTATCGCCTTCCCGTTCGTTCTCATCCGTTCTTTTACTTTGTAATGTGTCGCCACGACCCGAGGCAAAGTTAATGGAGCTACGGTCGACTTCTCTTGATCCTCAGCAGTGTTGTTAGTTTGCCATTATTTTTTAGTTACCAGATTTTTATTTTTGTCATGGGAATATCCGAGAAGGCAAAGGCAAAGTATTTTTGTTCCACATCTCACATAGAGGTTAGAACGCCAGCTGACAGGTTTGCCAGGAAACCACTATTGGAATAAATCTGGAACCATCACCGTCCCCGAGGGACGTAGCCCCATCGGGTGATTCCTGGAGCAGGAAGAAGACAGGCAGCTACTGCTCTCTCCAAAATACCCCTGCAGCATGGGGCGCCTGGGGGCTCAGTTGGTTAAGTGTCTGACTCTTGATCTCAGCTCAGGGGTCGTGAGTTCAAGCCTCGTGTTGGGCTCCATGCTAGGCATAGAGCCTACTTAAAAAAAAAAATTAAAATACCGCAGTTATCATGAGCATGCAGTCCCTTCCTAATTATGCCTCGGATATGTGCAATATTCCACTCGGTGTGACAGGTGCCTCTGTGAGTCTGATTTTCCCTCCAACCGTTTCTGGAGGGCAAAGCCACATGCTTTTTGGTTTTCTCTTCCCTTCCAAGAATTCTTCCTAATCCCTGCACTTCTTAATGTTTATATCATCACACCATTGATCAAACATGCCTTTGAAATTCACCTTAAACAGGTTTGCCGGGGGGGGGGGGGGGGGGGGG